>NC_136495.1:19157061-19217061 GCF_053919585.1 Euprymna scolopes
TTGAGGTACTTGTACAACAATTTCGGTGATGGGACAGGAGCTGGAGCTTGATAGACAGTGTGGGACTTATTAGTTTTTTTTTTTTTTTTTTAACTCTGCCTAAGATAGAGATTTATAGTTGACGCACAAGCCTAAATGTTATAGCATACTCTAATGCATGGACAAATGTTGACTTTGTAGAGATATAGGTTACTAGCAAGTGCGATAAGTTTTCTAGCATTATAGAGGGAGCCTACTTCCTTTGGAATTAACTTGGCACTAGCTTCTATCTATTTGGCTCAGTTCATGCTATCTGTGAATGTGCCGAGGAGTTTGAATATTGAGCTCTCGTGTAGAGTGCTATCAGTTATCGTAATCAGTGATTTAAAAGTTTTTTTTGTAATTGCTTAAGAAAGGAGTTTTTTCTTAGTAGCATGAACCATTACCATCCATTATTGTTCCCATTCAATTTCAGACTGAAAATCATTTTTTTAAATTCAGTCATTGATCTACGTATGTGTGCGTTCGTTTAACCCACATGTCGGGAATAGAGCATAAAGTCATCTGAAAATATACCCATCTCAGACGCAATGTCATCAGGGAGGCCATTTATGAAGATCAGGAATAATAAAGCCTCAAGGATTGATCCCTTCGGGTATCCCTGCATTAATGTGATGTTGTTTAGATTTACGGTCATCGAGGATAACAACTATGTTTTTTTTTGATTTTGTAGGGTGTGATTATGTTGAATATTAGTCTAGTAATACTCGGCGCATGGCGGCAATCAGGCTGGCTTTGGTGTTGTAAGAGGTCATGTTGGTGATTTTCTCGATGTATGACCAAACGAAGTAGTTCAGCAGGTTCAGGTCAGAGGAGAAGAGGGCAGTGAGAGAAGGGTACGAATTCGTAGCACTTCTTCTAAAACCAAATGTTATGAGAAGCTCTCATGTTAAGCCCTTGTTAAGGGCTCTTGTTATATCAAAAGCTACAACCCTAGCCCCACCTGCCTTATCCAGTGTAGTATATATATACGGTCAGAGATTACCGTTTGGATATCTGCAGTAGAATCGGCTTGCCTAAATCGATGCTGATGACCAGAAAGAAGTTTAGTATTAACTAGGTAGTCGATTAGTGCAACATTGATTAGGGATTGTAAAGTTTTGTGAAGAGCAGGAGAAGACTGATGGGATGATAATTTTGCGGGTCAGCTCTTTGATCTGATTTTTTCAACCCTTTCAGCCGAAACAATTTCCCAGTTATCAGTGACAAAAGATTCATCAAAGCATTTGTTTGGCGAGGAGAGAGACGAACTCCGCCAAACCTTTATAGCAAGGATAAGATGATAATCATATCGCATCAATCGGGAAGATTCTATTGATTGTTAGCGTTGGTTTCCCCGATATTTTTCTAGTCAGTATTATTTCTAGAAAAAACATCAGATACCTACGGGAATGACCACGTGAAGGTTGCCAACATCCCAAGGGAAATTATTATTTTTTTTAATGCACTGGATTCGAACTTGGAACATCGATAATGTCAGTCCGTGTCCTTAACCACCGTCTCTGTATATATATTTAAAGAAAAGTTTAGTTTAATATATTTAACTTTAGCTATATCACAAGGAATTTACGGGATGGAACGATAAAAGTGTCACCCTAAAGAAAACAACACTACAGTTTTATTTAAAAACTTTTACTGTAGAAATCAATGATGGTAACTTGATTATGTAGTAGAGCTGACATCTATTCAATGTAACCTCTTCAGTCTCAATTACCGCCTCGATATGGGTCCGGAACTGGGAGCATGCTTTTTCCACAAACGTCGGCAGGAGCTCGGCGAATACTCGGTGGATGGTGGCGATCAATCTGGCTTTGGTGTTATGTGAGGTCATGTTGGTGATGTTCTCGACGTATGACCAAACGAAGTAGTTCAGCGAGTCCAGGTCGAGGGATGAGAGGTGGACCAGTGAGAAAAAGGTAAAAAATCGTAGCACTCCTTCTGAAGCCAAACCTGGGTCTGTTTGGACTTGTGGGCTGGAGTCGAGTCCTGCTGCCACACCCAGGATCTGCCAATGGTCATCTGATTGCACCAGGGGATCACCACACTCTTCAGTATATCCAGGTACACTTTGGAGTTGACTTTCAAACCGACTTCGACAATGTTTTGGTGGCATGATGTGGCCCTCACTTGAAACCACACCAAAGACCATAACCGTGGCCGGAAACTTTGTTGAGCTGTACTCTCAAGTTTAAAACCGCCGGGATTTGCATTTTAAGAGTGCTGGCAATGGTTCAGTTGTCATAACTTGGATCGGCAGAGAGCATGAATTGTACAGTGGCGCATCTCCGATCTCGCTCGTTAAACAGTATCACTTTCAGATATGATAGAATGTTCATATCGCTCTTGGGATTTGTACAGAACTGGTCAACTAGTAGATGATCTACAAAAAAAAAAAAAAAAAAAAAAGAAAAGAGAAAAAAAGAAAATCGGTTTTTATCAAACGGAAATGGAATCATGTCTTTTCTAGGACGACAATTTTATCGTTTTATCCTTTATATGGCATCGATAAAAAGTAAAAATCTCCAGCATACAAATAAATCCTGTAGATACGATCAAGCTCAATCGTTAGCAATTAATGTCTCTTATTATTTTGATTAATCAGGCAATCATTCTCATGTTGGGTGTTATTAGCACAACGTTTCGGTCACTGTACCCTGCGACCTTCTTCGGGTGTTGAATACATGTTTCCTTTCTCGACTAAGGAAAAGAGGGGTTAGCTCTGCATTGCAAGAATTCGAACCGTGGGTTCGAAGGTGGGTCCGTAGATCATAAAGTTCAACCTTCATGGGTCACTAAGATAAACATGCATTCAACACCCGAAGAAGGTCGCAGGGTACAGCAACCGAAACGTTGTTCTAACAGCACCCAGGATGAGAATAATTGTCCGACTAATCAAAATAATACAAACATTCACATCTCATCTCAAAAATTCAGAATTGCACAGCTCTTATATGGATACTCAGTAGAATACAACATTTATGACATAATATTTGTACCATGAGTTGAAAAAAAAATCAACTCTGACAACACATTTGTTTACATATGTTTAAGACATTTTCTATATGTTCCATTGCCATATATTCATTCGCTTTTTCACAGCATAATTCATATACAAGCGATGAGATTCATAAAGTTGTTGATTTTTCTACACTGATGTGAAAGTAATAATCAATGGAAAATTTCTGAAACATATATATGCATATAAACACACACATATATATATGTGTGTGTGTGCGTGTATATATATATATATATATATATATATATATATATATATTGTCATCCACATACAGTACAGTTTCGTTGTATCACAAACACGTTTCCCCAGCATATATATATATATATATATATATATATATATATATATATATATATATATATATATATATATATGAATTTCCACGAAAGGTTTCCATCCTCTTTTTATCCCGTTTGCATAAAACTATATTCAACACAACGTATCTCACTTTACCTATTCGGACGCCCAACAGCTATGTTCTCAAATTCATAATGAACGGTTTATTAGTTTAGGAGTGAATTTTGCACATACAACTATATAACAATTAACTTGCCTAAAGAAAGACACACGACAGACGAGAGTTCTTATCCGTAAAATCATTTATTTGGTCAATCAACTCTGGTATTCTGACTTCATTACTCCTCCCATACCTCTCATCAATCCTCACAGACTTCCTGTTTTCTTTGAATCCCTTATGCCACTCAAACATTAATGCTCGATTCATGCAAGATAGTCCAAAAACAGTCTGAAGCATTCCATACGTTTCTGTGACATTTTTTCCAAGTTTAAATCAGAATTTTATTGCATATCATTCTTCTAAAGTGTCCTCACGTCCAGATTGCATTTTTGAAATTCACCAACTGTGACAATAAGGCTCTAGTAGGGTGTATTCCAATTTTTGCCGTAGCTGTTCATTTGAACCTGAAATCATAAAAAAATGGCCGATCATTTAATAAGATGTATAGCAATAACATACTGAATTTTCAAGAGTTTATGACAATTTTAAATGTTTGTAATGAAAAAGTCTGGAAACTTATTGAAGGCACCTCCTATATACACATATACATATAGATCAGTAAATGTTCGTTTATGCACACACACAAATATGTATGTGTATTATAACGATAGATATCATGATAGCTCCGTGTTGGATGTATGTATATATATATATATATATATATATATATATATATATATATATATATATATGTGTGTGTGTGTGTGTGTGTGTGTGTGTGTGTGTGTGTTTGTGATCTTTGTGTCCTTCTTTGTTTCCGTTCTTCACCAAACAAACCATATTTCTATGTTATTCTTCCATAATTACAATCAATTCTAATCTCGCGACCAATCACGCCAATAAAACGAGATCACGGGTTCAAATGAGAGAAACCAGTTGGTAGTATTATTAAAATCGATTTTTGCATCCCTTTGAATGGTGGCCGATGTCGACCAATAAAACTTTCCCAATTAATATCGATAAATATCAATGATGAATTGGCAGTTTTGACATTCGTTTACTTTGGAGAAAATTGCCGTCTGCTTTATTTTATTCAAATATATTCAGCGGCAATACTAGTGATAATATAAACACACTAGAAGAATTTTTCTAACATATCTATATATATTGTCATAAACCGATCCATAGTTTTATGACATTAGATTTGAGAGCGATCATGTTGCAGTGAAGAGGAAAGCAGACTACACGCTCTTACAAATTGGGAATAAATTGCTGTGTATATCATTGATCAATATTAGTAAAAAATATTTAACCATTTCTGTGTAAATTTTTATATAATCTTTCAAACAGTAATATCTTTCGAACTGTGAAGCTTTCATTTTTTTCGCTAATAAGCAATATTATATGAAACCTATATAAACAATTTTCCTAACTGTGTTCCGCCGAAAAAAAGCCAACTTCTTGAAACTCCATGGAATAGGGATATAATTCACTTTATTTTGTATTCATGGTTTATGAACAAGAATTTGTTTATGTAATAATTTGCATAATTTTAAATCTTCTCTCTCTCTCTCTCTCTCGCGCGCACACACACACACACACACACACACACACACACACACACACACACACACACACACACATGTGTTGTTTTGAGAAAGAAAAACCGAAGAATTTATAAAATGGTGATGAACGTTTCGTCCCTATTGCAGGGGACATCATCAGGATATCAAAAGAAAAAAACGATCATAGACCATACGCGGGTGAAAAGGAAACAATATTAAACTCCTACCCATTCCGCGCAGAAACTATTAATGTGCGTGTAGGAAGGTTGGACTATTCATTGTATATATATATATATATATATATATATATATATATATATATATATATATATATATATATATATATATATATATATATATATATACACTTTTAAAAAACGTTATTTAAATACATATGTACAAACACTTTTTTTCTTCCCTAATCGTATTCATTTTGTTTAAATTATTTAAGGAAAGACGATTTAGGGCAATAGACTGAATTACCCAGGATCTGTATTCATATTTTGCTCTTTGATTATTATATTTCCTAAAATAGGGGCTAAATTGTAGAAATCGTTTCTTTTCGTGATGGTACTAGTATTTGAAATAAGTGCTGATTCTAGAAGTCTTCTTTTAGCTCTATCTACAATGAATTTATAGTTTCTGTCCGATAGGGGTAGGATTTTAATATTGTTTCTCTTTTCACCCGCGTATATTGTCTATGATCGTTTTTTTTTCTTCTGCATTTTTCCTCCTTTTTATATCCTGATGATGTTGATCACCATGTACAATGTGTAAACTTGTATGTTATTACGCATATGCTTTAAGAGAAATATTTTCAGGGTTATAGGTGGTGTCAGAAGCATAAAACGATGTTGTTTTTAATTTCTTACATTTTATTTTGATATTTCGGGCGATCCTTTTATTCTTTTGGCGGCGTCTATTCCATGCCATAACGTTCATCGAATGCACACGCGTTTGAAAAAAAAAAAAAAAAAGAAAAAGAAAAGAAAAAAAAGAAATATCTTTAAAAAAAGATTGTTGAATCGTTACGAGATTTTGCATGGACTATCATGAGCGTTTTAGCAATGAATGAACGCTGTCCAAAATACAAAATCTCGCTGTTTTACATTTTGATTCATTTTGTGACAAACAGCGGAGAACTACTCGACATACAAATAAAATATAACAAATTAAAAATAACACCGTTTTATTCTTCGTTCACCATCTATAAACTGCATTCGCTGTATCACAGCTCATCATTGTGGCTAGACTAGCAACCACCTCAAACCTTGTTTCATTGTTTTATATTTCATTTTCACGCTAGTATAATCCTTTTCATAATCCTTTTCATGATACTTTTCATACTTAGTTTCTTTAAATACTTTACAAGCAAAATTTTTTTATGCACTTTGCTAACTCCTCCCCTCTGACGAGAAGAAGAGTATTTCTTCGAAACTCCGTGGATTAATAACTTTCACCTTTATTTGTGTTTCCTTTCCGAATAATAAATATGTTTTTCACGCTTACTAACTTGTTTCTCAACATATTCCATTAAACCTATATACTTACAATAAGCTATAATCCCCATTTTTGGCTTTACTGAGCTTTTACATCTCAAGTGGGGAGTTGTGCAACACGATTCTTGTTCACATTGCATTTAAACTTCTACATGGTACAGTCAGGAAAACAAGAAGCGGAAAAGTAATTCTACTAGCAATACGAAGAAAAATCTAGTAAACAAGAAAGGCTTCGGACATCTGAGCACCTATATAATGAAAGGATTGATCTTACTGATCGACGGGTTGGTCGAACGTTTTTGTTTTTTTTACACAGGAATCACCACTTATTAAGGCCCGGAGACACTCGAGGATAAGGGTTAATGGGTATACATTAGTCAATGTTTTTATAGCGTAGTAAAAATAAGTAGTGGAAATGTTGTAAATTGGATTACTTAGGGGGGAAAGGTCCATCAAGAACTTGTTTAGGGAGAGGGAGCACTAATTCAGTACACTCGTCGGAGCACGTTCTGTTGAAGTAAAATTACTTGTAAAATTCTGGGATGTAAGATTGTGGCGATGGATTTGTTACATAGTGTGGCACTATTTCGTAAGTGCCACTGCGTTATCGTTCCCTCGGCCATAGCCGGGGGGGGGATTTAGTCGCTCGCGGATGGATACAGAAGAAAAAGGGACCACAATACAATTCGCCATATTCCTATCTTTTTTTGCCGATGAAACCATTGGATGAGAACGCATATTTTACTCTCTCTGTAAAAGGGAAGGCAGCCCCCCCTCTTCCCCAGCACTAGTTAAGAATAGCTAAGGTTAGTTAGCTCTCTAGGAGCGTGATAATTTAAAGGTTAAATATTATGAATTGTTGTTAACCGTTTTTATTGTAAAATATTGTGATATATATTGTAAAAATAAATAGTTAAGCTTTTCTTATATATTACAACTTGTGTTGCGTGTTGTTTAATCTGCCTTGAATATCAAGATGAAGTCGTCACGATTCTCAGTCAGAACACAACTTCAAAAGGTCATCATCAAGGAATGGCGAACCACCAAGAAGAAAAGTCACACAAGATTCCAGGTATGCATTCAAACTCCGAAAAAGACTTCTAAGTAACTAATTCGACCCATAGTGTATTATCAGTTGGTCACACTAGTGACCGACGCATAGTAACACAGTAGTATGAGACCTATCATATTAGAAATTATTTTCGGGGCCTTTTCAAGAGGAAGAGAATAGTGGTTGATGTATAAGCGCAGATGTAACAACAATAGACATGATGAAATGGTGGCTTTGTTAAGGTTTAGAGTATTAGCAGGTATGATATCAACACCATTTGCCAACAACAAACCAATGGTAAGCAGCAGTTCTGATAACGCGATGAGATTTGCAACACATATAGAAAGAGGTGTTCCAGGAAAGACCAGATATTATTGCCAGTGAGCAACCACTAATGTTGGCTTATATGAAAATTCATAGTGAGCAAATAATAATTTCGGAGTACTGGGATAGTTAAAAAAAAGATAAAAGTTAAGACAAATCTTAATCAAAAGGAGAATTGACACCATGCACTTATGGATGTTTGCAACCTTCACGTTGTCTTTCCTGTAAATACTTGATTCTAGGAGAAAATAGGGAAACAATATCGCAACAAAATCAAACCGATCACAAGATATTTGTAATCGAACCCGCCGTTTATGCATCGGATACTGATTATGTCAGCTAGTATTAATCTTGACTAGGGTTGAACTAAGTGCAGATAGTAGAGACATAAAGTGAGAAATAAACGAGTTCTCACGACAGATAACAGGAAGAGGTGTCAGATAAGGTCAGGGGGAGGTCAAATAGGTCAAAGTAGAACAAAAAAAAAAGACATCAGTCGACATGCCACATGACGTCACAAACGAAGGGAAACGAAGATTACCGATCAGTCTAGCTATAAAACTGTTGCGAGATAGATCGCCAATAATGCTGACGGAAAGGAAAAATGATATATGAAAATGACACCACACAAGAAAGTATAGACACAAAAAGAGGGAGTCCCGAGATATTATAGAACTTAAGAATCCGTTATAAACGGTGAGGAGTAATCCCCAGAAATCTGTAGTCCCAACATTTCTTCCCCTGTACTAGCAGAGATGAAGCCAACATCAAGATCTTAATAAAATAGTTCTCTCCAAATTCAGGATATAGTTTTTACAGATTTTATTACAGAGCGAGAACGCACCCCCACGGAGAGGTAGGAATAAGGATACGACGAAAGACTATCTTGGATGAAGTGTTCTAAGTCTTGGAGTACCGCAGTAATTGAGAATTGAAAAAACGCAGTATGATTTAATTGTACTGTTTATGATTTCTTGAATTATATTCGAAAACCCGCATATATTTTGTTTGATCGTGACATGCAAACATTAGACTCATCCCTTGGAAGGGAGGTAATGCAGCATAATTTGTAAGAATTATTCTTGAATCGAGCTCTTTATACCGTCTGCTACATTAAAAATATGAAAATAAAAATTCAGACAAAATGGTTACCAGCAATTAGGTAAATGCACAAGACAGCAAGAATATAATAAATAATGAGTGTAACTGCAGAGATAAAAATGAATGCCCGCTGCAAGAAATTTCAACATGTTACTCGGTCCATTGGTCTGTCATGCTTAAATTTGAAATATCAGTCGGTCTTTTGGTCTGTCACACTTAACTTTGAAATTTCAGCATGTCAATTGATCTGTTGGTTTGTTATGATAAAGTTTAGATTTTAAACCTTTAAACCTGCTCCTTGGTGCATTGATCTGTTAAAATTAAGTTTGAAATATTAATCTGTTGTATTAATCATTGATCTGTTACAATTAAGTTTGAAATATTAATCGGTCTGTTTGTTTGTCATGGTTCAGTTTAAAATGTCAGTCGATGGGTTAATCTGATCTTTAGTTTGGAATATAAGTTTGCCACCCAGTTCATTAAAAAATATATGTCGAAATCCTCTTTTATTATGAAACGTATCAGTGTGGATTAGCTATAGAATTAGCAGCAAATCCTCCATCGAAAAACATTTTAATAACAATAGTTACACATGAAGTAAAACTTTACAAAACAGTGGATATACAAAAACTAAAATTTAAAGTATACTAGCGGAAGTAATAGGGGCATTAGAAAAATAGAGACGGAAAGATTATTTGGTAAACTCCTCCTTTACTCTGCTAGTTAAATCAAAATCTGTAGCCAAGTCAATCTAGGCGGACAAAAGATCTCACTTTTTACTGCGAAACTGTCCGAATTAACACCATTGATATCCATGTAGTTTTTTTTTTAAATCATCATTCAAAATGATTCGTTATCCTACGGATTAAACGTTTTCTAAACAATATGTAATTACGCAAATTCATCTGGCTGTTTAGGTAGGACGAACAGATCGTCATGTTTTTCTAAGTCTGTGAGCGGTGATTGATGGCGGAATAATTGTTACGAAAATAGACATCAATCTTCGCAATCAATCATTTCGATATCGAGTATGCAATATTTATTTTATTTGACGTTCCGTTAAATCAATAATTAGTACGGCCAACAAAGACATGGCTTTTCCGTAACAACAACTAATAACTATTTTTCGCACTTTGTTGTTTCTTACATTTTCATGTCAAATTTTTAGTGTTTATACTTTATCTTTTTTTTGTCCAGTAAATTACATACGTCCACGTATCACCGTCTGTCGGTCACCTCGTTGTTCTGACAGGCTTCAGTTAAAAATGTCAGCATGTCTCTTAGTCTGTCAAGCTTCAGTTTAAAATGAAAACATGTAGCTAGATCTATTGGTCCGTCACGCTTAAATTTTAAATATTGGTCGTTTTTTTGGTCATCAGTTTAGTTTGATATGCCAACATGTTACTCAGTCTATTGGTCTGTCACGCTAAAGTTTGAGATGGCAGCATTTTACTCGGTCCACTGGTCTGTTATGGTTAAGCTTGAAATATTAATCGGTCTGTTGGTCCACGATTTAGTTTACGCGGCCCATTCGTCTATCATGGTTAAGTTTGAAATGTCAGTCAGTCTGTTGGTGTGTCACGCTTAAATTTGAAATATTAGTCTGTCACTTAGTCTGTTTGTCTGTCATTGTTAAGTTTGAAATGCTAGTCGTTGGGTTGGTTGCTAAGTCTGTTACACTCAAGTTTGGGATGTCAGACTTTCACTTGGTTCACGAAGAAACATACGTCTAACCCTCTACTATTATAAACGATATCCCATAATATATAGCAATAGAATTACAAATGAATCTTCTACTGAAGGATATTTTAATAACAATAGTTAGAATTACAATAACGCTTTATAAACTGAGTATAAAACACTAAAATTGAGTATAACAGCGGAAATATAACGTTGACAGGAAAGTTATTGCGGTTTTGAACTATTAAATTCTGATGATCATATCTCAGGTCAAAAATTTATTGATCAAAACAAGCACCCTCAGAATCAACACATTTTTGCCAACGCAAAACAAGTGTCTTCATGCCAATCACGTAAAAAACTTGCGCCCTGGTGCAGATGAAATCTCTGAAGACATTTTTGATATCGCTTAGGTTTTTGGAACATTTCTAACGCAGTTGTAGAGATGCTTGAAAAAGTGGAAATCAGTAGGTGAGGGGCCTGGAGAGTATGGCGGATGAGGCAGAGTTTTGTAATCCAATTCGTTCAACATTTGCAGGATCGGTTTGGCAACGTGCAGTCGAGCATTGCCGTGGAGGAGAATTGGGCTTTTTCTGTTGAATAATGCTTGGGGTTGTTGTCGAAGTTTTGTTGTATATTGGTTTATATTGGAGGAGATAATATATTAAAACGTGTCATGTGTTATCTAGTGGATCTAAGATATTGTTCTTTTAACAGACAGATAATAAACGTATAAATCGTATGTATGTTGTCTACCCAGGAGGACATGATATTGACGTGTAACTTGAATCATGTTGTATGAGACTTATCACATGGGATATTTTTACAGTTCATATGTAAGAAGAATAATATATGCGTCATCCTTTTTTTCTTGAAGAGTTCTTCTGCATCTTCCCGCTGCTCTGTGACGAACCATGAAGCGATCACCATCCAATTGAGACATCTGTTCTTATTTGTGAAAACCATTAAAACAACTCCTTATATTTTTATAATATAAATTTATTACAGTTGCCTCAAATGATTTTCACAGGATCTGCAGTTCGTCTACATTTCTGTTCTTACAGCCCGCTCCTAGCTGTCTGTCTAGACGTCTGTCCGCTCTGGTGATCAATCCTCAACTCTTTCAATCTCTCCAAAAACTAACTACATCACGTGTTCTCTTACGTCACATAATTACGTGTCTCAGACCAATCTAATACACAACTAGTTATTTGTTTATTCAAAACCTCAAAATAATGTTTATATATATTTTCTATTTTCACATTCATTTTGCGATTCACACGTCAATCATTTCTTCCCCAGTTTAATTGTTTATTCTTTTAATCATAATAACTGATCCAGCGATCATCCGTCGCTCAAATCAATTAATAAGAATACAATAACAATAATAATAATAATGTTTTGACCCTTGACCCCGCTTGTCACAGTTAACAGATACTACGCTATGATCACAGTCTAAAGGGTTATAACATTACACTCCCTTTCCTACCTTTTTCAAAAATGTACGGCATACATTTTTCCTCTCCGCCCTATTCTCACCTTATTTTCACACCTGCGAGCCAGGAAAATGTCAGATAATATCTACGCTATGCATTTTCAATATATTTTCATCCTTTTTTTAATAAATATACGGCGCAGAAATATGTTTTCTATGTTTGCCGTCTTACATAATTTATTCGGACGGACCCTTTTTCACGGCCCATGTCGCATCATTCAGGGATGTGGCTAAAGTAACCTCATGTTCGTTAACAGCTGTCACTCAGCCATTCTATGCCGATTCCAATATCAAGGCGCCTCCCGCCTTATCTAAAAAAAAAAAAATTTGACGACATATCATCCGACAGATTTCTGACTTCTTTTATGCAGACGTTATTCTCTAAACCTTTAATTCACAATAGGGGAACATTTTACTTCTAAAGTTCTTACATATCAGCGGCATATATTCTATCTTTCTTTTTTTTATTATTCTTTCTCCTACTTCAGATTCACTACATAGTGGCCACGTCACCACTACACGTCCGCTCTTGTGTTAGAAGTTCTGTTACTCACAAGATTGGCCATTTTCAATCAGCCGAAGCTCACAAACGGCCCTATCTGCAAGCTTAATCTATGTGGGTGCATTCTATCGCGCACCGTCGTTGCAGCTACAACAAGCCTTTTAAGCCCATAGGCCTGCGGTACTCCCGTCTTTATTGTATGCGAAGAATATGATCTTTCAACCGGTAATACCGGCCAGCTTAATCAAGCTACATACAGACGGCGAAAATAGCATTTTTCATAATCGAAAAACCTATTAAAAAATCCCCCTTGCAGGGTCCCGTGAATCTCTTCCAAAAAAAAAAAAAAAAAAAAATAGTTAACCGCCTACGTAAATTTAATCCTGTCCCCTCTTTAAAATTCTAATTTGACTAGACCGACCATTTTATCTTTATGTAATCTTCGGATTTTTTAAAAAAAAATTTTAATTAATATTTTGCAGACCCCAGGAAAACAACAATTATACATTATATAATACAATATAAAATCATCAATACACATTTTTTTAACAATGAACATCAACTTCTAAGTAATTACATAAAACAACCTTCTTCAGTGCTTAAAATTTTTTAAAAAATGCCGTTAAAACTGGAAAAACAGTGTTCACGATTTACAGAAACTGTCCATTGCTTCTGACCTGAAAAAGAGCATCAATTCTTTTTTTTTCTTTCTTTATTTTAACCAGTTCAAAATAACCGATGGCCATTTCCTCTATAAACTTCTGCAACGATGTAAATATTTCAATAGTGATTGACACAATTCAAAACAATTTCATCTGTGCGTGCTCCCGTTACATTTTCTTACTGTCTCTTTCTCTCTCATAGGTCCATTTTTTAAACTGAATAACGTAATACTTTTTTTCCTTCTAATTTTTACATTAAGTGATATTTTTCTTTTGTTCATAACGAGCTCATTTCTAATACAATAAACATTTTTTCCTTACTATTTTCTATATATAAAGTTTTACATCTGTGTGTCTGTATGTCTTTCTTTTCTTTCTTCGTGAAAAGGTTGTACGTGTGTATTGCTTTTTCTATTGTTCTTTCTTTTTTTCTTTTTTTTTCCAGATATTTTATTGTGTTTATGTGTTTTTCCTGTCTTTTTTCTTGACACGAAATCTCCATTCCAATTTCAGGACCTGCTTCCACGTTGTATTTTTCACACCCCAGGTTCGATATCGCGTCGTCGATGCGAACTGGTCAACGGACACCAAAAATCAATATATGTTGTATATTGGTTCATACTGGATATTAAAACGTGTCATGTGTTATCTAGTGGATGTAAGATATTGTTCTTTTAACAGACAAATAATAAACGTATAAATCGTATGTATGTTGTCTACCCAGGAGGACATGATATTGACGTGTAACTTGAATCATGTTGTATGAGACTTATCACACGGGATATTTTTACAGTTCATATGTAAGAAGAATAATATATGCGTCATACCTTTTTCTTGAAGAGTTCTCTGTATCTTCCTGCTGCTCCGTGACGAACCATAAAGCGATCACCATCCAATTGAGACATCTGTTCTTATTTGTGAAAACCATTTAAACATCTCTTTATATTTTTATAATATAAATTTATTATAGTTACCTCAAATGGTTTTCACAGGATCTGCAGTTCGTCTACATTTCTGTTCTTACAGCCCGCTCCTAGCTGTCTGTCAACCCTTGTCTAAACGTCTGTTCGCTCTGGTGATCAATCCTCAACTCTCTCAATCTCTCCAAAACTAACTACATCACGTGTTCTCTTACGTCACATAATTACGTGTCTCAGACCAACCTAATACACAACTAGTTATTTGTTTATTCAAAACCCCAAAATAATGTTTACATATATTTTCTTTCACATTCATTTTGCGATTCACACGTCAATCATTTATTCCCCAGTTTAATTGTTTATTCTTCTAATCATAATAACTGATCCACCGATCATCCTTCACTTAAATCAATTATAAGAATACAATAACAACATTAATAATGTTTTGACCCTTGACCCCGCTTGCCACAGTTAACAGATACTACGCTATGATCACAGCCTAAAGTTTCTGATGCATTTCATCCATTTGTTGACAATTCATATCCACCATAATGGTTTCGCCAACTGTAATGGATGAGACCGATCGCACACTATCATACGAAAATCATAGGACCCTTAAAGAAAAATAGAATCTGGAAGATTATTTGGTATATCCTTCCTTTAATCCTCCAATCAAATCCAGACGTGGACATACATTTCTTATTTTTTTAAAGTCGGCTAATAATTACAAATGTAAACTAATCTGTATAAATGTGACTAAATTAAAGTATATTAGTACTCATAACTATGAAAAAATAATAGCCATATCTTAAATATCATAACAATAAAATTGCCTATAGAATAACAATAATCATATAAACAATGAGTATAATTGCAGAGATAAAAATGACTTCCGCTAAAAAAATGTTTGACAAAGAGCATTATATATTTAGGAATCATATACCCAGAAAATACTTCAAATCGAAATTTTTACATAGTTGTATTAAGTAATGATTTTAAGGCTAGATACAAGAAACCATAAAATATCTTTCAATAATCTGCACCAAAAAGATGTCACCTCATTATTCTAATACATATGGTCGCTAAAAACAATAGGCACCTATACTAAAATAGAGCGTCAAAATGCTTCAATTACCACAATATACAACCACACATGTTTTCTTAGTCTTATTGAAAAAATAACTATTATTATGTTCTCCGATAGACATAAACTGTTGATTCAGAGATATGAGATAGGGATTAATTGTAGACATTTTAAAAAGTTCACCCTAGATAAATATAATAACCCTAAATAAATATAATAACCAAGAAAATATACCATAACATTCCATAAAGAAACCTTAATGAACCTACTATCCGGTTTAGCTGAACAATAATAACTTTTTCATCTAATTATGAACTAATTTTATATTTAATTCATTACTAAATATTCAATTAAGTACTGAGCTAGCAATTTAATAGTAAACTTTAGATATGAGAATCACAATAAATCGTTATGTTGGTGAAAAATATCGTAACTTGTTTAAAGGAGATTATATTTAATAAGAGAAATAAGTAAATAAACACAAAGCTCATTGGAAAATGCAATTGTGACAGAATAATTGAAATAGTAAAAAATATAATAAATTCATAACTTAAAATATTGCAGCATTAAGAATTTTCTAAAAAATTCAATTTAACATTATATATAAATTCTGTATGTTGTATTTTAAGTTTTTTTTTACATAAACGTCACCACTTATCAAGGCCGATAGACCACTCAAGGATAAGGGTTAAAGAGTGTAGAGTAGTCAAAAGGACAATATAGTAATCGATAGTAATGGAAGCTCGGTAAATTTGTTAACTTAAGTGGAACGGCTCATCAGAAATTTGTTCACGTTGGACTTGAAGACAACCATATTATAGAAAGCTGGAAAGCAGGAAAACGGAAGACAATTCCACAGGCGTGCAGTTCTAAGAAAGAAGCTTTGATCATGGAATCTATGTTTAGGTTTAGGTACAGATAAAGAGTGGGGAAAATTATTGATAATGTTTTCAGCTAGTCTAGTATTTCTTGTGAAAGTTTGGCGAGGGGGGACCATAGATTGAAGCTCAGTTGAACACTTTCCATGAAAATAACGATACATCAGAGACAAACTCGCAACATCTCTTCTGTGAGATAGAGGTTGCAAGGAAGAGAAAAAGACATCTCCTACGAGGCTACGAAGTCTATTTTGAACTCTATCAAGGCAGGACAAGTCCTTTCTAGCAGCTCCTGCCCAGATGTGGCAACAGTATTCCATCCTTGGACGTACCTGGCTCTTATATAGATAGAGAATAGCATCAGCAGTGAGATATCTACTGGATCGATAGAAGGATCCGACCATTTTTCCAGCGGCCTTGGCAACATATTTGATGTACGTATTCCATTTAAGATCAGGAGTAAAGGTCAAGCCCAGAAGCCTGTCAAAACTTGAGGCCTCCCCAAGACGAGAGCCATTCATTTTAATTGATGCCAGATGGAGATCAGAACGTTGATGATGTAAAGATAGAAGCTTGGTTTTAGATGCATTAAAAGTAACCAGCCACTCCTTTCCCCATTGTACAACGTGATCAAGATCAGAGGAGAGAGAATCGGAGAGAACTTGGTCGTTTACTGTCTTAGATGTGGTACCATAGATGGTAGTGTCATCAGCAAAAATGTCTACGAATGATGTAAGGATGTGATTTGGAAGATCATTAATGTAGATCAGGAAAAGAGTTGGGCCCAGGATCGACCCCCGAGGGACTCCAGCATTTATACTGTGAGCTTCTGATTTTCGCCTATCAACTACTACTCTTATGAACCTATCAGAGAGAAATGATTTAATAATTGAGAAGACATTTCCAGCAATACCATAGCTGGTGATCTTGTGAAGTAAACCTTTATGCCATACCCTATCAAAGGCCTTTGATATGTCAAGAGCAATTGCCCTAGAAAGGTAGCCTCTGTCGAGAGATTCGCTTATCCTATGAGATATAACTGTAAGCTCATCTGCTGTAGATCTAGCAGAACGGAAACCATATTGTGTGTCACTAAGAAGGTTATTTTTGCTGAGATGGTTGATTACTTCTCTATTTAACACAGATTCCAGCAACTTACTCATGATGCACAGGAGACTTATTAGCCTGTACTGAGAGGGGGATGAACGATCACCTGAATTCTTAAATACAGGGCATACTGATGAGATTTTCCAGGGTGATGGGAAGCAATTCTCCTTAAGACAACGTTTAAACAGTTTTGTAAGTATGGGTGCTAGTTCTGGTTGAAGTTTTTTGAGTACTATAATTGGAATATCGTCAGGGCCGGTTGCTTTACTGGAATCAAGGTTTTTGATTAGCTTGGCAACATCACATACATATATTTGTATATCACATAGTGTTTTCTGATACAGGAGGAAAAGTTATATATTTATTATATTTTTACTAGAATATCTTGTCTTTTTCGATTCCAGTTTTAGCAACTAGTTCTTTTACTTTTCTAAGTTAAATAATAACCATATTACTTTTCATGTTCGCATTTTCTATGTAATCTACGATTTTTTCAGGCTTTGCTTTGAAATAATATTTTTTTGTATTCAATATCCTATGTATTGTTAACAATTCATAAAAAAATTATTATCAACTTCTTAAATTGACTAAATAAAAAAATTAAATAAAAACGTAAATGACTAAATAAACAAAAAGAAGGAACAACAAAGAGAGAAGAAGAATAAACAGGCGACGTCGTAAACGAAAGATTACCAGCCCCAGCATCGCAAAGAGCGTCACTTTTGTAAACTCTCTCTATATAACCTAAATAAGATGGCATGCGAGCGACATTTCCGCTATGATTTATGAAGGTGTCGATGACGGAAAAGTTGCTATGGTAATCAACAGCCAATCAGAAAAAAATCGTCTCTACAACATTAATGCTGGAAAAGTTACTATCGGAACCAACAGCCAATCAGAAAAAATTGTCTTTCACGTTCCTTACTCATTCTGAAGACTTCTGAACACTAGTAATTTTATTATAACTTTTGTTATTAAAAATCTTTATTTCTAAATATAGCTGAGAAGGTGAGCCATGAACTGTAAAACATATTTGAAATTTAGTCGCAAAATGAGTGAGCGGTGGAGCTTTAAAGACGTTTTAAATGAGTAAAATTAACACATAACCATATTTTCAAACAGGGTAAATTTTCACCGCGCACTCATTCTAAAGACTTGAAATTTGATATATATATATATATATATATATATATATATATATATATATATATATATATATATATATATATAGGGTATTCATACACGTGGAACACTTTTTAATCGGTTTTCATCAAGAAAAAAGGGTTACAAAGGGGTCAAAATTTAAAAATTGGTACGTGAATGGTCATCAGATTTTTGTTAACTGTTTCACGAATACGCATTGGAGATTCCTAATTCTATCCCTGACGATGCATCCAGAAAGATAGAAAAGTTCTCGGGTTTACGACAAATATGGCGATTACGTCAGCCAGTTCGTGCCAGAAGTGAAAAATGTTATTCCAAAGTTGAAGAAGATCAAGAATAGACAAAAAACGTCTCTTTAATAAATAAAAGAAAAAGGCTGCATATATATATATATATATATATATATATATATATATATATATATATATATATATATATATATATATACTCGAGTTTTTTTTATATTCAAAAGTAATGGACTAATGAATTCAACGAGGTTGTTAGATAGTGCTCAATAAAAAGAGCTGATAATACTTGTTTATTGTTATATAAACATGCTCACATCCCGCTGCTACAAACAGCCACTTGTTTCAATCAAACAACAGATATCATCAGGCAGCGACTTGACTATTCAAAAGTTCAATGAATAACCATTGAACTTTTGAATAGTCAAGTCGCTGCCTGATGATATCTGTTGTTTGATTGAAACAAGTGGCTGTTTGTAGCAGCGGGATGTGAGCATTTTTATATAACAATAAACAAGTATTATATATATATATATATATATATATATATATATATATATATATATATATCTTTATTCGATTGGCAAAATTTTAGAATAATTATAAAGAAGTGAACCATCGCGTAAATTCAATCAACTAAAATAAGATGGAAAACGGGGCGAGGAAAAGGAAAAAAAAATGGGGCAAGTTACATGTAACACATGTACAATTCAATAAAATAAATAAGTCGATTAAAAACAAGATCGTTAAAATACACCCGATCTCGATCTCACCTCACCCCGTTTTCCATCTTATTTTAGTTGATTGAATTTACGCGATGGTTGACTTCTTTATAATATATATATATATATATATATATATATATATATATATATATATATATATATATATATATATATAGTCATCCACATACAGTACTGTTTCGCTGTTTCACAGCTCATCAGTGCGGCTAGACAGGCAACTACCTGCTAATATATATATGTATGTATATATATATATATATATATATATATATATATATATATATATATATATATATATATATATTAGCAGAAAGATAGCGACTGACTACAGCCAGGTCAAAATCTCCCTGGACAAACCAAATAAAAAAGCCATAAAAAAGTAATAAAAATTCAGCATACCAATGTATAATAAACACTTACAAGCCTCCACCCCTTGGAAAAACTTCAAACTAACGAAAATCGCCATTTTTACACATTTGAAATAATTTCTGACGAGGACGCATCAGACCGTCTGAAACGTACGTAAACAATTTCAATGACGTAAAAACATTATTACAATGATCCAAACATAATTCTCAATGAAAATCCAAGACACGGAATAATAAAATAATGTTAAAAAATACACATTGTTGGTGACTACTCCCTTATTTAAATATACATCTTTCTTTCGTTGGAATTTATTAACCCATTTTATATAAATATATATATATATATATATATATATATATATATATATATATATATATATGTTCTGTTATCCCCTTTCAAAGCATTAAAAATCGAATCCCCTTTCTCTCCATCCCGAACATTACATTACTTTACGGTTCTTCATTCACTTAAAAAATGTCTATGGTATTTCTCTACTTTGTTAACACCTATGCTTTTTTGCATGTAGAATTTAAGGAGGCGTCAGATATGTGGACTAGTGCACACTAGTCAGATGTCAGCATCTTTACACCTCATTGGCTCTACTTTTATGATAAATATGCTTTTATTCTTACAAACATACGCATCAGTTTCGTCTTCTTCAAGCAATCATTATTATGGAGGATGACGATTCGAAACCCAGATCGAAATCATCATTAATTTTCTAGTTTAAACTTCAACACAATAGGCACTGGAAAAAGAAGTAATGAAAATCGATTTGTATCAATACAAGCGGACATATCTTGTTTATATGACTCAAACTGAGTCTTTCTAAACGAGTTTTAATTAAATTGTAATTTGAATTAAATTAATTAATATATATATATATATATATATATATATATATATATATAAAGAGAGATAGAGAGAGAGAGACAGAGAGAGAGAGAGACAGAGAGACAGAATGACAGATAGATATATATATATATATACCGGTTGACCCCCCCCCCCAAAAAAAACAAAAGCTAACTGGAGGCCATCTAGAACATATACTGTAGAACGGAGAAAAAAAAGGCCAAAGACCCTAGTGTTTTGATGTGATGTTTTGAATATAATAAACTAGTTATGACCAAAGTTTCATTTCATTCGGACAAAACACTAAGAAACGGGGCCTAATTAGAGTTGGGTCCTGTTTTTTTGTGTCACCCTATATATATATATATGTATATATATATATATATATATATATATATATACATACATATATATATATATATATATATATATATATATATATATATATATATATATATAGAGAGAGAGAGAGAGAGAGAGAGAGAGAGAGAAAGAGATAGATAGATAGATAGATAAATAGATAGATAGAGAAAGAGAGAGAGAAAGAGAGAGATAGAGATAGACATAGAGACAGAGTAATGGAGAGATAGATTAATATATAGATAGATAGAAAGAGAGAGAGAGAGAAAGAGAAGAGAGGGAAGATAAGGGGATAAGGCTTAAAGTTACATGAGAACTTTATTACATTATCATTTCAATTAGATTAAAGATGCTTACAAGACATGAACATAAGGAGAGATAATGACGTTCTCATGCAAGTTTAATCGTTATCTCCTTATCTTTTCTCATAATTTGCTCCTCTTAATCGTGTAGAGTTTATCTATCCGGATAGGTTATTCTTTTCCATCAAAAATTCACTTCAAGGCAACTAATCGCACTAAATGAGATTAACAGTTGTTCCGCAAAAGTATGGATCGTTCTACATAAGCCTTTACCACTATAAACAAATTTGTGCGAATTTTAGGACAACTTAATTGTTATAATGAACCTCATGATCGAAACTGACGAAGAATCTACTTAAACACACACACACACACACACACACACACACACACACACACACACACACACATATATATATATATATATATATATATATATATATATATATATATATATAACACGTCATATAGCCATTAATATGTTCATAACATTTCAATTACATCAAAAATATATTTTAAATGTTTGCACTGGTGTTTTGTTTTCTTAATTTCATCCATCCAGAGGAAGTCTCGCAATAAAGACGAAACGTTGATGAACACATAACTTGGTTTGTTCCTTCTCTATCTCTCTCTCTCTCTCTCTCTCTCTCTCTCTCTCTCTCTCTCTCTCTCTCTCTGTTTGTATACTAGCAGGCCACCTGATATTGCCCTGTCGTAAAATTCGCTTAAATATGATATTTTGATTAATGCAGATTTCGTATTTATTATTATACTAGCAGGACTCATTAACCAGCGTTGCCCGATGAAAACCTGTTAGCCCCTCGCAAAAAAGTAGCAAGAAAGTATAGGGCGATAACATGCAGGTACTGTTTGAATGTAAAAAAAAGAAAACAATTAAGGGAATGCATAAATCAATATGAATTTAAAAAAAATTACGAAAAATGGTCCATTAGAATAATAATGGAAAGTAAATGTATATGGACTGTTTAGAGTAATCGAAATCAGTGGTAGCAGTACTAGCTGTTTCTGTTTCTGGTTCCCCATGTTAAGAACGGCTTTCGGAATAAACACCACCAGCCTCCCTATCATAAGAACGGCGTCCTTAGTAGACACCCACTCATCCGCATGTAAAGAATGCCTTTCGTAGTAGACAACCCCCTTTTTATTTTGAGGTTGGAGGGGATCCGACTGTTTCCGGTTCTTGTTCAAGTTTCCAGTTCTTTGCAACTCTTCCACAAATCAGATTTAAGTAAATTCCATTATAATGTCGTCTTTTCTTAACGTGTAAAAGAAAACAATTACGACTGTTTTCAGTTCATTTTGTATATTGTCATGTTAAGAACGGCTTTCAAAATAGACATCACCAACCTCCCTATCTTAAGAAAAGCGTTCAGAATAGACACCCTCCACATCGCAATGTAAAGAATGGCTTTCGTAGTAGACAACCCCCTTTTTAATTTTTCTTTTTTGGTCAGAATGCGGGAAAATAATTCCTTCAACCGTAACGTTGGTAATCGCTGTCAATGTTCAATATTTCTTTTTTTTTTTTAGCAAAGCATGTATCAACGAATTTGTTGCTTCCCCGTAAAGATGAATGTTTTATCTGCAACTGTAAATTGTTAGATATAAGTGTAGTTTTATGTTAACGTTTGCGGAGAACGCTCTGTGTTACGGCTGTTATAAAAATTCCGTTTTCGGCGTTTTTATTTTTTAAACCTGCGCATGCGCGCAAAATATCGAAATTAATCGAAAGGATAACATTCAGCATTCATCCTTTTTATTTTATATAAACGAAAAGAATCATTAAGAAAATTGTTGTTTTCCCTTAAAGCTGAATGTTTTATTTGTAACTGCAAATTTTTAGATGTAAGTATAATTGTTATGTTAAAATGCGTAAAGAACGCTAGAATAACATGCAACATTCGTCTTTTTTATATATAAAGAAACGAAAGAATCGTTATTTTTCTAATAATTTTTATAAAATTTTATTAACAGAAAACGAAATAATGTAAGTTTTAAACGAAAAGGTCAACTTCTTATACAGTTCTGTGCTTTATTTTACATAAGTGCAACTCAGCGTTCACATTGGAAATGTCAACATGTAGGTATTTGGATATGTATTTGGGCATGTTTTCAACGAATAAACACCCACAACCTCCACATGTCAAAAACGAATTTCGGAAAAGACACCCCAACTTTCTTATGTTGAGAGCGGCTTTCGGAATAGACACTCCCACCGTCCCCATGTTAAGAACCGTGTCAGCATACCCGAAAACCTAGAGAATTTGACATGTCGAATGCGTACAATGGAACGAAATTTACAATTCCGTTCCATTCGGAAAACAACTCTAAAACAAAGCGTTCTCCGCAAGTTTTCCAAAAGTTTGTTTATGAAAAGCGTAACGTGTTAGGTTAGCGCGGTCTCGAGAGCGAGAAGAAATAAGAGTTTTTTTTGTCCTCAAATAGAAAGAGAGAGAGAGGGAGGGAGAGAAAGAGAAAGACAGAGACAGAAACAGAGAGAGAGAGAGAGAGAGAAAGGAGAGAGAGAGAGAGAGAGAGGGATAGAGAGAGGGCGCGTAATAAGCCGCAGACTAATTTCTAGACAAATCACCAAAACAAAAATAAATAAAAATAAAATAAAAAATAACGAAACCTAATGTATAGTTAGTGAATGTAAATTATTCATCAAAAGTATTTTTTGTGCAAATTATTTAATAAAAAACTTCTTTGTTTCCAAGAAAAGTGAATGTTTTATTTTTTGAATGTATAATGTTACAGTTTTGCTTGTTTTTGTTGATGTGTTAGCAACGAAAAAAAGAATTGGTTACGTAGAAAGTAAATTTTCAGGTGAGTGAGCGAGAGAGGGAGAAGAAATAAATGTTTTTTTAGTCCTCGAAGCGAGAGAGAGCGAGAGAAAGAAAGAAAGAGAGGGAGGGAGAGAGAGAGAGAGAGAGAGAGAGAGAGAGAGAGAGAGAGAGTTAGTAGAAAAATAAACATCGATAGAATCCAGTGGAGCGTGCATGGGCACAAAAAAGTATAGAGAAAATAATTACGCTCCCCCCCCCAAAAAAAAAGAATGTAAAAGTGTTTGTATAAAGTATAAATAATTATTGAAACAAACTAAAGAAATCGAGCGAGAAATTTACTCATAAGGCACAAATAGGTATAGTTGGGACGCCATGCTTTAATAATCTGGATTATAGGAATATCCAAAGATCATCCAATCAGAAGGTGCGGAAGTAAGTTGGAAAGACTGTATTATTTTTTTGTAACGGGAAAGATTATATAATGTCAATGAGTTCTTGATCCAGTTACGAAGGGTGAAACCTCATATCTGTCCCAAGGGCAGAATACCTCCCGATTAGTACTGGGATCGATAGGAGTACTTGTTGTTCAGAGAGAAAATATGAACTATTTACTTTAAAGATGGTTGCAATTGTGATGATGTTGCTCCTAGGATTAAATCTAGGATTTTAATGTAGTGACTAAATGTGTCTATAATGGCGTTCTAAAGTTACATAAGATAGTGACTAATATTCCAGACATAATACATTTGTATGTGGCATCTTTTGCTGGAAACCTGTGGTATTTTGGTCCAGAGGAGAATTTCTAAAACCAAAATATTATATAGGAGATTTTAATGGACACAATATATAGTAATGATTTAAAAACTTTTTAAAATTGACTTGTGCGCCACCACCGAGAATCGAAACCAAAATATTTAGCTTATGATTTACTTTTTCCTTTGACATCCTTTGACACGCCTGAGCTATGAAGACATGTTTGTTGCAAGGCCAAAAATTAAAACGTGAACGAATAGCTATTACGTTACACATGCATATTTGTAATGCATTCGACCTTCACCTGACAAATTCCATTTTAATTTTTTTAAAACTCTTTTGCAACGATATTCCTCGTCTAAAACCCAAATATAAAGTTTCACATGGGTTTCTTCCGGCTTCCTGCTTCCCCAACTGTACTGACATGCAGAAGTTCAAGTGTAATGTGAACAAACATCTTGCTGCTAAACTCCCTACATAGTACCCCTGCAACTTAGATCCCTGATAGTAGCCCTCTACATCAAAGTGGCAACGTGCCTTGTTTGAGGTGTAAATGTAATAAATTCTGTAGACCAAACACTATAGAGGAGTTTAGTACGCAATTTTTAAAAAACAAATATATATATATATATATATATATATATATATATATATATATATATATATATATATATATATATATATATATACAGAAAGAGGTTTGTGTTTGCTATAATCTTTTTGCATAAATATTACGCAAGTATAAATCATGTAGAATATCTGCATCAATATAATTACACGTAATAGTTAACTAAAGACTATCATCCCATAAGAAAACCTAAAGAACTAATAGGGAATTAATTAAAACGAATGTCGAAAAGAATATGAAAATTAGCTGGATCTTTTACAGATGAATGCAATTCCACGACCCATGTATAAAAAAAATTGTATTTTCTTTTTAAATAAATAGAAAAATGGGGGTTTAATATGAATATCAATGCAAAAAAAACCCACATTTATAGGAGTATATATAACTAAATAATTTGATTCAAACTCGTTTAGAAAGACTTATTTGAAGTTATATTTAACACGTTAACATTATCTACTAGGCGCCATCCTCGAGTTTTTTCGGTTTCTCTGTTTAATACTTTGAGCGGGCAACTCGACAGGAGTGTATTTAATTTACAAATTATTCTTGACCCAAAATTAAAAATAACTCTCGACACAGCCGTACACTGGTTCACACTAGGAATAGCGCATCCTTTTCCTAATAATGTTATCACAAGTAAGAACACTGCGCCAAACTAGATGAATTCTTAGAATTATAATCATTACTAAGGCTGCTGCAAAGAATGTGGGCTCGCTCTATCGTGCTAGAAAGTTACTTACGCCTGAAAGTATCTTGTACCTCTACAAAGCCACCATTCGCCATGTATGGAGTACTGCTGTCACATCTGGGCTGGTGCATCTGCTACTAGTCTCTCACTCCTGGACAGAGTCCAAAAGAGAGTCGCCAACCTAATAGGTCCCGAACTCTCATCTAAACTTCAGCCTCTTCCCACCGACGAAATGTTGCATCCTTCTCCCTGTTTTACAAGTATTTTTATCGTGGATGCTCTGACGAACTCATGCCCATGTACCCCGTCGACGAAAATACCCCCGACAAACCCGACAAACAGCGAAGTCCCAGCCCTATATAGTTGAGAAAGCCTTTTACTCTAATAGCTTCTTCCCTTAAACTGCAGGACTTTGCCATCCTCTTCCAGCTTCCCGCTTCCCCAACTGTACTGACATGCAAAAGTTGAAGTGTAATGTGAACAACCATCTTGCTGATAAACTCCCTACATAGTACCCCTGCAACTTAGGTCCCTGATAATAGCCCTCTACATCAAAGTGGCAACGTGCCTTGTTTGGGGTGAAAATGTAATAAAAAAATAATAATAATAAAAAGAATCTGATTTACTCTTTTACTTATTCTACTTTTGATAGGCAAAGGAGAACTTTAGTTGAACAATCGAATATCAGTTCATCTTATGTGGAGATTAAGTGTAAACCTCGGGAACTGGCTTCCTGATTTCTGAAATATTGCAATGAAGTACAACCCCCTCAAAAACTTTTGATTTACCTTACCACAAAAAGAATGCTCGATATTTCATTATTCGATGAAGTAGAGCTTAATTACACACACACACACACACACACACACACACACACACACACACACACACACACACACACACACACATATATATATATATTCAAAATCCAAGTTTTCCACGTACTTAATGAGCCAATCTTACTCTATGGATCTGAAACTTGGACTCTTTCAACAAACCAGATAGATGTCTTTTGAGAAGAGTACTAAATCTGTCATGGCGAAATCACCCAACTCTAGAAATGGTATATGGAGACATACCGAGAATATCAACCTTAGTTTGCTAGAGGCATGTTCAGTTTGCTGGGCATCGTACACACGTGCCACAGATGAACTTGTTTCATCGTTTGTACTGTGGAGGCACCCATCATTTCACAATCTATCACGAAAGTTAACTTTTCTGGAGAGGATACAACGAGATACATTCATCTCCAAGGAAGATCTTTTGGAAGGGTGTAGTGAATGCTATCTCGGCTGTGGCCGCATGATGATGATGATGATGATGATGATATATAATGAAGTAATTTTATTCAAATTCGTTTAGAAAGATTCACTTAGAGTTATATAAATATGTTTTTTTTTTAAATCAACCACTGATGAAGAGAAAAATCGATAGTTTATCATTCAATACGTAGAGCTTTATGTTTACGGGAAAACAAAAGCTTATAAATCAAGTTGGAAGAGTAAATTTCAACCTCGAATGTTTAAGCACGTTCCGAAGCATCTTTTATTCAAGGCTGCCACAAGCAAAACAAGTTTTTTCCTTGGCCACTAAAAGCATGGAAAGACTTTTCGCCAGAGGCTCTAATCATGCTGAAGTAATTACTGAAAGGAAAAAATATATACGTTATCTACTATTATATAAAAGGAACTTTGTGTGAGTTCGTTCCCTATAGACTTCGAAACGGTTGGGCCGATTTTTATGAAATTTCACACAACTGTACTTTATGTATCTGGCAGTGCTCTTATATAGGTTTTCTACCAGAATATTATTGATAAGTATCGATAATCGAAAACTCCAATGAAAGAAAGAACACACGATTCTGACACCTTATACAGCCTAACACCACTAGTGCATTTGAGAAGTTTTATTACCAGTGAAGCAGATATAAAATTAACAGTGTATTCTTTGATATGACTGAGGCGCGTTCGAAATAAATGTGTCTGTTTAAAGCACAATTAAACCATGATAATTGACTTTTGTTTTTTAAATTTGAATTCAAGCCATTATTCTAGAACAAACTAGAACGTCAGGCACATAAAATCAACAGTAGGTTCTTTGAAATGACAGGGGCGCGCCTGAAATAAATGTTTCTGTTTAGAGCACAACTAAACCATGATGCTTAATCTGAGCATTTTAAACTTTAATTTAAACAGTTATATATAAAAATAATTTTATAAAATCAAGAATAAGTTCTCTACAGTGCAATGTATATTACAATGTTTTGTAGATTAAGTGACTACAGGGAGGTATGTAAAGCGTCCGCTCGATGCACCGTGATGGGTCCCCAACTAGAGTAGGCAATCAATCGATGTTTATTGAACAATGGACGATATCACTGATTTTTATGATAATGATGTATGGGAGTGTGAAATATTTGCTGATTATCATTTAATCCCGGGCAACGTCGACTCTCTCTGCTAGTATATTATATAATAATATGAATATATATAAATATATATATATATCTATCTATATATATTAGACATTAAAAGGATATATATATATATATATATATATATATATATATATATATATATACCCGTTCACATAGACTTTTTCATGATAAAGCTAGAACCCAGAATTAGATGGAATCGAGCAGTTGCCTCGACAACGGACAACGCTAGACCCAAAGTGGGTTTTGATGTACTGCATCTCATCAGTGACGTGCTCCGACATAGGCGCGAACTCAATTATCATGAAAAAGTGCGATTAAGCTACACTGAATATTCCGCGTTTCATCCACTCTAGGATTCTTCAGGATTCTATGTTATAGTTGGGCGCATAAGCCTGAAGAATCCTAGAGTGGATGAAACGCAGAATATTCAGTGTAGCTTAATCGCCATATATATTTTTATATATATATATATATATATATATATATATATATATATATATATATATATATATATATATATATATCCTCTTAATGTCTAATATATGTAGAAAAAAGCGGCTCATCCTTCGTAGAGACGTGATGTCCCTCAACAAATACGTTGTTCCGAAATCGTGTCGGGGGAGTCGGCTAATTTCAGTTAATGTTTGTAGATGCGATACCAGCAGTAACTATCTTAGTTGTATATAGTGCATTACTTGTCACATAGTAGAAGGTATAACTAGATAAAAATATAAGAATTAAAATGGAGGTATAGCTAGTAGATTCCGCCGTGGCCCATATGGTTAGGTCATCAGTATTGCATACTTCATACGTACTACGACCAGGGTTCGCGCCTATGTCGGAGCACGTCGCTGATGAGATGTAGTATATCGAAACGCCCTTTTGGTCTGGCGTTGTCCGTTAGCGATGCTAGTTGAGTTATTTCTTGCTCTGATATTAAAAGCCTACTTTTTCTATTTAAAAATTATTAAAACGAACTTTCTAATATACTCAGTCATGGCTATGTGAGCGACTGCGTAAAGATTAACTAATTTACATATTCCTTTGAAAAATGATCGTTAATTAATTACTTATTCATTTTATTGTTCCTTATTAGAAGATTGGTTTCATTTCATTATTAAGTTGAATTCTATTCATGTATAATTTCTACATTCTGCATAATTGTATAGAATTTGAGATTAAAATGTTCAAGTACACACACACATATGTAAGTGACTTGGCAGTGTGTACGAAAAGTCTCTACCAAACTCCGCTCTCAATATTTGGTTGACAGAGTTAAAATTTGATGTATAGTCCATTTGGACCTGTAACACACTTTCGATTTGGATTTTGCCTCTGCCAAGGTGTCAATGGTTGTAGGTTGATTGTTTTTGTTTTACGGCATATCAACCCATTTCAGATTATTTAATGCCGAATCAAGCGATTTTAAAGAAAATCTTGTTAATAGAATATATTTTATTTTCAAGTCGGTTTCTATTTAATTCATAGTTGGGTATTACGACTCCGGGTCAGAGTGGACCTGGGAGCAATGGCAATTAAAGGGTGACTCCACACTCCCCAAAGCCAGCAGCTGGGACCTCACCATCGGATATAATTTAAGGCATTTATATCCAGGACCACTAAGGTGTCAAAATTGAAAACGAAACAGTTGACATTAGTAGGAAAACTTGCTGTTTTATTTGCGCATGCGCAAAATTAAAATATTCTTAACTCAAAGTCGCTTAATATTTAACCTTCTTATCTATTTATCGGTATCTCAGACGATAACGACGCTGAGGCGATAAATAACAATAAACGCTGGAATGGAATTCTAAAGATTCTGGTTTTAATTCTAGCGGATGATACCCTCTGCACTTTTTTATAACTCTTGAAATCATTGCTATATATTGGAAGATAATCAATAGAGACTTGACTCTATAATAATAAATAATAATATGCATATTTTATGACCGGGCAACGGCGGGCGACTTCCTAGTGTATATATATATATATATATATATATATATATATATATATATATATATATATATAACTACTTAATTTACTCACATAAAATTAATATACGAAAGTATAGATTTATGCGTAAACTTTACGTATTTACTTCAAAAGTGCTCAATACGTAGGTAGAGCTAGTTAGTAAGTTATAAAATGTATATGGCGATTAAGCTACACTGAATATTCCGCGTTTTCATCCACTCTAGGACTCTTCAGGCTGAAGTGTCCTAGAGTGGATGAAACGCGGAATATTTAGTGTAGCTTAATCGCCATATAAATTTTATAACTTACTATATATATATATATATATATATATATATATATATATATATATATGAAACAGTAATATGTATGTGTGTGCATTAGGGCGGGCGTATATTCATATCTACCTATTGTCTTATTTCGGTGGATAGATATCGATTTATCTACTTACTGTAACATGCCCCCGCATCGATGATGGCTTAGCGATCACGACAAAACCGCAGCGAATGTCTCTCTGTATTTTGAACCGGAAATAAGTTAATGCAAACTAAACGGAATCTGCTTTTTGGTGAATCTTTTTACGTCATCCATTTACGAATGCCCCTCTCTCTCTCTTAGCTCTTTTCTCCCTCTCTCCGACCAGCTATTTCTGTTTCTTTTAAACACCTCATCACACACACACACACACACACACACACACACACACACACACACACACACACACACACACACACACACACACCTTCTCTCTTTAATTTATATATATTATATTTCGACATAACATCTTTTATTATCTCGCCCATTTCTTTATTTATCTTTCTATCTACATATTTCTTTTCTTTTTCACTCTCTCATCCCATCTTATCCCCCATCTCTTTCTGTAACCACCCTTCCCTATGTATGTATGTATGTATGTATGTATGTATGTATGTATGTATGTATGTATCTTATCTATCTATCTATCTATCTATCTATCAACCACACTCAATTTTTGTCTATCTCTCTATTTCTTTCTGTCTTTATCTTTCCTTATCTCTTTTCTCTCTCTCTATTATTCTGTCTTTCCTCTCCCTCCCTGACTAACTGTCTCTGTATCTTTATCACCACTATCTATCTATCTATCTATCTATCTATCTATCTATCTATCTATCTATCTTCCTACATACTTCTCTATCTATCTATCTATCTATCTATCTATCTATCTATCTATCTGTATGCCAATTTTGTTGGCGCCCTGAGGGAGGTGTGGCAAACGAGACATATAATTGAATACATATTATTCATAAAAAGGAATCCATTATTCATCATTTGTGATGATGTTCGACAAGATTGAGGAAAAGGGAGAGGGAAGAAACCATTTTCTATTCGTTTCAAGTGTAAATGCATGGAAGGCCATGGGGTGGATTGTTGGACGGGGAAACTTTAGTTTCTCGTGGGAATTGTTAGTGCTATTGAATCTTCTGGAGATCGAATCTCACGAAAAACAGTAAAACCGAATTACAATATTTAGGGAACAATGCTATAAAATGAACTGCATTCAAATAAGCATGAACACAAGTAAAATCAACAAGCCGACCAAACACACCATTTTTTATGGGGGAGTCCCCTAGCTCTCCACATTTGGGAGCCTTTTTCCCGACCTTCCTTGTCCTTTTGAGGAGATAAGTAAAATGGCAAAAAACGTGTTGTTGAAACAACGTAGTCCGTCGCTCAGCTATGGTTGACAGCTTGGTGACGGCTACCAAAGCAAAGGTCAAATGACATCAGCTTAGCTAAAAGTTAAGACGAATAAATATTTTCTATCTCTTTGTTTTCAATATGTATCCATGTTCTCTCTCCCACTCCCTCTCATTTTTCGACACAAGGGAAGATTTGTAAATCAGATGGAACTTGGACTCCATTCGAGTCGGTCGCAAAGAGTTAAAGTCGTGACTTCGTTGGTTGCCAAGCGTCGTATGCCTCAACTCTTCAGTTCTTAAAAATGCTCCTAGCTACATATTAAAATAAGAATATCTTTTTAAATAAAAACATGTGTTGTAAACTTATTTTATACAGCATTCAATTCCAGCACCGACGATTCTAACTCTAAAAATTAATTCTCAAGAGAGAATTAATGACGATGAAAACTCTGCCATTAATGACGCTGAGAACTCAAGAAGAAGACCTGTCAAGCGAACGGAGCAAAGGTCTGAAGGGGATATGCCTATCGTTTTATTGTGGTAGGGGAACTGGTGTACCATACCAGGACGTAAAAACCATTCTAGAGATGTCACCACACTGTGGACAAACAAAATTAATCTCTTCAACGATTGGGTTACACTAGGTTAGAGCATCTATCACCAATCGTCTTCTCTTAGACAGGGTCAAAAAAGAGTTTTCAATCAAACAGGCTCCAACCACCGGCCGATCACTAAAATGCTGCATGTCTGTGCTTATTTTACAAGTACTTTAATAGAATGTGCTGTGACAAACTAACCTAACAAGCAAAAAATCACACCTCGTCATTGCAGATGTCTATAGATGCTGGAAATCTTTTTACTCTAATAGTTTCTCTCCTGGAACTGCTAGACTTTGGAATTCGCTCCTAGTTTCCCGTTTCCCTGACTGTACTAACATGCAGAAATTTTAATGTCATACAAACAGGCATCTCGCTGCTCAACTCTGCACACACTAACACCTTACGTCCAAGTCGTAGTGTGCCTGGTTCGGGGTGAATATAAGGAATATAAAACTACATTTTTTTGTGAAAATAGTACCAGATAAGGCATGAAACCACTTAGTGTAAGGAGCTGACTGAAAAAAAAAGAAACATGATTAATTTACATAATATAAAAGAAGAAAATAGATTCACTTCAAAACAAAGTAATCTTTGAACTGACGGTGATAAATCCAGAGGCAAAATAATCAAATCTAAACATTTACACAACAATGACTGAGTCATGCATGTTGGAAATTATTTTAAGAGACACATCCATGCGCGATATATAGCACTTGTGAATATTTCGGTATTTAGTGAGTATTGATGATGAAAATTATAAAGGAGTTAATCCTGAGTTCGCTTTTCATCGCTATCATCTGTGAAAAACAAACAAAAAATCGTTATAATCTCGCAGTCTAGTGACGATACTTAACTAATTTCATTATCACTCAGTTGTCATGGTCTGAGAACACACCATCAGCGTTCAATCTCATGGAAAAAGCGGTGAGTCATTCAAAAGCTCAACAGAGAAACAAAGGAAAATAGAATCACTTCAAAAAAAGGTTGTCTTTGAACTGACGTTCATGAATTCAAAATCAAAATAATCAAACCTAAGCCGAAACTGTTTCTAAAATCGCTGGTAAAATTATTGGATCATTCTGTCGCTCCAGAAAATATCTCTCTCTTGATTCAATTCCTTTATAAGCGCCAGATATTTCTAAGATGAAGTACTGTTGTCATTCAAAGCACTCTCTTTTGTCTTCACAGATAACAAACTCGACTTCGAAATATAGTGGGACATATCCTCATCCTTACAGCTCCTTTCTCACAGAAGCAACGTTACTAGTATTTATCGTTATTTTCATGGTAAGTGCTCAACAGAATATTTTCAAGGTAAGTGCTAAACGGAATTTCTATAAGTAAAGTTTCTCTCCAAGAACTGTCCCTTTTTGAAATGCAATATCACTAGGCTGCTTCCCAGCTGACTACAACATGATCGCCTTCAATTCTAATGTTAACAATCTCTTGTGATCTGATGATCACTTTCATGGTCGCGTTACGATAAAACTACACAAGACGAATTCTTAATATAACTCTATGTTTGCTATGTGTGCGTATGTATAGGGGGGGGGCGATGTCGTCACTTAGCGTGTAAAAAAGAAGCCCAAACGTTGGTCGCGTCAGTCCCCTGTGATTTTCTTCTCTGTTCGATCTACTTTCGTCCTGTTTTGATCTCTCTTGGGGGACCTTTGACCTGCATGCTCACTGTTTCCAACTGTAAACTGTTATCGATACCCGTCAACTCAAGGTTGTTCGGAAAACTTGTCCCTTTCTAAACTATCTGCAAACTAACTCTAAATATATTGACAACTATGTCTGTTTTCTTTTGACCCCATTCACCGCCATCCCTTGATTAATCATTCTATTTCAAACGCTTTTGTGCGTCTTGGTGAACCACCTTCCTCCATTGTCTTTCTACGAACTCCACTTCCTATAATTTTGTTCTGCTGATCAACTATTTCCTCTTTTTGTTATACATTTTCCTCTTTCTTTTTCCTAACACTTTGGGATGTCTATAGCATCACACGCTAAAGTTGCCAATTCCTATCCAGATGCAAACATCGCCTGCAACCCTCTTTGTATTAGTCTCATCATTCACCTGAAACAAACCATTAACCCTTGTCCTCGAGTAGCTTTTGGGCCTTGTAGACTATTGACTACACAGTAAAGGAAAAACGAAACAAATGCACAAATGAACCGGGCAAATACCTTAAATGGTCAAATGAACCGTGAAAAAATAGAAATGATCAAGTTAACCGAGAAATGATTTAAAATTCGAAAATTGACGAAACGAACATTTAAAATGAACAAATAAGCCAATCAAATATATAAAAAAAAAAAAAAAACGGCATATAAAACATCTACGTTACACGAACAGCATCAAAAGTAAACAATTTATCGGACATCTTAAATGCACATATGCGTAAAAATCTCAAACGGACCATGAATTCATCTAAAATACTCAAACAGGCCAATCAAATGGCTCATATTGGCAAATGTACAGTGAATACAGCATAATCACGTTGAGGCACCGGTTTTCGTTTGATCATCGAAGATAAGCAACGTTGAGCTTGATCAGTATCAGATGGGTGACCATTTGGGAATACCAGGCATATGTAGGAGGACATCGACACCTCCCTGCGAGAACTGCAAAAACCTAACGTCGTCATTTCCCCTGACTGGGATATACTTGTGACTGGGGATCGCTTGTGAATTTAATATTCCTATAACACTTTCTCCTTTGGAAGAAGTCGGTTCAACTTGCCTAGGATGAATTCTGCGTCTAAAAAATGGGCAGTAAATACATTTGAAATACACAAACGGACCGGCCAAACGTCTAAAATGCACAGATCGAGCGGGCAAAACATGGACGCTACTCATTTGCACGGGTCAAACATTTACATTCCGCGTATAGTTGCCGTGAATGCACCAAACATTAAAAATGCACAAATTGACCGAACAAGCGTTTACGCTTTATACATGCATCTGGCAACGATCTAAAATGCACAAATCGACCAGGCAAACATCTCAAATTCAATAATTGCCTGTGAATTATATGAAGTGGACAAACGGAATGGACGAACATCGTAAATCCAAAAATGCGTAGTGGAATATGTAAACTATACGAATCGACGGGAAATAAAACCACACACACACACACACACACACACACACACACACACACCTTCACCCTCCACTGTCTGTCTGTCTGTTTGTCTGTCGGGTTTCTGTCTGTCTGTTTGTCTGTCTTATTTTTTCTCTCTCTAGCTTTATCTTTTGATATAAACAAGATTAAATTGAGCAGAGGAATGGAAAATTTTAAAGTTGATGCATTTGATTCCAGGTGTCTTCGAAAGGTTCTCGTTATCCAATGAAGCGATTGAAGTTGTATCGTCAATAATCTGCAAACGACGTCTAGGATTTTCCCTAAGATTGGCCAAGCGCTCCAAAGGATCCTGATGGAAAAAAAAAAAACAGAAAGAGACGTTGCGAGCCTGTATCTGCTCTATCGCTATTTTCATGGCAAGTGCTCGTCTGAACTTCAATTTATGGTCCTTCCTTGCCAAACTTTCACAAAAACACTCCACTAGCTACAACCACTATATATGATTTTCCCCACTCTAAATCTAAACGCAGATTCCATGAAAAAGCTTCTTTCCCAGAACTGTCCGTCTTTAGAATACTGTTCGGCTGGCATGCTTCCTGGCTAAATATAACATGGTAGCCTTCAAATTTAATGTAAACAAGTTCCTGTTAAGTCGTCCTCATAAATAATCAAATTCTACCCAATTTACACCAAAAATGATTACTACACTACTACCTTACATTCATGAACCTTTATCCTCGAGTGGCCCTCAGGTCTTGATAAATGATGATTCCCATGTAAAAATCAAGGCCAAAAATGAATTGGAAGCGAGCAATTGAGGAAGGTTTGGTCGCGGCATGAAAAAGCTGGGAAAACACTGTCAATCTGACTTCAGACCAAATGGAACGAAACATGGACTCAAGACGCGTTAGTTCCAAAATCTAAGTTGTAAATTCTATTAGAATTGCAAAATTACAGATTCTTTTGTACCTATTTTTGTGGTGGTGGTTTGGCGTCATAAATAAATCTCATGACGACTCATATCAGCAAAAGAGCAGTGAATGGATCTGGAATGCACAAATGGACTTGGTAAACATCTACACTATACGCATTTAACATCGAATATTATATTTTATCAGTAAAATATACAAACATCTAAATTGCACAAATCACCAGGGTAAACATTACAAAATTTTTTACCTTCATAAGTGATAACTTAATAATAAGTTTTGATAAATGATAACTTAATAATAATGAGAAAAACACTGGGCGACTTGAAATATACTGTCTTCGGTAGAAGGCAGTTATCAACCTCTGTTTTCGCTAAATCTAAAGAGTAAATAAATGTTTTCTATATAATCACCCAGTATCTGCAAATCAACACTAATCGCCAGTAACCAACGTTGCTGAGAATCACAGACAGTGGCTTTCACTAGCTGGCTCTGGAAACGAATGCCTGTAAGTATATGCCAGATTATTTCATTTGAGCCACGGCCCCAGTAACGATTCTGTTTTTGATCTGTCATGCTTCCACCGGGCAACGCCGGTTAACGGGTCCTGTTAGTTCTATAATAATGCATATGCAATCTACATGAATTAAAATATCATGTTTAAACGTATTGTATAGCCGGGCAACGTCGAGCTGCCAATGAAATTAAAAAAATGAAAAAAATGATAAAATTGATCTTAAATTGCCACAATAACTAAAACCCATGCATCATAGCAATGAATTTAAACAAAAATGGCACAGATAAAAATAGCACCGGCTAAATGGCACAGGTAAATATAGCACTGATTAAATAGCACAGGTAAAAATAGCGCTAGCTAAATAGTACAGGTAAAAATAGCACTGGTTAAATGGAACAAGTAAAATAGCGCTGGTTAAATGACACAGGTAAAAATAGCGCTAGCTAAATGGCACAGGTAAGAATAGCGCTGGCTAAATAGCACAGGTAAGAATAGCGCTGGCTAAATGCCACAGGTAAGAATAATGCAGACTAAATGGCATGGGTAAAAATAGCACGAGTGATGAATAAATCGGAAAAATGGGCACAAGTAAAAAATATAGATAAAAAAATCTAACAATGACTTTTTTTCAATATTAGCCACTCAGCTTTACTCGGTAATAAAATACGATTGAATATAATATTTAAATTTATGCAAATTCCATATTTATTATTATAAAGTCAATTTAGTGCCTTAATGAATCATGCTTTCTGGACTGTTGGAAAACTGCTTCTGTGGTACCAGTATTCAAGAATTCTGGTGAAAGAACTGACCCATCTAATTATCGCCCGATTAGCCTCCTCCCACTTTTTGCCAAAATATTTGAGACCTTAATTAACCATGCTCTAGTCCATCACCTTACAGATGCTAAACTTCTGACTGACAAACAATATGGATTTAGACAAGCCCGTTCCACCGCAGACATCCTCACTGTAATCTCTGAACGTATATACCATTCACTGGACAAAGCAGGGGGAGGGCAGAGCCGTAGCTCTAGATATATCTAAGGCTTTTGACAGGATGTGGCAATAGGGTCTCCTCAGGAAAATTAGATCATACGGTATCACTGGTAGAATACTTAACATAATTAAATCCTTCTTAAATAAGAGAAAAATCCAGGTTGTCCTCGATGGTCGTACATCTAAACAATATGATTTAAATGCGGGAGTGCCTCAGGGGTTTATCCTTGAACCTCTATTGTTACTGATATTCATTAATGACCTCCCCGACAAAATTGCCTCTGAGATGGGTATATACGGTGATGACGCCACACTCTATAACAGGCATGATAGGAAAACAAATGAACACATATCTAAAGAAATGGCAAAAACACTAGAGGATGACCTGCAATCTGTAGTGGAATGGGGACAAAAATGGATGGTCACATTTAATGCTGCCAAGACTAAATTGGTTTCCTTCAATAATTACAAGAAACCTTCTCTGCCACCAATAGCAATGGCCAGTGACTCTTTATCTGAGAGTACATCTTTCAAACTGCTTGGCCTAACGTTCACAGGAAACATGATTTGGAACAATTACACTGAAAGTGTTGCCAGAGCCGCTGCGAAGAAGGTAGGCTCTCTCTACCGTGCTAGAAAACTACTAGCACCCGAAAGTATCCTGCACATCTATAAGGCCACCATTCGCCCATGTATGGAGTATTGGTGTTACATTTGGGCTGGTGCATCTGCTACTAGTCTCTTGCTCTTAGACAAGGTTCAAAAGAGAGTCACAAATCTGATAGGCCCTGAACTGGCATCTAAGCTTCAGCCTCTGTCCCATTGACGCAATGTTGCATCCCTCTGCCTGTTCTACAAGTATTTTAATGGTGAATGCTTTGATGAACTGCAGACACTTGTGGCACCACGACGTAGACATCCTCTAAAATCCCACCCCCACACAGTAGAGATCCCTAGATGTAAAAGATCTTACTACTCCAGTAGTTTTTTTCCCAGAACCGCTAAACTTTGGAATTCCATTCCAGGCCACTGCTTCCCCAACTGTAGTGACATACAGAAGTTCAAGTGTTACGTGAATCAATATCTTGCTGCCCAAATCCCAACATAGTACCCCAGTAGTTGTTGCCCCTGATAGTAGCCCTCTACACCAAAGTGGTAATGAGCCTATTTTGGGGTGAAGATGTAAAAAAAAAATTATTATATTGTACCACATATACAGCCGTATGAAAACCAAAGAAGGGAGATATAACATATGAGAAATATTTGGAATCAAGTCTCCCCTTGCTGTTATTTCAGATCATTTGAAACCATAGCAACAAGTTTTTGTCTACCCTCCATCAAGGCCAGTGGTTTTGGGGAAATATAAAATATTTTGTAATTTATGTGCAAAACTAAGAAAACAAATGAATATGATTAAAATATTGGTACAGGTGCTGTATTTTTCCACTAACAAAAACTCCTTTAAAATCACCACTATCAGAGATTTTTGAGGGTGTTGAAAACGAAAATAACGTAGTTTTCAAAGTATGAAAAAATTATATTTTCAAAAAGTGGGGAATCACTTTTCTATATTAATGTAACGTAAAATGAACACCCTCTTTATAGCAACCTAGAGGAGCGTCTATTATTTTTTTAAGGGTAGTGTCTATTTGGTAATTGTGGCCTGCTAGACTAACACAAAACCTACCTTAAAAAACTTGTTTTCGGGTGTGTTGAAAACGAATATCGCATTTAAATTTTCTGATAAAATAAGTATTTTTCCGGGTATTAAGCAAAATTATGCACACTTGCACGTACAACAATGGTCACTACGTATAACATAAAGAATAACATTGTTTCATAACCGGAAAAATACTTGTTTGTGGAAAATTTAGATGTGATATTCATTTTAAGCACATTCGCAAGCTTATTAGTTTTTTAAACAAGGTTTTATATTGATCTACAAGGCCACAATAAACACTACACCTAAAAAATATAACAGACCTCCCCCCCCCAAAAAAAAACGATAGTCATCAAGTGGGTGCTTATTTTATGTAAATTTAATATAGAAAAGTGATCCCTTACTTTTTGAAATTTTTATTTCTTTATATCTTGGAAACTACTGGTTTCCTGGAATTTTAAACGCTATTTTCGTTTTTAACACTTTCGAAAACCTAGAATAGTGGTAATTTTAAAGGATTTTTTGAGGGAGGAAAGACTCTGTACGTTTACCGTAACATTTTATGATTGAAAAGAAAAGTGCCAAAAATAGGTTCTCGATGAAGGATAATGCCCTTAATGTGCGACCTTATTGACAAATGTCTCATATCGCACTACACAATTTAGGTTATTACCTTTCCAACGAGCCTTCATTTGTTAAATTCTGATCGATAGTCGCTGAAATTTGGAACTTATAAAATTACCAAAAAAGGTGGTACCTCCCCTCTCTCTCTCTCTCTCTCTCTATATATATATATATATATATATATATATAATTATTTTCCACAGCCAAACCAACGTCGCAGCCCACAAGAGCTAAGAAAGCCAACAAACCGGAAGTCCAAGACTCAAGTTTTGCCCTCATTTTGGGCTCATCAGTTAGACGAGCACTCTATCAACCAAGCAAACATGCCACACACCCAAGAATGTCTATTAACTAACACAGATCAAGCAACTCGCGACATATATCCGACAGTGGAAAGAATCTTCATCATATCGAACAAGGGACGAGGTATCAAACCAGCTTTAACCCAAGCAGGAATTTTATATACTCGCCTAGCATGCAAAAGATTCATGTTTCAAATTCTGAGCACGGATATGTCTAACTGATGAGCCCATCGTTGGTTCGGCTGTGGAAAATAATTATATATATTCTCTCACACTTTCTGAATATATATATATATATATATATATATATATATATATATATATATATATATATATATATTAGCAAAAGTACCCGTCGTTGACTGGGTTCAAAAACAGCCTACAGAAAATGGACTCTGATTTATGAAAGTATGATAGGTTATAAAAAGGAAGGGATGTAAAGAGATAGCTTCGAATTTGGGGGTATCAAAACCAAAACAAAATATGATGAAAGTAAAAATAAAATAGATAAACCTCATAATTTATTATACCATACCTGTTCAAACTGGAACACTTATCACAATATTCTGTGGATCTATATTAAAAAACCTTGTTAAACTTTGTGACATATTTCCATTCTATTGAGGTCAGGCACGAATGTACACCCCATAATTTTATTATACCATATTTCTTCAAACTGAAACATAATTATCAAAGTATACTTACCCAGATAGATATGAAAAGTCTTTATTAAAGTTTGTACCTATTACCATTCTATGGAGGCCAGGCACGAACGCAGACCCCACAATTTTATTATACCATCCCTATGTAAGTTAAAACATACTTATCAAAGTATTATTATGCACATCTATATCAAAAACACTTGTAAACGGTTTCTTTAAATTTTTTATTTCCATACTCCAGACCCCACAATTTTAATGAACCACCGTTCTGCCAGATCAAACATACCCATTCCTGTGTCTCAATACATCTTCTATCATTATATGTGATCAGTTTTCTATAATAGTCAACCATGTAGGAGCCTATTCGTGAGCACACACACACAGACGTTCAGCTTTATATTATAGATATATATATATATATAGGTGTGTGTTTATATATATATAGTTTCGTCGCATAGAACCAAAGATATAGGCATTTCAATATTCAGTTTGGCTACGAGTATGGATATGTCCATATGGAAGCAAGGATCGACAAAACACAAGAAAACAGCAAATGCAGACTTTGTAGACAAATAGACGACATATCCATACTCGTAGCCAAACTGAATATTGAAATGCCTATATCTTTGGTTCCATGCGACGAAACTATTTGAAAATTTGCAGGCTTCTTGAAGATTATAATACAATTCTATGGTTAAAATTTTATGACAATTGGTAAAAAGAACTTATATTTTCAAACCAATAAAATATGACCAAATTTTCCTACATTTGTATATATAGTGTCCTGGCAGGCTAGATAGTTTTGTTGTTTTGGGATGAATTTTACATGAATAAGCGTCCTTAAGGTCCCAGTCCTCTTTGCACTCACCAAGCAGAGATCTGGTTAGTGCTTTCTCTCCTCGATCTTTCCATGCTCCTTGACTATCCTTGCTTATTTTGTGTGGCGTCAGTTTTTTGTGACATACACAAAAAATGAGGTGGGGAGCCAGGGACGCAGGGGGTTAGCTAACAATTATGTATTTTCAGTTTTTGTAATTTCATGTGATGCTTCCTTGTGTTTTATATCTGCAGCATTTTTACTGCATGTCAAGTTTGTGTGTGTAGTTCACGTGTATTAATCTCCGCACTCAAGGGTTTTCCTTAATATTTCAGCAGTTTTCATTACTGTTATCTGTTGTATCTTATCAGCCATCCCTCTGATTCCAATCTCTCCCATTCCGTTTTCAATGTTTTTTGGGTATTGTTCCTAGCGCTCCTATTATTAGTGATGTATTTTGACTTTTTTCATCTTTCATATCCTTTAAGCTCTCTGGCCAGTTCAGTGAATTGGCTCTGCTTCTCCGTCTCCTTAATCTCCAATTTTTGGTCTGTTGGGACAGCAAAATCTATAATCTGGCAGGTCTTTTCCTTCTTGTTAACTTGTATGATATCCGGTTTCCTTGCTTGGATAGGTTTATCCGTTTGTATATCCATGTCCCATAGGATTTTGTGACATTCATTTTCAAGTACTGCTGCCGGTTTCTGCATGCACCATTTGTCTGAGTATTTAAGATTCAGTTGTCTGCATAATTCTCAGTGTACTGCCTTCCTCACTTAATTGTGTCTTTTTTTATATTCTGTTTGGGCTAGTTTGCTGCATTCGCTTATTATGTGGTTTACTGTTTCGTCTATTTGTCTACAAAGTCTGCATTTGCTGTTTTCTTGTGTTTTGTCGATCCTTGCTTTGATGTGGTTGGTTCTAATCGCATTATCTTGTGCAGCTGTTATTAGAGATTCAGTTTCTCTGTTAAGGTTTCTTTTTCATAGCAATATCCAAGTATTTTTGTTAGTCTCATCTTTTGTCATCCTTATGAATCGTCTGTGTAGTTCTTTCTTGTCTCATTTTTATCTCGTCTTATCGCTTGTTTCTTCTGTTTCTGTCTTGTTTGTTTTTTCAGTATCTTTTGCTGCAGTAATTATTACTAATTTTTTGCTTGTGTCATTTACACATTCTTCTATACAAATCAGCCCGTATCCTTTGGACGTAATGCATTGTACATCGTCTTCTGGTTGAGATGCTTTAGTTTTACTTTGATCCAACCTATAAACGGTCCAGAGTAACTTACTAGTGACACTTCTCATGTGTTTATACCGTTAATTAAGTTTCTACTATATACTTTAGTTTCGAGGAGTTTTCCTTTACTTCTGATGTATTCCTTTCCATTTTTTCTTCCATTTTTTGTTGTTTTGATGGTGTCTGCTTCTAGAACGCCCAAATATTTGTAGCTATCATATTCACTTAGTGCCCTCATCTCATACCTTCCATTGCTTCCAGGTTTTTCCTTCTTCTGCACACTTCCCCATGCTGAATTTCATTTGACTGAAGATTCTGGTTGTGTTTATTAGAGTCTCTAATTCCTTCTTGGTCTTTGCAAACAACTTCAGGTCATCTATGTACATTAGGTGGTCCATTCTATCATCTGTATTAGTGAACTTGGAATCGGATTGAGATTATCTTAGTATATTGTTCAGGAGCATCATAGCTATGATGAACAGTAATGGTGATAGGGAATCATTTGGGAAGATACCTCTTTGTATTTTAATCTCTGTTATGTGTTGTCCATCAGCTGTCAATTCAAGTCTCCATATTTTCATTGCATGTTCTATTAAGTTCATCATCTTGCTTGGCATTTAGTACATTCTCAGGCATTCTATTATCCATGCTTGCGGGATCCTGTCATACGCTTTTCTGTCGATCCATGTTATGTTTTTTTTTTCTACTTTTACCTCCTTCAGCATCCTTCAGTCTATATATAATAGATCATGTGTTCCTCTTTTCCCTTTTTGGCACGCTTTCTGTTTGTCAGAAAGTAGTCTGTGATTGTGAAGGGAATGATAAATTTGTGCTGCTGTTTTTCAGATATCGATTTTCATTAATTTTATTTACTGCGGACATTATCCTCATCTTTTTCTTAGTTTCTTCACGACGTTTCGGCCAACTATTCCTCTGGGCTTTGTCAGGGGGTAACCGTGACGGATAGGAACTCTGAATCTCCTGACTACATCCACTGCAATTACTGCCTTCCGTAGTTGTTGTCGCCTCACCATGTTTTGGCCAGTGAAGACAGTAATTGCAGTGGATGCAGTCAACGTGTCTAACTATATGATTCAAACATCTCCCCCTCTCTTGATCCATTCTATAAAATTTCTACTGTGTAAGGTTGGGATTTTGCTGTTTGTCAGGTTTGTTGGGGTATTTACGTCGAGGGGGTACTAGGGTTTGTAGTTCGTTAGAGCATCTACTATTAAAGTATTTGTAAAAGTACTTATCCTGGGACTAGTGAGAACACCATAAACCTATGGACTGGAGGTAGGTTAAATGTCGGCTGTGATGGTGTGCAACCACATCTTCAGCTTGTCCCTCTATTGCCTTCATCAATTTTGCAGTGCTTCATAGATGAACTGTGTTTCAGCACACAGCGTGATTGAATAAACAAAGTCTCCTTTTTAAAAGTGTTTCGTTAAAGGGTGTGCTCTCCGTTTATCTCGGCATTGTTTCCAGTCGTACTGGGCTTCTTTCCATTGGCTCAAACTGTGCCGATTCAGGAGAGGTTTTGTTGGTGGTTGTGTAACCCTTGCCTCACAATTACACATGCTAAGTCCTCATTCCCAAGGACTTCAGTTCTGTGCGACACTGTTTAAACGCTGTCATCATGTCTTTGTACCTGGCTAGCTATAATGTGAGGGGCATGAGATGCTGAGGGATCTGGTGCCCCTTAAGGTAGATATCGCTGCTATACAAGAGATCCATTTTATTTCAGATGGGGATTGTCAGGTACTGACAAACGATTATGATGTTTACTCAGCATATAGCAACACCTATAGTGAGATGCACCCTATCAGCGTTGGTGAACGTTGTTCATGTGGACCGGGATGGGTGGGGCAGTTGTAGTTTATGTTGCCGCTGATAGCAGTGTGTTTCAGATTGTCGCGGTTTATGCGTCAAATTCTGCAGTCGAGAAGGCTTCCTTTTTTCGGTGGTTGGAGATATTCCTTGAGGATCCGTCGTGGGTAGTGCTAATCCCAAGATAGATAAGGTAGTAGTAGTAGTAGTAGTAGTAGTAGTAGTAGTAGTAGTAGTAGTAGTAGTAATGGGAGTAGTGGAAGTAGTGGGTCGGATTGGTATGATAGCAGTCTGTCAGACCTGATGGCTTCATGTGAGTTTGTCAACAGATTTCGTCTGGATCATCGGAGGTGGGAGATGTGGACATGGCATGATAGTGTGTCTTCATATTTAAACACATACTTGAATCGGATGTTTGCTACAGGAATCGATGCAGACTTTCTGTCTTGTCCCACGTTTCACTCTTTAGGACATTTGGACTATAAGCTGGCTATAGCCCATTTGAATTTAAGTGCTAAATTAGCTGGATACTGGAAGTTGAATACATCCTTACTGGCGTTACAAGACTTCTAGGAGAAGGTTACAGAAATGATTCAGAGGGCAGTAGTGGCGGCGGTAACGGGGAGTAAGTGGTGGGTTAGAACTAAAGCTAAAATCAGATGCTTCTCTGTCTAATACAGCCAATGTCTCACTCAGAATAAGGCTGAGGCAAAGAATCACTTTGAGGATAGGCTGAATTGGGCGGTGGTTATAAGTAGCACTAGCCAAGGACGACCTCAACCGCTTGGTTAGCAAGTGGTACGATGGTCAAGTAGTCAGGGCTAGGTTAATGAAAGTTTCCAATGAAGCTGTGAATATTGATGCTGTTGAGCGTAAGGCTGCTTTACGCCATCGTTCGGACGGGTAAATAACATGGAAGGACATACCCTCATATAGACACGGGAGATATGCAAGAAGTTAAGGGAGCATTTTAAGAAGCTCTTCATCCTACTAAGACTCAGAGACGACTCTCCCCGCCTTACTGCAGCTCAAGCTGCTAGCGTGATGGTTCGGTCATGGAGTGTGAGATCATCACTATTTGAAGCTGTCGCCCATGTTGATCCCTATTCTGAAGTATGTGTTCAACCAAGGGAGTGATCACATTGCTGAGAAAAGGTAGCCGGCATGGTAGGGAGGAAAACTTAGATGACTGCAGATTCTTCACTCTGTTAAACAGAGTTAAATATTTTGGCAAGAGTTATTGCGAGTCGCTTGCAGGTTATAATCACTGACTTGATCGAACTTGACCAGAGCTATGATGTGAAGGAGAGATCGATTTAAGACAATCTGCATCTGATCCACATGATAATAGATGGAATAGAAGACGACACCGAAGTCACACTGATCAATTTAGATCAGTCCAAGGTTTTCGATAGGGCCGACTATTGTTTCTTGGGATTGGTTCTAGAGGCTGCCTGTTTTAATCCGTCTAATGGATCTCCATTTTGTACCACAAACCGACGGTAACGGTGCAGATAATTGGTAGGTTCTCAAAGTCGTTCACCATCTCTCGGTCGGTGTGTCATGGCTGTTCTGGGTGTCTGGTTTTGACTGGGCTTACAACTGAATAAGAACTAGTCAGAAGCACAGACAAAGGTCGAATCGTTGGTGAGGACTTGGATTCAAAGGAAATTGTTCTTGAAGTGTCGAGCGGAGGAGCACGTCACTTACGTCTTCCTGCTCATCCTTTACAGTCTATCTGTACTGTCCCTACTAGCAAAACACCTTCAAGCTTTCAGAGCTCCTCTCCTCACTTCTTTGGGAGAAGGGAAAGCACTATGTTCACAGGGAGGTCTGTACTCAGAGTCCAAGTCCTTTTCTAACTTCAAACCCGACTCTTGGCCAAAGGCCATCATAGGCTGCGAATGAATCAAAGTTCTTTGCAGAATGCTGAGCCGTGCTTAGAGTTGTATCAGGAAGAAACTTTATTGGGCACTAGAGGTCAGAAGAGGAGATCTGCTCACAGTGGATTTGGGCGCTGGGCCGAACTTATCTTAATAACTCTGAGTTTTCCCTGACCTGGCGAATTTTCAAGAATGTGCTACCCCTCTTTGCCAAACTTCACAAGGAAGATGCAAGGATCGCCCTCTGGTGTCTGTGCTGCGATGATGGAGAAATTGAAATAGCTGAGAACGCCTTTATCTATTGTAGTTAGCTTCAAGGACTCATGGAGTATACCAAAGAAGTAATGGCTTGCATCGACTCTAAGCGCCCATTGTTCCTAGATGCTAGGGAGAAAAGAATGGTTTTCTAGCAATCCTGGCAGTAGCAAGAATGGTGACATGGATCACACACCTCAAAAAGGACTACAGCGGGGCATCTGTTCCGGGTCGTGATCTGGTTGTTTAAACATCTGCTTAAAGTAAAAATCAGATGCAATTGGAGGAGGTTGTTTCGAGTGGGTTTCAATAAGAGGTGAGTACACAAACAAATGTATGCACCCATAAAGGAGGCAGTTATGAATGTATGTTTCCTACGTGAGCATGGTATATAACGCAGTCCTGGGTTATTCAGAACCTATCCCTTAGAATCAGTCTAGCATGGTCCTAAAAAAGATTCTTAGTCGGTTGTACAATTGAGATTCTGGTCCTGTTTTGTTTTTTCCGAAGATGCCCAACCGCCACATTTTTTATGCCACGGTCTTCCCTCACAATTATTGTTTCTCGAAGGTCCCCTTCCAACCCCCTCCTGTTCGTACATTCCCAATATTTTCATACCCCCTATTAGCCCTCACTCCCAATTAGAGAACGTCCTGCTTGTTTTCGGTTTCCCGGCAAACAATGGGAGAGGGACCCTACTAACATACCCCAACAGGCATTTTATTTGGTTTATACATTTTTTTTCTAGATCTTCCCCGTCATTTCATGCATTATACATGCATTCATCGGACTTTATTCCATCAAATTTAAGACTTTATATACCAATGCAATGTTTCCACATCACATGTTTGTTTTATATATTAAGTAAAAAAAATGATTATACACGCACACATATATACACATATTGGTTATATTTTTTGGGATTCATTAAGTAGGATTATCTCCACGGTGTGAATGCGGTATTGTGGTGAAAGGTGCCGACTAAGAGTAATGACAGGATTCGTAAACAATAGAAAAACCCTCGGACATTCTTCCCCCATTTTTATTAGGGCTTCATGCTTAAGTTTGTTATTATTGGTAATTACAAATTATTTTATTCATACTTTAAATTGTATTTTTTTTTCAAAGCACAATAAACTAAATATATAAGATCACAGTGTAGTATATGTTCTGATGCTACACTTCACCTTCCCTGTTCTCAGACAGTCGAGGAGAAATACTTCGTAAATAAAACAATTATAATTTTTGTTCCTATCCAGTGTACCCCATTTTTAGAGAGCTCGATTTTGCCCACATTAAAAACAGTCCTGGTGTCTAACTCTGTCCTCGTGGAAAGGCAAGTAAATAAGAACATCCGTGTAAAATTTCACACAAATAGTTTTTGTGTTATCAACGTTACTAAGGGATAGCATGAAGATTACTTCGTACGATATAAGAGAGCTAAAACCCAGATAAGACCTTGTCTCATCCTTATTTGGCAGAAGGAGAAATGCAGTCTCTCGACTTATGTTTTTGTTGCAATTGCTAAACCTTGCTTCATTGTTTTCTTTCATCTTTAACTTCTATTTTAAGCTTTAAAAAGAATGCAAGATTTTATTAACCCATTAACCGCCAACGTCCCATTAATGAGACGCTAAAAAATCACTATTTTTCAATGGTTACTTGAAATTAAAACATTTTGCTAGTCTAGTAGTCTGTATTTATGTCTATTGTATTCAATAATAATCATTGGTTGACAAATTTTCAACAAAATTTATAATTTATACAACATTAAATTATCATGTTTTGTTTTTCAAACATTATTCTATAAAGTCATATTTTCTAAAAAAAATGAAATAAAAATAAAATACATTAATTTTTTTCTTATTAGATGAAATCTGTGATTAGGATCCGAACTACTATATTCATGTGCAAGTTGACGGAATTTTGAAAATAGGTTTTCATAGAACTCTAAAATCTTCAAAATAATCTCTTAAAGGTTCCATTGACCCTATTTTTTATGAAAACAAAGTACATCTAAAATTTTCAATCAATTCGGCCGCTAATGGGTTAATAGGGACAATATTGGAATTATTAGAGTCGCTAACGAGGTGCTCTGTGATTGGACGAAAAACAACCAATCACAGGCGTCCCTTTTAGATTCTTCCCCAACACCTTGAGAGCGGTTTCTTCGAATTCTCTACCTTTTTTGCTGGTCGGGCATCGAAAACAACACGCGTCTGTCATCATTCTCTGCCATTCATACCAGACACGTATGAGGAGTTTCGACGACAATTGTAGCAGTAGCACCAAAGAAATCAGCCCCCCCCGTTTACCTCAACCTAACCAAACTCCGCAGAAAACGAATATCGTTAATAGGATGAATCCACAGATAAGTTCCGCAAAACGCGACTATTTTTGCAAAGAAGCATTCTTTCTTCCTCCTCTTTCCTATCAATATAGGTTTGTAAGAGGTTAGTTTTCGTCCGTCCTTTTTTCTTTCTTTCTTTTTTGTTTCATTTGTTCGTTGTTTTTTTTTAATTTGTTTGTGTAGCTATCTATCGCTTAACAGGATGAACGACTTCAAGCAGATTAAGGGTGTGAAGGCCTTAGTTCTTAACAGGGATTCTTTTAAAAGAAAAATCACTTCTGCCATTGAATTAATGTCAGCAGAAACAGCCTTGAATAAAACTTCTTTCAAAAACCAAGAAAATCTCATAAATAAGTTGACAGACGTCGAAACAATTAATATAAAAATAAGTGAGTCTTGTGAAAAAAAAAACAAGCGATATTGATTAAGAAAATAAACAAACAGTGAGTTAGAATACGAGACGTTAGAGGCGGAGTTTGTTTACAATAGATTCAAAAGAATATTTCTAATTCCAATAGAGAATCCATCTCAGTTCCAAATCCACAAGTACCATTCACAGCCTCGTGTGTTCCAACCCCGAGGTTGCAGTGTGCTAAATTCAGTGGAATACAAGCCGGTAAATTTGAGTTTTAAAATTTCCTAGTTCAATGGTAAAACCAGGTGGACGCTGTGCACTCCGTTAAAGTCAAATTGTCACTTTAAAAATGCTTTTTTAAAACTGGCTACGCGTCTCAGTTAGAGTCTCATCTTTCGTTAAAAGATGAAAACTTTGATGTAGCTATCAATTTCTTGAGCAAGGAATTTTTGGATATTCCTCTCATTATTGATGAAATTTTTTAAGCATTTGATAGTGTTATATTTCCGTTAAAGTAAATGTTTCTATGGCACGTGATTTTGCACACGTTCCTTTTCCTTTTTAAAAGCAGTAGCCCTAAATATGGCCCAGAGTTTGTCAATATAAAGAGTGTTTTTTGTCAGAAATTAAAGCTGACCTGTCTGACTTCTCATAATTTGGAATTTTTGAAGAGAAGATGAACTAATTAGCCATATAATTTTTTTCAAAATTACCTCCAACTATTCAAAAAGTATTAATCCGAAAAGTTGACAATAACTACCCAGAAATCAATCAGATTTTTGATAGTTACAACGATGTTATAAAAAACTTAATTCAAACTGATTTAAAAAAAAATCCTAATTCGTATCAAGACAATTTTAAGTCACGGGAAGGGAATTATATTGAGAATATTGCAAAAAAAAAAGACAATGTTCCAACATTTGAAAACTTTGCAATAAAATCTAATAAAATTACTAGACATTGTAGATTTTGCAATCTCAATGGGCACACCATGAACTATTGTTCAAAATATTCTTTCTCTTAATTCGAGATGTTCTAGTTGTAGGGAAATGGGCTCGGGTCTTTTGTGTATCAGGGAAATGGGTTTGTGTCTTTTTTGTACCAGGGAAATGGGTTTGTGTCTTTTTTGTACCAGGGAAATGGTTTTGTGTCTTTTTGTGCCAGGGAAATGGATTTATGTCTTTTTTGTACCAGGGAAAGGAGTTCGTGTCTTTTTTGTACCAGGGAAATGGGTTTGTGTCTTTTTTTTGTACCGGGGAAATAGGTTTGTGTCTTTTTTGTAGAAGACTATGGCAACACAAATAAATTACCTCGAAAATGTGCAAATTGCAAATCCCGAAGCCACATTGTGATGAAGGAGATCAGAGTGGAAACAAGTTGCTTCCATGCACGTGTGTAGAAACACTAGCATATAAAATATAGGAGTAGCCCTATATTTTACCGATAGTGGCAGTTACTGTTACTAAAGGGAAACATAAATACTAATTGAATTGCCTCTTTGATACAAGCAGTCAAAGAACTTATTTCTCTAGGCAGGTTATTGAAAAATTAGGATGGCATAAATCTTTCTTCACTCCAGTAGAACATGATGTAAAAACCTTTTTAGGGTCAAAAAAGAAAAAAATAAATCAAGTTGTAGTGGGAATGGAAGTTAATAAGTATAATGTGTTGCCCTACCTGTTCTTATAGATGATGAGTTCGATATGAACTTGAGATTCAGCAATTTTTAATCTATTAAAAACAAATTACTTAAATTAAACTACAAATTAGCCTTTTTGCATGCTAAAAATGATATTAAGGTTCATGGTCATTTAGGTATCGATGTAATTCAATTTATGAAGAACATCAAAATGGTGGACTGTATGAAAGGCTCTGCTTGGGAGTTTCCTACAGGCGTTTATCCGTTAGGTAACTGCCAACATTTTTTATATAAAAATCAAAATACCTCTCAAGGGTAAAAAACGATTTTCAACACAATTATCATGCCATCGTTCCTGAATATTCTACATGCTCAGACACTGGGCTGAATTTTGTAATGAACCCCATAAAGACTTACCCTGACCCTTTTGCTGAAATTTTTAACGAAAATCAAGTAGAAGGGAATTTAGAGAAAATTTTTGATGTAGATTTTCTGGGTATTTCTCTGGAAGACGAGGCTATGTGTAATTATGATAAAAATAAAATGACAGAATTTGAAAGTTCTATTGAGTTCAGAGGTAATGCTTATCACATTAAATTCCCCTGGCATGAGGATAAAATAAAGTCCGTGCCTACAATTCACAGAGTTGCTCTTTCTATTTTAAACAGAGTAGCTAACAAGTTCGAACAACAAAAAATACTTCATGACTGCTGAGGTATTCAATCAACAGGAACGGGAGTGTATTATTGAATGTTTTGAAGTAGCACCTGAGGATTTTTCAAAACATGTTTGGATACCCCACAGGCCTGTATTCAAGATGGATGAACAAACTACTACAAAAAATTAGACCCGTTTTTAACTGCTCCCTAAAGACTAAGGAGAAATATTCGTTGAATGAAGCAGCTTAACCTGGCATAAATTTAATGGAAGATATGTTAGAATTGCTGTTGCTATTTAGGTCTAATAAATATGTGATGTTAGCGGATATTCGTAAGGCTTTTTTTTAATAATCAAAATCGGATTTCTCGAGGACCGTAACAGTTTTTTTTATGAAGGAAGGGAATAGGCTGGTTTATTTTAAATATACCACGCTTATTTTTGGATTTAATGCCAGCCCCTTCACTTTGAATTATATAATAAAACACCATGCACGCATGTTTACTGTTGATAATTACACCGACATGTTAAGAAAGTTTTTTTATGTGGACAACTTAATTAAAACCGGTAAATCTGTTGACATGCTATCAGACCTATACACAATGTCTAATTATCGCATGGAAAAGGGTAATTTTAATCTTATATCATGGAATACAAATTCTGAAAAACTTAAAACTTTAATGATAGAAAATAAAAAAAATCGTAGAACGTGGCTGTCAATTAGAAAAAGATTTTAGGGTATAAATAAAGACACACTTCAGAATTTAAAGATTTTAGGGTATAAATAAAGACACACTTCAGAATTTAAAGATTTTAGGGTATAAATAAAGACACACTTCAGAATTTAAAGATTTTAGGGTATAAATAAAGACACACTTCAGAATTTAAAGATTTTAGGGTATAAATAAAGACACACTTCAGAATTTAAAGATTTTAGGGTATAAATAAAGACACACTTCAGAATTTAAAGATTTTAGGGTATAAATAAAGACACACTTCAGAATTTAAAGATTTTAGGGTATAAATAAAGACACACTTCAGAATTTAAAGATTTTAGGGTATAAATAAAGACACACTTCAGAATTTAAAGATTTTAGGATATAAATAAAGACACACTTCAGAATTTAAAGATTTTAGGGTATAAATAAAGACACTTCAGAATTTTGGACCTTATGGTCTGCCTTGTCGCATGATCTTGCCAAACTAGATTCTCTGCAATTTCCTAGATTTGTAATTAGTGAAGATGGCCCTGCCGAACTTTATATATTTTTCGATACCCCTAAAGGACATGGGTTTACAGTGTATAGCAAGTCCCATCTGTTATTTTTAAAAGCTGAGGTGGCTCCTATGAAGCCTAAAAGCTTACACACACTTAAATTGTTGGCTGTGTTTTGGTTATTAAGTGTTTGCGGCCCTTGTTGAAAGCTTACCCTCGAATCAAGATCGAAGACGTAGTCATATCAGTTGATACACAAATTGTATTGTCATGGCTTTTGTCTGACAACATTAAAGCTAGGAACCAATTTGTGAGAAATGGATTAAAGGACATCCAACAAATGATAGAGAAACTGAAAGAAAAAATTCTATATTTGTAAAATTCAGAACCCTGCAGACATTGCTCTCAAGGGGAGTAACCTTTGAAAAGTTTCAACAGAGTCTAAACCGATGGCTCTTGGGACCTGAATGATTCAGCAAAAATCCCATGGAGTGGTCTTCAAGTGAACTTCAGTGCCTAAGTTAAAAAAATAAATCTATTGTACAATCTACATCACAAAATTACACTGTAGCTAACGTTGAACCTCAACCGGTGATATCTCTGAATTTTCATGTTTGGCTATTTTTAGCCATTTAGAAAAAAAAAATTCCTGTGAACTTTCAGTTTTTTTTTTTTTTTTTTTTTTTTTTTTTTACCTCTAGAACAAACAACCTGTAGCTCTATAAAGAATTATGTGGCAATGATTGTTGTAATTTTGTTTTGGGAGAGTAAATTGGAATTATTAATGAGTCACTAACAGGGTGATGGAATTTAATGCTTTGTGATTGAAAGAAAAACAACCAATCACAGGCTTCTCTTTTATATTCCTCTCTAACCCCTTGAGAGCGGTTTCTTCGAATTCTCTACCTCTTTTGCTGGTCGGGCATCGAAGGCAACACGTGTCCGTCAGCTTTGTCTGCCATTCATACCAGACACGTATGAGGAGTTTCAACAGCAAGTGTAGCACCAAAGAAATCAAGCCCCCCCTTTTTTTTTTATTTAATCTCAACTCCATAGGAAACGAACATCGTTAACAGGACGAATCCATAGATAAGTTCCACTAAACGCGACTGTTTTTGCAAGGGAACATTCTTTCTTCCTCCTCTTTCCTATCCATACAATTTTCTTTATAACAATTTTCACTTGTGTTGAGTTCCTTTCTTCTTGTCGACGACAAATTATTTTGTTACCATCTGTAGTTGGGAAAATCTCAACAGCACTGAAGAACCGAATAAATTTTCTCTGGACACGCAAACAAAATGTCCGCATCGTATATTGGAGTTTTCAACTCTTGTCTAGATAAACAACACCCTATACTGGAGGCAATAAAAAAAAACTTTTTAAAAGAAAACAAAAACTTCAAGTTTAGAAATTCACGGGAGATTAAAATTCTAGTTTTTAAATTATTTCTGTTGACAACATGGCGACGATTCTCTCGGCATCTGTCATTTTCATCCTATAAGACTGCCTCCAATGTTAATGCCAACCACCACATTCCAAAGAAGACGAACGTTGAAATTACATGCGTGGCGTGGGATGGCCATTTTGGACGGCGATAGCGTATTTGGGTATTACCAAGAACTACACTGACATTTGATATAATATGGGGTTTAAAGTTATGTTTCAGCAAAGAAGAAAATATGTACAGGATAAACGATGATTGATGATTAATAAATATACCTTACTGTAATTATATTGTTTTTACATCCATTTTAACATGAACGAAACATGAAGGGAATAAAATGGCCATGATGTAACAAATTCTACCTAAAAACATAAACAGAGTTTTATAAATGAAAATTGTGAAAACTAAATTTTATAACAAAAAAATGTTTATGTCTACAATTTTATAAACATAAGTCATTTCAATTAGCAACATGTTCATTCTTCAAGTTCGAGTTTAGTAAAAAAAAAAAAAAATCACGTCGTTACAAGTTAAAATGTTGATAGTGTGAATAATATGCGAGTGTAACTAACATACGTATGTGAGTATTTGGCAGCGTGACACTGTCTATATGTATGTGCGTTGGTTTACTTCACTCTTGTTAGTGCGCGTGTAGCTGTAAGTAATAGTTTGTTTTTGTTCGCCTAACTATAGCTAGTATGTATGAATGTGTGCACGAGATTAAGAAGGCTTGTATGTAAGCCACAGCGTTCTTTCCTTTGCGACTAACCTTCCCCGATAAAGACGTTATTTGGGCCCTGTTCAAGATACGACCAGCTTGAGAATTCTTGAGAAAGCAGACTTCTTTTTACGAAGTCTTACAGACTTTCTAAGTTTGTATTAGCTTGTTATTTTGACATAGACTTATTAGATTTGATGTTTGAAACGATTTTAATTAACTGAAAATACTTAATACGCTCCTGTAAAAACTTACTTGATTACTATACTTTCCGTTTCTCTTTTGTTTTTTTCCTTTAACTAATAAGTCACTACTTATCAATGTCGAAAACTACTCAAGGATCATATTTTACGGTTATTAAGAAAATTCGGCGATCACTAAAATTTACAAACACACATCTCTCACAGCGAACAAACTAGGTTGAAAAGAAAACAAAAACAAACAAAATGGTGGCTCATAGGTTTACCTACAACAATATTCGCGGTTTTAATTTCACTTTCTTCTTCACTTCCAAAAGCAAGTAAGTTTTTACAGGAACGTGTTTACTCAAAGTATTTTCAACTAATGAAAATCGTTTCAAACCCCAAAAGTTACAATTCTACGTAAAAAAAAAATTAAATAAATAAACTGACCCTAATATACAAATACCTATAAAACAAACAGCTACCACTAGATATAGATAGATAAAAATTTTGGAATCGTCCCACCACTAATATATATATATATATATATATATATATAAATATATACTAGCAAAAGTACCCGTCGTTGACTGGGTTCAAAAACAGCCTACAGAAAATGGACTCTGATTTATGAAAGTATGATAGATTATGAAAAGGAAGAGTTGTAAAGAGATAGCTTCGAATTTGGGGGTATAAAAACCAAATCAAAATATGATAAAAGTAAAAATAAAATAGATAAACCCAATAATTTATTATACCATACCTGTTCACACTGAATCACTTATCACAATATTCTGTGGATCTATATTAAAAAAAAACTTGTTAAACTTTGTGACATATTTCCATTCTATCGAGGTCAGGCGCGAACGTACACCCCATAATTTTATTATACCATATTTCTTCAAACTGAAACATAATTATTAAAGTATACTTACGCAGATAGATATGAAAAGTCTTTATTAAAGTTTGTGCCCATTTCCATTCTATGGAGGCCAGGCGCGAACACATACCCCACAATTTTATTATACCATCCCTATTTAAGTTAAAGCATACTTATCAAAGTATTCTTATGTACATATATATCAAAAACACTTGTAAACGTTTTTTTTTTAATTTTTAAATTTTTTATTTCCATACTTTGTGGACCAGGCGCGTACGCAGACCCCACAATTTTAATGAATCATCATTATGCCAAATAAAACATACACATTCCTGTGTCTTGATACATCTTCTATCATTATATGTGATCAGTTTTCTATAATAGTCAACCACGTAGGAGCCTATTCGTGACCAGACACACACAGACGTTCAGCTTTATATATATATATATATATATATATATATATATATATATATATATATATATATATATATATATATATCCGATTACAATGACGATCTTAACTACAGTTATTAGAAATCAATTGATAAATATTCGTTGAATTTCAGTTTGTTTGAAGTATTTTAAAGAGTAACATGGAGACAAGTACATAAACACCAACACGTATCTACCAGAAATACATCCCAAACACAAGAAGATTGGTTTGAGCCTTAAGACCATCCTATCGACATTTCAGAATTCATTTCCTTACTGTAAATATTAATTAATTAACATTGAGAAAAACTCACGACTTCCTCCTCATATAAACTACGAGATATTCTCTCAGTTTAATGTAAGGAATTTGTAACAAAATAAAATGAATCGTTCTTGCATTATATCTCTGGTTTCTTTTCGTAACTTTGAAATTAAATATGAATAAGATTAACATAATAAATGACAATTTAAATAACATTAAAATAAAAATGTGTATAACATCGCATGTTTCAGCTTATTACAAATTAAATATATGTAACGTGTTCGTTATACTTTAACCGTGCCGTTACATTTCAACTATTTGGGCCCACACGCTGTCTGGTACCGTCGCAGGAACAAACAAACAATGTACGACATAAATACAGCTTAGCATTTTTTTTTTGTGTATGAATACAAAAAGCATCGATTCCAGTAATTTCCGACATAGCACTTTATTGTGTTTCAAAATATCACTCATGCGTCGAACATGTTTGTCAAGGCACACTTTCACGTACGTGTCTCTGTCGTTGCTTGTCTCCTTTTTTTTTTGTTTTTGTTGTTTTATTTTAACCCTAAGGCGAATTTTTTCCTATCGCCGCACGAGTCAAAACACCTCCGGTCGCTTCCTTTACTCAACCACGTGCTGCCCTTTTTGTGATTTTCTCCCGCATTGACATTATTACGTATGTGTCCGCTTACTTCAACACGCGTAAAACACCTTTTCTCTTTCCACTTTTCTGGCCACGCGGTTATTTTTTTTTTTCCTCTGCTCTCCTTCTTCCCGCGACATCAGCACGTGCACACTTGCCAATTTGCATACGTCCTTTAAATGGGGCTGCTGCCGCTGCCTTTTTCGTTCGTTGACGCTCTGTTACATTAAGAATGTACCGCTTCGTTACACGGGTACTTAAAATAAATAAATTAATACATTGTATACTTTATTTGTTTACGTCCAAAAAATATGGATGATCGTTCGAACCTTAATGAAAACTGCTTCCTCGATCTGCAAGGAGAAGAGGCTTTATACCAAATTTAAATATACATAAAAATAAAGCAATATATATATATATATATATATTCCAATAAATTCGTATTTCTTTTGCATGTATTGATATTCATATTAAAACCCCTCCTTTCTATTTATTTAATAAGGAAATAAAATTTTCTTATATATGGGTCATGGAATTGAATTAACCTGCAAAAGATCTAGCTAATTTGCATATTCTTTTAAACATTCATTTTAATTAATTCCCTATTAGTTTTTTCGTTTTTTTATGGGATGATCATCTTTAGTTTACTACTAGCATTGACCCCTTAACAGCCAAATTTCTGACCGAAAACCGATCACATAGATTTTCCCAAACCTCAATACCCTGTATATCAAATTTCGAGTCTGTAGACTAAAAATTGACAGAGTTATTGCGTAGGGAAATGTACACAGACAGACAGACACACACACACACACACACACACACACACACACACACACACACAGACAAAGACACACAGACACGTTCACTTTTATAGATATATAGATTACGTGTAATTATATTCATGCAGATATTCTACATGATTTATACTTGCATAATATTTGCGTAAAAAGTTTACAGTAAACACAAAATTGTTTCCATATATATTTATGTATACGCATATATTTTTATTTAATCTATCTATCTATCTATCTATCTATCTATCTATCTATCTATCTATCTTTAAAAGTGAACATGTCTGTCTGTGTACATTTCCCAACGCAATAACTGTCAATTTTAAGTCTACAGACTCGAAATTTGATATACAGGGTACTGAGATTTGGAAAAATCTATGTGATCGGTTTTCGGCCAGAATTTGGCTGTTAAGGGATCAAAGTTCAACGATTTGACCTTTGAGAACCCTACATAATTCCTCCGACAATTTTGGGTCTAAACACTTGGAATTTTAGATATAGATTCCGTGGACATGGACCTAACTTAATAACTTGATTTGAGCCCAAAACAATAAATTTTAAGGGGTCATAATAGGGGTCAAATTAAAAAAATTGACAGTTTTTTTTTTTTTTTGCTCAGCATACACCTCCAAACA
>NC_136495.1:19224561-19347061 GCF_053919585.1 Euprymna scolopes
GTTTATATATATATATATATCTGCATCTATATATCTGTGTGTATGTTTGTATGTGGATGTATCTCTGTGTCTATTGTATGTAGGTGTATGTATATACATGTATATTTCTGAACTATTAGAATAGGCTGCCTCGTATAGAATTGTTGTAACAATATAGATTACAAAAATGTATGGATGTCCGAATTTTGTTTATATATATGTTATATATGTATGTATGGGTATGTATATATATGTATGTATCTGTCTATGTCTGTTGTGTGTGTGTTTATATGTATATATATGTATATGTATATATATATGTGTATTTGTGTATGTATATATGTATTTGTGTATGTATATATGTGTGTGTGTATATATATATATGTGTATGTGTATATATATATATATATATATATATATATATATGTATATATATATATACACCCGTCTGTAGTCGGGTAGCATAATATTGCATATACGAGGAGGTTACCACGCTACATAAGTAAAGAAAAATACTATTATTTGTCTCTGTATGTCTGTAATGTGTGTGTGTATATATGCGCGGATGTAGATAAATGTAGACATTTATAAGTGTATTGATACACGCATATAGGTACATGTGGGGTTTAGATAACTTTCGGGTTTTATATTTATTCATATTTTGTTGGTTTATTTGTTTTAATTTAATTTTATTTTTATTTTTATTTTTATTCTTATTTATTTATTTTTTATTTTTTTATTTTTGTTTTTGTTTTGTTTTATTTACCTTAATGTAATTTTTACTTTATTTCTATGTAGTTTCAGAATTATTGTCTAGTTTCAGAAAATAAAACAAAGAGCGTTCAGCATGGATTCGCTTTTGAATATATGTATTAATGTGTGTATGTGTGTGTTGGCGGTGTCTGTGTATGTGTGTGTTATATGTGTGTTGCATGTATGTGTGGGTGGAGGTAGATTAAAAGGCACCGGTCAGTACTTGGTTGACCATAGCTAAGGTTATTAACTTACAGACTCTAAGACAAGAAAACTAAACTCTCAAGTACCCTATGCCATAAAAAGCCAAAAGTTAGGTTGGATGGGGGAAGGGGAAAAGAGAAAAAAGATGTTTATTATCTTCAAAGACCTCACTCATCCTTTTACCGTTTTTGTTTTTTTTGACTCCCACCCAGGTTGTATTTTAACTTGATAAACGAAATAGAAAAATGTATTTGGTGGAAATGTCACTTTTGAAGGTAATTCTTGGCCTGAAGACGTAATCCCCCAACGTGAGTGATTACAGAAACATGTATGCACATATGTAGCCATTAATGTTTGTATAAATAAAATTAATATATTTATATATATATTTATATATATACTTGTATATATATTTATATATATACTTGTATATATATTTATATATATACTTGTATATATATTTATATATATACTTGTATATATATTTATATATATATTTATATATATATTTAAATATGTATATATATTTATATATATATTTAAATATGTATATATATATATTTATATATATTTAAATATATATATATTTATATATATATATTTATATATATATATTTATATATATATTTATATTTATATTTATATTATATATATACATATATTTATATTTATATATATATTGATATATATATATATATTTATATATATTTATATATTTATTTATATATATATGCATATTTATATATATATTTATATATGCATATAAATATATATATAAATATATATATATTTATATATATATATATTTATATATATATATTTATTTATATATATGCATATTTATATATATATTTATATATGCATATAAATATATATATAAATATATATATATTTATATCTATATTTATATCTATATTTATATCTATATTTATATATATTTATATATATATTTATATATATTATATATATATATTTATTTATATATATATTTATATATATATTTATATATATTTATATATATATACATTTTTATATATATTTATATATATATTTGTATATATATTTATGTATCTCTCTCTATATATATTTATGTATCTATCTATATATATATATTTATATATATATTTATATATATATATATATATTTATATATATATGCATATTTATATATATATTTATATATATATTTATATATCTATATATAAATATGTAACTCTTGGTTCGTTCGCAATTAATAGTCTAAAAAACCACTGGGCGGATGGCTTCCACGTTTTGGTATAGTATGTTTACTATATCCATGTGTGTTTTTATATATTTCTTTTTAATTATAACATTATACTTAATTTTTCTATGATAAATAAGTGGTTTTCTTTGTACAGATAGGCCATTTTATTTATTTATTTAGGGACAATTATTTATTACCGCTTCCTGTCACGTGACCAGTGTGTCCAATTTAGCGGTTTTCCTGCTAGATCTGGAGATTTCGTTTGCAATCTAGCGGGGAATTCTAGAAAATTTGGAGATATTTCGCACCCACACACCCGCAATTTTAGATTAAAAAATAAAGAAAAGCGCTTGAAAATACTTTAAAACATAAAATAAACTCATTCATGTAAGTAAAAGAAAGTAGCATTTATTTATTGCCTTTGGTAACAATTATTTATTGATTATTTGTTTTGTTTTTCACCTTTTTTCGGCTAACCATTCTTAAATCTCGCTATAAAATCGATTTTTCTAATTACATTTTAGGTGGGGAGGGCATTCCAATCTCCGAAGTTTAGTTTATTATACGACCTAAGCAATCCCGCTTAATTTAGAAGTATTTAGTCGAAAATTGTAAAAAGCAAGAAACAACAGCAAAAAAAAAACTCATACCAATACAGTAGAATTTAATAATCTACCAACCTAAACACTTTTAACATGCTAAAACCAAGTTTTTTGTTTTTTTTATTTTTCTAATTTCAAAATATGTTGCACCATTATTGTTATGTTTAATTTGCAGTATATTTCAATTTAACTTTTATTATAAAAATTTTGAGTTTATGATTTGTTTCTTGCAAAAAAAACCCCTCTGATAAAATATGTAAGCCTTCTGGGGAGCTAACCGCTTCAATATAATTCCAGAAACATATAGTGAGAGAACACGGAACATTTTATATATTGAATATACTATATTTATAATTTTTTTTTATTGTAGGAAGTTAAAATATGGAGTTTTTGGGGGGGAGTGAATTAGCGATTTTTGAAAATTTCAGATAATAACAGTTAAAAATCTACCGATTTTCTGGACATTTCTTTCTCCTGATCTCGCGGGTTTTTTTAAATCTTAGAAAAGAATATTTTGGTCTCACAGGCTTAATGTAAACAGAAAACTTTTTTTTAGAACTAGGTTAGTGGCTTAAGGCACTTTTCCTGTCTTGAACCACTAACCTAGTTCTAAAACAGATCCTTTGTTCGATAAAATGCATGCCCATTGGCTGATAGGAAGGGGCGCGGTGGATACTAGAAAACTGATTGGCTAACTAAAATCCTCAACAGAAGAGGACCATATAAAAACGAGAAACAACCACAGAATTCGTGCATAAGCCTGACGAATCCTAGAGTGGATGACACGCCAAATATTCAGTGTAGCTTAATCGCCATATATATTTTATAAATTACTAACTAGCTCTACCTACGTATTGAGCACTTTTGAAGTAAATACTTAAAGTCTACGCGTAAATCTATACTTTCGCATATTAATTTATGTAAGTAAATGAAGTAGTTATATACATATATAGTCTTGGAAGTTTTTAACCTTTAAAACTATACAAAAAAATTTTTTTTTTGAAAAATTGGTACGTGGGGTGGGTCATCGATTTTTTATCTGTTTGCTAAGTATTCTACGAATGCGAATGCGTAAATGGTTTGCATGACAGATTTGTGTTAAAAAATAAGTTGGTTTTAAAAATTTTTTAAGAACGTGTCAAGTCGGCCTAATGGTTATCGCGTTTGTCTCACTGTCTTTAGGTTTTGGCTTCGATATCAGCCCGACGGGTGGCCTCACCCAAATTAAATTGTTCTTGGTCAATGGAAGGAATACCTCTTCTATATGGATACAATTTCATTTTAACTTAAATTAGTAGTCAATGAAGGGGGAAACCTTTCTATACCAAGACAATTTTATTTTTTGCACACCACCAGAGTGCCTCTTTTGGGGGAGTTGGTTCTCACCCACATGAAACACGACCTTGTGTCACATCTTGTTTTCGTGGAGAAATAAATACTATTTTTTTTTTTTTTTACTAACAAGAACTGTTTAGAAAAAAAAACATAATACTCGCATGCACATGACTCAGTTTCTGTATTAATTAATATATAATATTTATGCGTATTTTAGGAACGGGCAACGCTGGGCGGTCTGCCAGTGTGTGTATATATATATATATATATATATATATATATATATATATATATTTACAAACGTTTTCTATCTTTGTCTGTCTGTCTGTCTGTCTCTCTCTCTCTCTCTATATATATATATATATATGTGTGTGTGTGTGTGTGTGTGTGTGGAAATGTTTTTTATTACAAAATATGCCTTAAGTATGCGTCTTCCTTAAATATTTATAAAGGGAACACCTTTTCTTTTCCAATCTAAATGAAATGTGAAGGTATATGAAATTTAATTCTCCTCGTGTGAAGGAAAAATTAAATACAATTTGTAACATAATAAACCACACTCTCCCCGGCGGGGAATTGAACCCCGGTCTCCTGCGTGACAGGCGGGGATACTTACCACTATACTACCGAGGAGCTGTCGGAGGTCATACGAGAAACTATTTATTTATAAACAGTCCAGCATAAAACTGTACCATTTAGAGCAAGTGATATTTCTATTTAAAAAGTAGGTTGCTACTCTGAGCTAAAAATAAACTGTTGTCGGCGATTGTATTTCGCCTGCTTAAACAACCAAGCCTACACAATTGATTTTGAAATTACTAAACATAAACAGGTAAATCGTAGTTTAGCAGCTTGAACAGAATGCAATGGAAAATGGCACTTCTGCATGACAGTGACATATTAGTAACAGAGACGAGTTATCGAGCCCTGATCTTCGAAAACGAAATTACACCTAGCGGTCATTATATGAACCTCATATATAAGCCAGTGTTAACGATAATGCAAAAATATATAACGAAATTAATAACACACAAAAAAAAAAAAATATGAAATTGAAAAATTGGTTCGTGAGGGCCATCGAATGTTTATCTGATTGTTAGCCATTCTACGAATGTGCATGTGTAAATAGTTTCAGTTTCTGTATGAATTAAAATATATTTATGTGCATTTTACGACCGAACAACACCGGGCGGCCTGCTAGTATATATACCAACATATTCTATTCTTTCTATTTTTCTCTCTGTTTTTGTCTGTTTGTCTGTCTGTCTATTTCTCTCTCTTTCTCTCTCTCTCTCTCTCTCTCTCTCTCTCTCTCTCTCTCTCTCGTTTTAAGAAAAAAAACATTTGCATGCATATATATATATATATATATATATATATATATATATATATATATATATATAGCCAGTAGAGTTTAGTTTCCTAGAAGTACATCCAATGAAACAACATGTGTCTACCAAAATAGTGCTCAATGAGTGAACAGAGCAGGTATATTAATTTTATTTATACAAACATTAATGGCTACATATGTGCATACATGTTTCTGTAATTCACTCTCGTTGGGGGATTACGTCTTCAGGCCAAGAATTACCGTCAAAAGTGACATTTCCACCAAATACATTCTTCTATGGCCTGAAGACGTAATCCCCCAACGAGGGTGAATTACAGAAACATGTATGCACATATGTAGCCATTAATGTTTGTATAAATAAAATTAATATATATATATATATATATATATATATATATATATATATATATATATATATATATACTAGCTGTACCCTGCCACGCGTTGCAGTGGCTCAATTTGGTGTAATGGAAAAATTTAATGAAAGAGAAAATGCATGTTTCTTATATTAGTACAACAATCCACTGCAAAAAGTGAAAAAGAAGGCGAAACTGAAAAAAATGGTACTCTTGCAGAATTTGATCTGGATCCTCGAGAGTTTCTGTCAATCATTCATGTTTTGGACTTGACCAACAATCAGTGGATGAAGCCGAACGTAGCAAAAATGTTGAAACGCTAAATGCTTTTTTTTTTTTGTTTTAAAAAATGTGATTTAGTAATTAATATTTGGTTGATGGTGGGGGGAGGGGGTTACTATACACAGATTCGAAAAAGTCGTCCAAAAACAAATAAATGAAAGCAAAGGTAAGGTAATTTACGTTTCTACCTAATTGGATAATTGTTTAGTGTTTTTATGTAATGTAAAATGTTTAATTGGCTCAAAAAACAGAAATGGTCGCGAATTCTGTTGAATACGTTAAGTATGGGAAAGTAAGTTGAAAACTAAAAACTATACAGAACAGTATCTGAAACTCACCGAACATATGTTACCATGACATAGGCTGCCATAATCGGTAGGTTTCTGATAGTATTTTGTATAGTTTTTTTAGTTTTAACTCACTTTCTCTAACTTAAAGTAATCAACAGTGTCCACCACCATTTGTAGTTTTCAAATACACCAATAAACACTGTTTTTCGAGCCGACTAAACGTTACATTAAATGAAAAGGGTTTATATTACTAAACACAGATACAAAGAAGTTGTCAAAAAATAAATATATAACAAATAAATGTTATCAAAGGCAAGAAAAGTAAGTGTTCTACCTAACTGGATAAGATTTTAGTGTTTTTATGTAATGTATAATCGGTTCAAAAACATTCAATGTTTATCGGTATATCTGAAAAATACAAATGGCGGCAGACTGTATCGAACACGTTAAGTTTGGGGAAATTTTGGGAAAATGAGTCTAAACTAAAAAACTATACAAAATATTGTTAGGAACTCACTCAATATATGTTACCATGATGTAGGCTGGCATATAATCGGTGGTTTTAAACTTTTGCTCGATACAGGTGACGACTTTTAAAAATCCCTTTTAGTGATAACCTGGTTTGAGGATATTTGTACAACTAAACGGCAAATTTGCTCAAAAAAATCCGGTATTATTTTACTTTAAGGCCCGTTTCACGTTCATATATAACGAAATATTTTATTGTAGATTTCGGTGTGCTAAAAACGAATCTGCAAACCGTTTACGTAGCAAAAAAAAGTTTTCATGACATTCATGAAATTACTTTTTCGAAAAGTGGGTGATCACTTTTCAATGTAAATTTAACTTAGAATGAGCACCCACTTTCTGGCCACCTGAGAGAGTGGCATTTTTCTGTTTCTTGGCTAAAAAGTTTTTTGTTTAATTTCTTTTGCATGGAAATAACCCCTGAACTCTGGGACTATTTTCCATTTAACAGCCGTAGCCTTCGTTTACGCTATGCGTAAGCATAAACGAAAGCTGTTTAGCCAATAAACATGGGAAAAAATCCCCCCTCTCTCAGGTGGCTAGAAAGTGGGTGCTCATTTTAAGTTAAATTTACATGGAAAAGTGATCGCCACTTTTTCGAAAAAGTAATTTCTTCATATCATAAAAACAATTTTTTTGCGACGGAAACGGTTTGCAGATTCGTTTTTAGCACACCAAAATCTACAAAAATTTTTTTGTTATTTACGAACGTGAGACGCACAGCCCTTAATGGAAAATTATATCAAAAATCCGGGGAAAAATAGTTTTCTATAAAAACAGCAAATGAATTCGATAGAAAAAAAATGGATGCTATTTTTTTTTTCTTTCTGTGTGTTTCTTGGCTAAAAAGTCTTTTTGTTTGATTTCTTTTGCATGGTATTAACCCCTGAACTCTGGGACTATTTTCCATTTCACAGACGTAGCCTTTGTTTATGCTATGCGTGAGCATAAACGAAAACTGTTAAATATGCATTCGCGTACCAAACTGCCTTGTCAAAAAAACCTTTAAGCCAATAAACACGAAAATAAATGCCCCTTCCTCAGGTGGCCAGAAAGTGGGTGCTCATTTTAAGTTAAATGTAGATGGAAAAGTGATCACCCACTTTTCGGAAAAAAAAATTTCTTCAGATCATGAAAACTATTTTGGTACTCCTTGGGCGTTGAGTTCCATGGCGACTCGCAGAATTATTTAATGGTCGTTCCCTTAGTACCCCCCTAGTCAAGGCTAACGCGTGCGCACGTAACATTTTTTATTTATTTACTTACATGGTGGAGTTTCTATACTGATAGGTTTTTTGAAATTTTTTCACTGGATTATTATTGATTGAACACTAACCAGATTATGAAAAAAAATTGTAAAAAAAATCATTTCAACATTTGAAAGGGGTACTCACTTTTTAGTTACCACGTTCTGGTAAATCGGTCACTTTTTATTTATTTATTTTTTTTTTTTTTTCTAAATACGGAAGTGTCTTCGGGAGATATAAAATGGTCGCATGTTGACGAAGCAATGTATCGGGAGGCGTACGGGATTAAAAATTATTGGTAAATTTTTAGATTAGGTCCACCTCCACCTCCTCAATTTTCTTTTAAATGACGACTTTAAATGGTTTTCGACTATGCTGAATACGAAAATCGCATCGAAATTTTGCAGAAATTAGTAGTTATCAAGATATAAAAAGTTGTATTATGCATTGTAATCTTTGGCGGCCATCTTTTTTACGTGTGTGTATTTGTTTATGGCGCGTGTGCACGTAAAAAGATGGCCGCCGAAGAATACAATGCATAATACAACTATTTATTTCCGCAAAATTTCAATGCAATTTGCGTGTTCAGCATACTCGGAAACCTATAAATGTCGTCATTGAAAGGAAAATTGTGGAGGTGGACCTAATCTAAAAAAATACCAAATTATTAAACATTTCTCGAGCATGTTAGTGAAATTTATAATACTTTAAAAAAAATTAAAAGAAACAAAAAAGTTTTGAAAAAAAAACTCACCTTTCACAAAAACAATTTAAAAAAAAAACACAAACTGACTAAATAAGTAAAAAAAAAAAAAATAATTAAAAATCTCGAAACTTTATTTTCATGAAAACAATAAAAAAAAGTCCTGTTCTCTCTATTTTTTTTTCTTTGAGAAACAAATATATTTCTGACTTACAAATGCGGTAGAGACTCATTATTTTTACTTTCTATGGTTTTGATATACCGCGTTTTTATTGCTTACAAAATGGGTGACTGATTTATCAGAACATTGTAACTAAAAAGTGAGCACCACTTTCAAATGTCGAAATAATGATTTCTTTTTTACATTTTTTTTTAATAATCTGTTTAATTCAACGTCGCCTTTCGCACTTTTACAAACATTTTTTAAAAAAGTAACTAAACCATTTATTGATAATTTGTCACGTGTACAAACATTTATTTATTGACGTAGGCTTAACTCCTTTCATGAATAAGAAAAGTTTTACTCTTTAAGAATAATAAAAGGAAAAAGTTACTGAACATTTATAAAAGGACTTCTTTTCATGAAGGCCAGAGGAATAGTTGGCCGAAAATTCGTGAAACAACAACTAATAAAGATGAGAATAATAGTCCGCAATAAATAAAAATGGTGCTAATGCAGAGAGCGATCCGCGCTATTTTTTAAATCATATTTCCACGTTTAAATAACGTTTTATGATGTTTTTTTTGTTTGTTCAGTTGTAAGGTTAAAGTACAGAATAGGTACAAAACATCCTTACCTCCCCATGTTAAGAATGACTTTTTAAATAATAACATTATTTCAGCACGGATCACTCTCTGCATGAGTAATCTTATATAGAAAAACAAAAAAAAAAACTCAAAAGCAAGCAACAAACTTTTTTTTTTGGCCTTATATAACAAAGAAAAGATGTGTAAATTAAAAAAATTGGAAGATAAACAAATGAAATATGTTTTTTTTGTTTTTTTTTTTACTTATCGAGTTAACAGAAAATGAAACCTTTCGTCAATTCGTGGCTGTGAAATGAATCGAACCGGAAGTTCAGTTTTATCAACAGAACAGATTCGCAGAAACGATTAAATAAATATATTTATTTTATTTAATATTTTAATTTTAATTAGGTAAATTTATTTTAATAACATAAAAACATACCTCGACTCTAAAAATGGGTTGTCTGAAAATTTCAAATAAATTGGTAACGTATAAACATGGTTTTAGTTGTTTAGAATGAACCAACTTTACATTTTTATATATATAGATATATATATATATGTGTGTAAATAAATGTTTAGAGGTACAGAATTCAAACGAAGTTTTTAATATAATGGGCGGAAGTCTCTCGAGAGCTCTTTCAGCTATCATCTCATCAGGAGAAAATCGATAGCGTAAAAATAATAATATTATATCGAAAGTAAAGAGTTCTATGGGGAACTATTGAATGTGCCAAAAATTAGGGGACACTAAAATAAAGTTTATTAATGTTTAAAAAACGATTAAAATAATGGCACAACGAGAGAAAAACAAACAAAAAAAAAACGGGAGAAAAGATTCACAGTTCCCCAAAGAGAAACAATGCGTTAGATGTTTCTTTCTGCCGGCACAAAGAAGGTTTCCGCACCGCAATAGAGACGGACTCCAAAATCTTTAAATGGTTTCTGGAGTCCGCTTTATGTAACACCTCGAACCATTCAATTTTATATCTGTCGGCACAGCACGGGTTGTCAACCAATAGCAGAGTCCAAGGCTGCAGAAGGAGGGAGACTACCAGACCCCATCCTTCCTTGTCTGATCTTCGATGGAACATGCTGGTTTATACTAGTCAAAAGATGCAAGGATGTTCGGCCAACACAACCAGCATCGCACAGGCATTTGAATTGATATACAATATTGCTATTTTGGATGTAAGGCAAACTATCCTTGCGGAAAGAAGGAAATGCAGGTCTCGTAGTATATACCAAACGCAAGGACACACAATAAAAGCAGTCATAAATACTTCTGCGAATCTGTTTGGAAAGTCTATTACTCTTTTCCCCAATCCCAGGTAATTATAAATAAACCGGGCATTTCAAAGGTCCAAACTTCTAGGGGATTTAAAATCCGCAACCTTTTTGAAAATACAGTCATCAATAAGGTCAACAGGATAACCATTATTGATGAATGTTTCCCTGATCTTATTGAGGCGGGGATACTTACCACAAAACTACCGAGGAGCTGTGGGAAGTAGTGCGACACGCTATTAAATTATAATCAGTATGACTGAAAACTCTGCCATGAAAAGTAAACGATACTACGATGTAAAGTACTTGTCAAGCCGAAACTGAAAAGAAATTGCTACGGACGATTGCATTTCACATAAAAAACGTACAAGACTTACACAAATAAGTTCCTTGCTATTTTATATATATTTAGTTCGGGCACTATTTACTTAACTGAGAAAAAAATAAGTTTACAAATAAAAAAAAGATTATTATTGGCTCACAAGGAGCTTTCACACCTTGGATTTATTTTATGTAATGCACATTCTGTTGGACTTAAACAAAACATCATTGAAAATTTTATATCTATATCATTATTTTCTAGATGAAAGATAATGTTTTTAAATTGCAACCAAATGTACATTACATAAAATAAATCCAAGGTATTTTTTCATTTAATTTAAATTAGATTTTTATACCTTACTTTGTAAAATTTATAAAAGTGCACTTTGAAGATAAATAAATTTCAAATTGAATCTTGTACCTTTATTTTTAAAGCCTATAGTAAAAAAAAAATATTTAACAATTTATCTTTTTAAGATTATATTTTAATACTCTCCTTCTCTCTATTTCAGTTTGTATTTCTCCTCACACCACAACTCATTTTTGCAACCCCCTCTTTGTATTATTACAGGTCTGAATATTCTCTCTGTTTCAGTTTGTATTTCTCTTCACACCATAACTCATTTTTTACAACCTCCCTCTTTGTAATACAGGCCTGAATAATGAGAAAATCTGATTTTTTTTAACAAAAACTTTAAAATAACATTTTTAGATTACATTTTTAAAAGCTTCTTTTAGAATAGAAAATCTTTAAAATTTAATAATAAACATATTTCATATAGGTTTCATTAACAAGTACATGACGAGAAAAATAGAGATGAAAATTTCAAAAAGAATTGTATAACTGGTTACGGTCAATAGTAGTCCTCGCCAGCGAAAGTCTTTGTTATTGTTATTCAATAGTACTCAAAAAACTTCAACCTGAACTAGCGCCCATACTTACAAAACTGTTTAAACGTTGTCTTAAGGAGAATAGTTTCCCATCTCCCTGGAAAATCTCATCAGTATGCCCTGTATTTAAGAATTCAGGTGATCGCTCATCCCCCTCTCAGTACAGGCCAATAAGTCTCCTGTGCGTCATGAGTAAGTTGCTAGAATCTGTGTTAAATACAGAAGTAATCAAACATCTCAACAAAAGTAACCTTCTTTGTGACACTCAATATGGTTTCCGTTCTGCTAGATCTACAGCAGATGTCCTTACAGTTATATCGCATAGGATTAGCAAATCTCTCGACGGTGGCAATCTTTCTAGGGCAATTGCTCTTGACATATCTAAAGCCTTTGATAGGGTATGGCATAAAGGTTTACTTCATAAGATCGCTAGCTATGGTATAGCTGGAAAAGTCTTCTCAATTATTAAATCATTTCTTTCTGATAGGTTCATAAGAGTAGAAGTTGAGGGGCAAAAATCAGAAGCTCACAGTATTAATGCCGGTGTCCCTCAGGGATCAATCCTGGGCCCAACTCTTTTCCTGATCTACATTAATGATCTTCCAAATCATATCCTTACATCATTTGTAGACATTTATGCTGACGACACTACCATTTATGGTACCACATCTAAGACAGTAAACGACCAAGTTCTCTCCAATTCTCTCTTCTGATCTTGAGCACGTAGTACAATGGGGAAAGGAGTGGCTGATTACTTTTAATCCATCTAAAACCAAGCTTCTCTCTTTACATCATCAACATTCTAATCCACATTTGTCATCAATTGAAATGAATGGCTCTCGTCTTCAGGAGGCCTCAAGTTTTGACAAGCTTCTGGGCTTGACCATTACTCCTGATCTTAAATGGAACACATATATCAAATCTGTTGCCAAGGCCGCTGGAAAAATGGTGGGATCTTTCTATCGATCCAGTAGATATCTCACTACTGATGCTATTCTCTATCTATATAAGAGCCAGGTACGTCCAAGGATGGAATACTGTTGCCACATCTGGGCAGGAGCTGCTAGAAAGGACTTGTCCTGCCTTGATAGAGTTCAAAATAGACTTCGTAGCCTCGTAGGAGATGTCTTTTTCTCCTCCTTGCAACCTCTATCTCACAGAAGAGATGTTGCGAGTTTGTCTCTGATGTATCGTTATTTTCATGGAAAGTGTTCAACTGAGCTTCAATCTATGGTTCCCCCTCGCCAAACTTTCACAAGAAACACTCGTCTAGCTGTAAACACTATCAATAATTTCCCCCACTCTTTATCTGTGCCTAAACCTAAACGTAGATTCCATGAACAAAGCTTCTTTCTTCGAACTGCACGCCTGTGGAATTGTCTTCCGTTTTCCTGCTTTCCGGCTGACTACAATATGGTTGTGTTCAAGTCTAAAGTAAATAAGTTCTTGATGAGCCGTTCCATATAAGCTATTAAATTTACCAAATTTTCATTACTAATGATTACTATATTGACCAATTTCTACTGTACACTCTTTAACCCTTATCCTTGAGTGGCCTCTGGGCCTTGATAATGTGGTGATGCCTTTGTGAAAAAAAAAAAATTCTATTATTCTATTATTACTATTTATAACATTTTGTGCCCTGCTCTTTAGCGCGAGAACAAATATTCAGTTCTAAAAACAATTTTCCGCAGGAATGAAACAACAACAACAACAACAACAACAACAACAGAAATCGTTTACACATCACAAACAAAAACCGTTTTCACATCACAAAAAAGAAGCGTTATCACATTACAAAAATCAAACTGTTTTCACATCACACAAGAAAAAAACCGGTTTCACATCACACAAGAAAACGTTTTAACAACACAAAAATAAAAACGTTTTCACATCACAAAAAAACCGCTTTCACAGCCTGGAATTTAATAGAGACACTATTTATTTATAAGAAGGCCAGTATAAAACTGTGCCATTTAAAGTAAGTGATATTTCTATTGAAAAAGTAGGTTGCTACTCTGAGCTAAAAATAAACTCTTGTTGGCGGTTGTATTTCGCCTGTTGAAAAACCAAGTCTACACAATTGATTTTGAAGTTACTAAACGTAAAGAAGTAAATCGCAGTTAAGCAGCTTGACCCGAGGCCACCGAGTTGTGGCCGTGTCTGAACAAAATGCGATGAAAAAGTGTGCACATACGCTAAATCGGGTTTATTATTATTATTATTATTATTATTATTATTATTATTATTATTATTATTATTGGGTGCTTACAAGGAGCTTTCAAACAGGCCATCAAAGATCTCTCCTTGAAAACAGCCGGTGTTTTTCCCTGGAAGCTGAGTGATTACAAGTCTCCTTAGGTTTCTAGTACTCTTGTACTCTTTCGATAACATTTGCAATTAAACATTGCCCTTTTGGATAGTGCATTGTGCATGGTCATGAGTTTCCTGGTTTTCTGATCGAGCTGTCTCAGTTCTTCTTTAGTCCACCCTATGAACGGTCCAGAGTATCTTACAAGTGCCCATTTATTTAGACCTTTTATTAGGTTTCTGCTATATGATTTAGTTCCCAGGGATTTACTTTTTCTCCTTATTATTGGCTCACAAGGAGTTTTCAAAAAGGTCATGAAAGATCTCCCCTTGAAAACAGCTTGTGGTGTTCTCTGGAAGCTGAGTGAAAAGTCTCTCCAGTTTTCCAGTGTAGCCCATCTCTTCTGATAACATTTGCAAATGATTTGCATTATCGCAACAGTCGCTTACCATCGATTTCTCGCTAGCAGCGGCCATTGCTTTCAACTGGAATTAGAGAAAGAGAGAGAGTCAGACAGACAGACAGATGGAGAGAGTGTGTGTGTGTGTGTGTGTGTGTGAGAGAGAGAGAGAGAGAGAGAAATGCTTTAAGTATATCACATTTTGATTCTTACCAACTATTAGCTTGCTTAAAAGCTATATGACCTTTCAACACAACACCTCCATTACATATATTCAGTTCCAAAAACCATTCTCCGCACGAAAGAACCCCCCCAAAAAAATAAAAAACCCACCCGTTTTCACATCACATCTCACATGTAAAACATTTGTGTTTTTAATTTACACGCCTCATTTTGGTTTTCTTTTTATTACATTACGTCTGAATATCATTTCCAGTTTGGATCATAAAAAGCCGATTTGTAATAATTTTGAAGAATCATATAATTTTAAAAGATTCTGACATACTGAACATATTTGCATTAAAAATAATTTACCATTATTATAAAGAGGGTGAAAATTTGACGTCGAAAAAATGCTTTACGTCGCATTTTTGTATCCAAATGTAAATATTTAATTAAAAGTTAATTCTCCCCGGCGGGGAATTGAACCCCGGTCTCCCGCGTGACAGGCGGGGATACTTACCACTATACTACCGAGGAGCGGTGTTGTACAGTGCGACACGCTATTAAATTATAATCAGTATGACTGAAAACTCTGCCATGAAAAGTAAACGATACTACGATGTAAAGTACTTGTCAAGCCGAAACTGAAAAGAAATTGCTACGGACGATTGCATTTCACATAAAAAACGTACAAGACTTACACAAATAAGTTCCTTGCTATTTTATATATATTTAGTTCGGGCACTATTTACTTAACTGAGAAAAAAATAAGTTTACAAATAAAAAAAAGATTATTATTGGCTCACAAGGAGCTTTCACACCTTGGATTTATTTTATGTAATGCACATTCTGTTGGACTTAAACAAAACATCATTGAAAATTTTATATCTATATCATTATTTTCTAGATGAAAGATAATGTTTTTAAATTGCAACCAAATGTACATTACATAAAATAAATCCAAGGTATTTTTTCATTTAATTTAAATTAGATTTTTATACCTTACTTTGTAAAATTTATAAAAGTGCACTTTGAAGATAAATAAATTTCAAATTGAATCTTGTACCTTTATTTTTAAAGCCTATAGTAAAAAAAAAATATTTAACAATTTATCTTTTTAAGATTATATTTTAATACTCTCCTTCTCTCTATTTCAGTTTGTATTTCTCCTCACACCACAACTCATTTTTGCAACCCCCTCTTTGTATTATTACAGGTCTGAATATTCTCTCTGTTTCAGTTTGTATTTCTCTTCACACCATAACTCATTTTTTACAACCTCCCTCTTTGTAATACAGGCCTGAATAATGAGAAAATCTGATTTTTTTTAACAAAAACTTTAAAATAACATTTTTAGATTACATTTTTAAAAGCTTCTTTTAGAATAGAAAATCTTTAAAATTTAATAATAAACATATTTCATATAGGTTTCATTAACAAGTACATGACGAGAAAAATAGAGATGAAAATTTCAAAAAGAATTGTATAACTGGTTACGGTCAATAGTAGTCCTCGCCAGCGAAAGTCTTTGTTATTGTTATTCAATAGTACTCAAAAAACTTCAACCTGAACTAGCGCCCATACTTACAAAACTGTTTAAACGTTGTCTTAAGGAGAATAGTTTCCCATCTCCCTGGAAAATCTCATCAGTATGCCCTGTATTTAAGAATTCAGGTGATCGCTCATCCCCCTCTCAGTACAGGCCAATAAGTCTCCTGTGCGTCATGAGTAAGTTGCTAGAATCTGTGTTAAATACAGAAGTAATCAAACATCTCAACAAAAGTAACCTTCTTTGTGACACTCAATATGGTTTCCGTTCTGCTAGATCTACAGCAGATGTCCTTACAGTTATATCGCATAGGATTAGCAAATCTCTCGACGGTGGCAATCTTTCTAGGGCAATTGCTCTTGACATATCTAAAGCCTTTGATAGGGTATGGCATAAAGGTTTACTTCATAAGATCGCTAGCTATGGTATAGCTGGAAAAGTCTTCTCAATTATTAAATCATTTCTTTCTGATAGGTTCATAAGAGTAGAAGTTGAGGGGCAAAAATCAGAAGCTCACAGTATTAATGCCGGTGTCCCTCAGGGATCAATCCTGGGCCCAACTCTTTTCCTGATCTACATTAATGATCTTCCAAATCATATCCTTACATCATTTGTAGACATTTATGCTGACGACACTACCATTTATGGTACCACATCTAAGACAGTAAACGACCAAGTTCTCTCCAATTCTCTCTTCTGATCTTGAGCACGTAGTACAATGGGGAAAGGAGTGGCTGATTACTTTTAATCCATCTAAAACCAAGCTTCTCTCTTTACATCATCAACATTCTAATCCACATTTGTCATCAATTGAAATGAATGGCTCTCGTCTTCAGGAGGCCTCAAGTTTTGACAAGCTTCTGGGCTTGACCATTACTCCTGATCTTAAATGGAACACATATATCAAATCTGTTGCCAAGGCCGCTGGAAAAATGGTGGGATCTTTCTATCGATCCAGTAGATATCTCACTACTGATGCTATTCTCTATCTATATAAGAGCCAGGTACGTCCAAGGATGGAATACTGTTGCCACATCTGGGCAGGAGCTGCTAGAAAGGACTTGTCCTGCCTTGATAGAGTTCAAAATAGACTTCGTAGCCTCGTAGGAGATGTCTTTTTCTCCTCCTTGCAACCTCTATCTCACAGAAGAGATGTTGCGAGTTTGTCTCTGATGTATCGTTATTTTCATGGAAAGTGTTCAACTGAGCTTCAATCTATGGTTCCCCCTCGCCAAACTTTCACAAGAAACACTCGTCTAGCTGTAAACACTATCAATAATTTCCCCCACTCTTTATCTGTGCCTAAACCTAAACGTAGATTCCATGAACAAAGCTTCTTTCTTCGAACTGCACGCCTGTGGAATTGTCTTCCGTTTTCCTGCTTTCCGGCTGACTACAATATGGTTGTGTTCAAGTCTAAAGTAAATAAGTTCTTGATGAGCCGTTCCATATAAGCTATTAAATTTACCAAATTTTCATTACTAATGATTACTATATTGACCAATTTCTACTGTACACTCTTTAACCCTTATCCTTGAGTGGCCTCTGGGCCTTGATAATGTGGTGATGCCTTTGTGAAAAAAAAAAATTCTATTATTCTATTATTACTATTTATAACATTTTGTGCCCTGCTCTTTAGCGCGAGAACAAATATTCAGTTCTAAAAACAATTTTCCGCAGGAATGAAACAACAACAACAACAACAACAACAACAACAGAAATCGTTTACACATCACAAACAAAAACCGTTTTCACATCACAAAAAAGAAGCGTTATCACATTACAAAAATCAAACTGTTTTCACATCACACAAGAAAAAAACCGGTTTCACATCACACAAGAAAACGTTTTAACAACACAAAAATAAAAACGTTTTCACATCACAAAAAAACCGCTTTCACAGCCTGGAATTTAATAGAGACACTATTTATTTATAAGAAGGCCAGTATAAAACTGTGCCATTTAAAGTAAGTGATATTTCTATTGAAAAAGTAGGTTGCTACTCTGAGCTAAAAATAAACTCTTGTTGGCGGTTGTATTTCGCCTGTTGAAAAACCAAGTCTACACAATTGATTTTGAAGTTACTAAACGTAAAGAAGTAAATCGCAGTTAAGCAGCTTGACCCGAGGCCACCGAGTTGTGGCCGTGTCTGAACAAAATGCGATGAAAAAGTGTGCACATACGCTAAATCGGGTTTATTATTATTATTATTATTATTATTATTATTATTATTATTATTATTGGGTGCTTACAAGGAGCTTTCAAACAGGCCATCAAAGATCTCTCCTTGAAAACAGCCGGTGTTTTTCCCTGGAAGCTGAGTGATTACAAGTCTCCTTAGGTTTCTAGTACTCTTGTACTCTTTCGATAACATTTGCAATTAAACATTGCCCTTTTGGATAGTGCATTGTGCATGGTCATGAGTTTCCTGGTTTTCTGATCGAGCTGTCTCAGTTCTTCTTTAGTCCACCCTATGAACGGTCCAGAGTATCTTACAAGTGCCCATTTATTTAGACCTTTTATTAGGTTTCTGCTATATGATTTAGTTCCCAGGGATTTACTTTTTCTCCTTATTATTGGCTCACAAGGAGTTTTCAAAAAGGTCATGAAAGATCTCCCCTTGAAAACAGCTTGTGGTGTTCTCTGGAAGCTGAGTGAAAAGTCTCTCCAGTTTTCCAGTGTAGCCCATCTCTTCTGATAACATTTGCAAATGATTTGCATTATCGCAACAGTCGCTTACCATCGATTTCTCGCTAGCAGCGGCCATTGCTTTCAACTGGAATTAGAGAAAGAGAGAGAGTCAGACAGACAGACAGATGGAGAGAGTGTGTGTGTGTGTGTGTGTGTGAGAGAGAGAGAGAGAGAGAGAAATGCTTTAAGTATATCACATTTTGATTCTTACCAACTATTAGCTTGCTTAAAAGCTATATGACCTTTCAACACAACACCTCCATTACATATATTCAGTTCCAAAAACCATTCTCCGCACGAAAGAACCCCCCCAAAAAAATAAAAAACCCACCCGTTTTCACATCACATCTCACATGTAAAACATTTGTGTTTTTAATTTACACGCCTCATTTTGGTTTTCTTTTTATTACATTACGTCTGAATATCATTTCCAGTTTGGATCATAAAAAGCCGATTTGTAATAATTTTGAAGAATCATATAATTTTAAAAGATTCTGACATACTGAACATATTTGCATTAAAAATAATTTACCATTATTATAAAGAGGGTGAAAATTTGACGTCGAAAAAATGCTTTACGTCGCATTTTTGTATCCAAATGTAAATATTTAATTAAAAGTTAATTCTCCCCGGCGGGGAATTGAACCCCGGTCTCCCGCGTGACAGGCGGGGATACTTACCACTATACTACCGAGGAGCGGTGTTGTACAGTGCGGAACGCTATTAATTTATAATCAGTTTGACTGAAAACTGTGCCATGAAAAGTAAACGATATCTACGATGTAAAGTACTTGTCACGCCGCAACTGAAAAGAAATTGCTACGGACGATTGCATTTCACATAAAAATCTACAAGACTTACACAAATGAGTTCCTTGCTATTTTATATATATTTAGTTCGGGAACTATTTACTTAACTGAGAACAAAATAAGTTTACAAATAAAAAAAAAATATTATTGGCTCACAAAGGAGCTTTCACACAGTTCATAAGGGATCTCCCCTTAAAAACTGCTTATGTCGTTCGTTCTCTGGAAAGTGGGTGATAACAAATCTCCCCAGTTTTCCAGTGCTCTCCACCTCCTCTGATAACATTTGCACATTAATTTGCATTATCGCAACAGTAGCTTACCGGCGATTTCTCACTAGCAGCAGCTATTGGTCTCCACTGGAATTTGTGAAAGGGAGAGAGAGAGAGAGAGAGAGAGAGAGAGAGAGAGAGAGAGAGAGAGAGAGAGAGAGAGGTCTTAATTGCATCACATTTTGATTTTGACCAACTAAAAGTTGGCTGAAAAATTATATAAACTTTCAACACAACACACCCACATTACATACAAGTTAGAAAAGCATTTCATCCAAGGCATGAAAATTGTTAAAAAAAATGTTTTTACTATGGACTTTTAAAATAAAGGTACAACAATCAGGTGTAAATTTATTTATCTTCAAAGTGCACTTTAATAAATTGTGGTATTTTTGTGTCCAAATCTAAATACTTAATTAAAAAATAACTTTTCTCCCCGGCGGGGAATTGAACCCCGGTCTCCCGCGTGACAGGCGGGGATACTTACCACTATACTACCGAGGAGCGGTGTTGAACGACGCGACACGCTATTAATTTATAATCAGTATTACTGAAAACTGTGCCATGAAAAGTAAACGATATCTACGATGTAAAGTACTTGTCAAGCCGCAACTGAAAAGAAATTGCTACGGACGACTGCATTTCAAATAAAAAAATCTACAAGACTTACACAAATGAGTTCCTTGCTATTTTATATATATTTAGTTCGGGAACTATTTACTTAACTGAGAACAAAATAAGTTTACAAATAAAAAAAAAAATATTATTGGCTCACAAAGGAGCTTTCACACAGTTCATAAGGGATCTCTCCTTAAAAACTGCTTATATCGTTCTCTGGAAAGTGAGTGACAACAAATCTCCCCAGTTTTCCAGTGCTCTCCACCTCCTCTGATAACATTTGCACATTAATTTGCATTATCGCAACAGTAGCTTGCCGGCGATTTCTCACTAGCAGCAGCTATTGGTCTCCACTGGAATTTGTGAAAGAGACAGAGAGAGTGAGAGAGAGAGAGAGAGCGAGAGAGAGAGAGAGAGAGAGATCTTAATTGCATCACATTTTGATTTGACCAACTATGAGTTGGCTGAAAAATTATATAAACTTTCAACACAACACACCCACATTACATACAAGTTAGAAAAGCATTTCATCCAAGGCATGAAAATTGTTAAAAAAAATGTTTTTACTATGGGCTTTAAAAATAAAGGTACAACATTCAGTTTGATATTTATTTATCTTCAAAGTGCACTTTTATAAATTTTACAAAGTAAGGTATTAAAATTTAATTTAAATTGAATAAAAAAATTACCTTGGGTTTATTTTATGTAATGTACATTTTGTTGCACTTAAAAAAAATCATCGAAAATTTTATATCTATATCATTAATTGCTAGATGAAAGATAATGTTTTTAAATTGCAACCAAATGTACATTACATTAAATTAAATCCAAGATAATTTTTTTTATTCAATTTAAATTAGATTTTCATACCTTACTTTGTAAAATTTATAAAATAGCACTTTGAAGATAAATAAATTACATATTGAATCTTGTACCTTTATTTGTTATCGAATCTTGTACCGTTATTTGTTTATTGTTTAAAATTTTCATTACTTGAATGAAATGCTTTTCTAATTTGTATCTTATCTTTTTAAGTTTATATTTTAAAACTCCCCTTCTCTCTATTTCAGTTTGTATTTCTCCTCACACCACAACTCATTTTTGCAACCCCCTCTTTGTATTATTACAGGTCTTAACATTAACTCTGCGTCAGTTTGTATTTCTCCTCACACCACAAATAATTTTTTGCAACCCCCTCTTTGTAATACAGGTCTGAATAATGAGAAAATCTGATTTTTTTAAACAAAAACTTTAAAATAACATTTTTAGATTAAATTTCTTTAAAATTCTTTCAGAAAAGAAAATCTTTAAAATTTATTAAGAAACATATTTCATATATGTTTCATTAACAAATATTCAGTACATAACGAGAAAAATAGAGATGAAAATTTCAAAAGGATTGTATAACTGGTTACGGTCAATAGTAGTCCTCGCCAGCGAAAGTCTTTCTTATTGTTATTCTATTATTCATAACATTTTGTGCCCTGCTCTTTCTTTTTTTTTTTTTTTTTTTTTTTTTTTTTTACACAGTGATCACCACTTATCAAGGCCCGGAAGCCACTCAGGGATAAGGGTTATTGCACGTACATCACGTTAGTGAGGAGATTCTATGAAGTGTTTAATTAGGGGGGCGGTTCATTAGGAATTTTTTAACATTAGACTTGAAGACATCCAAGTTGTAGTCCGGAGGGAAGCAGGCAGACGGAACAGAGTTCCACAGGCGTGCAGTTCTAAGAAAGAAGCTTTGCTCATGAAATCCGCGTTTTGATTTAGGCACAGATATAGAGTGGGGGAAATTTTTCACAGTGGATTCAGCTAGACGGGTGTTTTTCGTGAAAGATTGGCGAGGGGGGACCAGGGATTGGAGTTCAGACGAGCACCTGCCATGAAAATAACGATAAAACAAGGATAGGCTCGCAACATCTCTTCTGTGGGAGAGGGGTTGCAGGGTAGAGAAAAGGGCATCCCCCACTAAACCACGAAGTCTGTTTTGTACTCTGTCAAGGCATGATAGGCTGTTTTTGGCAGCTCCTGCCCAGATATGGCAACAGTATTCCATCCTTGGCCGTACTTGGCTTTTATATAGATAGAGAATTGCATCAGTAGTGAGATATCTTCTGGAGCGGTAGAAGGATCCCACCATCTTTCCTGCGACCTTGGCAACAGACTTGATGTACGTGTTCCATTTCAGATCAGGAGTAAAGGTCAAACCCAGAAGCTTGTCAAAACACGGGGCCTCACCCAGACGAGAGCCATCCATCACAATTGATGCCAGCTGGGGATCAGAGCGTTGATGATGTAAGGATAGGAGTTTGGTTTTGGATGCATTAAAGGTAACTAGCCACATCTTCCCCCACTGAACCACGCGCTCGAGATCAGAGGAGAGAGAATCCGAGAGAACTTCGTCATTTACAGCCTTTGATGTGTTGCCGTAGATGGTCGTGTCATCAGCATAGATGTCAACAAATGATTTAAGTATGTGTTTAGGGAGGTCATTGATGTAGATCAGGAAGAGAGTTGGGCCCAGGATTGACCCCTGAGGGACTCCAGCATTTATATTGCAGGCCTCCGATTTTTGTCCATCTACCACTACTCTTATGAGCCTATCAGAGAGAAATGATTTAATGATTGAGAAAACATTTCCAGTTATACCGTAGCTGGAAATCTTGTGAAGTAGACCCTTATGCCATACTTTGTCAAAGGCCTTTGATATGTCGAGAGCAATTGCCCTAGAAAGGAAGCCTTTGTCAAGAGATTCACTAATCCTGTGGGATATAACCGTCAGCACATCTGCGGTAGATCTTGCAGAGCGGAAACCATATTGTGTGTCACTAAGAAGGTTATTCCTGCTGAGGTGGTTTACTATTTCTCTATTTAATATTGATTCCAGTAACTTACTCATAACACAGAGAAGACTTATTGGTCTGTATTGAGAGGGAGATGACTTATCACCTGAATTCTTAAATACAGGGCAAACTGAGGAGGTCTTCCAGGGGGTCGGAAAGCACTTCTCCTTAAGGCAGCGCTTAAATAGTTTCGTAAGTATGGGAGCAAGTTCTGGTTGAAGCTTTTTTAACACTATAATTGGGATGCCATCAGGGCCAGTTGCTTTACTGGAATCTAGGTTTTTTATTAGCTTGGCGACCTCATGCACGGATATTTGTATGTTACCTAGCTTGTTCTGTGTTATAGGAGGAAATATGGGGAGTTGATGGCCTTCGTCGCATAGGGTAGAATTAGCTGCAAAGTTCTTTGCAAATAGTTTGGCCTTGTCTGACGCTGACGAGATAACCTCTGGTCCATTGATAATGGTTGGGATAGAACGCACACTTCTGTTCAAGATCCTATTTGTTATTTGCCAAAACTGGTGGGAACCAAGCCGCTGATCAGCTACCTTGGATTTAACAGACTGGGCATATAGCTCTCTTGCATTTTTTATTACTCTTTTACAGTGGTTGCTGGCAGTCCTGAAAGCAGCTTTAGTCTCAGTGCATCTATTACGTTGGTAGTTATGGAAAAAGTGATTTCTGTGCGCGATAGCAGCAGCACATTCTGGGGAGAACCATGGCTGGCTGTTAGGTTTTTGTTGGAATTTTTTAGATGGTATGAATTGGTCTATGCCTACAATTAACCATTCGGTCAGATCTGATACTATAGAGGACACTTCCTTTTTAAACATGGAGTGCAGAGGTAAATCAGATATGAATGTACGGAAGCTATCCCAGTCATCCATAGAGTATCGGTATACAGTACGGTGGAGGGGTACGTCTGATGGCTTCTTACATTTTGTTTTTATCTTAACTGATACGACGGAGTGGTCGGAGGATCCTAAAGGAGAATGAACGGTACATGAACATAGCTCAGGGGAAGTTGAAAGAAAAAGGTCTAAGAGGCTTGCATATTGATTGGGTGTATCGGGCACACGGGTGGGTTCGCGAACAATCTGCGTGAGGTCATAAGCAATGGCAAAATCATGACAAAACCTCCCCTCATCATCTGTCTTATTTGAATGGGTCAGCTATTCCACGTTATGGACGTTGAAGTCACCACAGATGTGGATGTTAGCCGAGGGATGTGAAGACAGTATGTGGTCTATTTTCTCAGATATGCTCTTAAAGATAGTAACTCCGCTGTTGTGGGGCCTATAGAGGGCAAATATAAATACAGTGGTGTTAGCAAGTGCAACCCTGAAGCACATATAGGGTAAATTAGGATCTTCTCTAGAGATATCCCTGCCACATGGGAAGCCATCCTTAATGTAGGCACATATTCCATGCCCATGGCGATCTTGGGAGTCAGATTTAGCTGTTAAATTGGAGTATCCATTAATTATGAACTCATCTAGGGAAGTGGTCGGCCCTATTCCAGTTTCACATAGAAATAATATGTCCGGTTTCGTCTCCTGTAATTGGCTTTCAACCTCTGGAAGGTTGGAACGTAGACCCCTGATATTGGAGAAGGAGACCTGGTAGTAGGGTCTACGCTGGAAGATGGGGTTCTAGGTTTAATCGAGTTTTTATTCTGGAGATATTTCATGTTGAGGTTTTGGGATTTGTGGAATAGGTCGGCATACTTGGTTAGAGCAGTACAGAGAGGGAAAGTAAGAGAGAAAAAGACAGGAAAATTTTTTTTTTATTTGTAGCACACGAAAAGGTAAAGCCGTAACAATTACCCACTAGTATGGCATCGAGAGGCCCCACCAGAGACTACTGCATGGTCCAGATCCACTCACCAAATGGCAATACAGCAGTCCCAGTACTTTGCGCCTGCTGATAGGACAGCCTCCTTAGTGGTTAATCCAAGGTTCGGGTCCCTGACTATCAGGCGGATAACGTCAGCCTAGACAAAACGTTTACCTCCAGCACCTTTACTAGTGACATGGCAACAAGGACAGACAAAGACAGAAAAATATCCGACATCTCAGACTACTGGTCACCAAGTAGTACCGACCTTTAAGCAGCTTTTTCTTCACCCTTTGTCAGAAACATCACTCATTGAATGAGGACTGAATGACAAAATAGGAGAAGCGAGAGTTACTGGAGCTGCCGATAACACATCCACTGTATTATCTACTCTCCATTTAAAAAAAAAAAAAAAAAAAAAAAAGGGGGGGGGGAGGAGAAAGGGGAATGGGTACAAGTGACTTATATCTAAGTAGTAAGTCCGGTGCGAAGTTAATAATTCATGACACTTTTGGTGATAATCTCCCCTCCCATATTAATGGGTGGAAGTTTGTCGGTTATCTATCTAGTTTGAATCATTAAAGTTTCATCTTATAATTAATTAAAATCCAATAATTAACTATTATCAATTTGTAAAGACTGCTTAATATTAATTTAAATTAGAGTTTAAATAATTATTCAAGGTTTTAGTTTAGGAGGTCCGTTTTCATGAGTGACTTTCTTTGCACTGTATTATATTTCGAATGTACTTGAACATAAGGCTAACTATATAAGGTAGGATTCGAAAACAAGAAGAAAGTATTTTCAATACAGGCAAGCTTGCAGCAATAGTATATATTAAGTATACTACTTAAATAAAGTCCTAAGTTTATCTAGTCTAGAGAATAATTTCCGGCATTTTTTTTTTTCGTTAGTTGCCGGCATTTTGATTGTTTGTTTTCATCGTTCAGCTTTGTAGCAGGAGGGGGGACGGATAAGACGGAATACAGACAAAAAGACAGGAGAAATACAGACAAAATACATAAAACACGAAAAGTAAATTTAAAACAATGTAACAAAACATTTAGGATTAGTTTAGAAAAAAAAAATAAAAAAAATAAAAATAAAAAATAAAAATACTTAACATTTTTGCACTAGAGATTCCGCCAGCGGTTTTTTTATCAACTGTTAGCTAGCATATGGCTTACTAGAGTGACAGGAGATTTCTACTTCCGGATGACTTGGTCGAGTGCCTATCTATAGAATAAAAGTCGTAACGCTTCTATGTGTAAACAATATCTAATTTACATTTTTTTTTTTTTATTAAAAAAAATTCTAGCTTTTTTTTTTTTTATAAAGTCCTAAGTTTATCTAGTCTAGAGAATAATTTCCGGCATTTTTTTTTTTCGTTAGTTGCCGGCATTTTGATTGTTTGTTTTCATCGTTCAGCTTTGTAGCAGGAGGGGGGACGGATAAGACGGAATACAGACAAAAAGACAGGAGAAATACAGACAAAATACATAAAACACGAAAAGTAAATTTAAAACAATGTAACAAAACATTTAGGATTAGTTTAGAAAAAAAAAATAAAAAAAATAAAAATAAAAAATAAAAATACTTAACATTTTTGCACTAGAGATTCCGCCAGCGGTTTTTTTATCAACTGTTAGCTAGCATATGGCTTACTAGAGTGACAGGAGATTTCTACTTCCGGATGACTTGGTCGAGTGCCTATCTATAGAATAAAAGTCGTAACGCTTCTATGTGTAAACAATATCTAATTTACATTTTTTTTTTTTATTAAAAAAAATTCTAGCTTTTTTTTTTTTTATAAAGTCCTAAGTTTATCTAGTCTAGAGAATAATTTCCGGCATTTTTTTTTTCGTTAGTTGCCGGCATTTTGATTGTTTGTTTTCATCGTTCAGCTTTGTAGCAGGAGGGGGGACGGATAAGACGGAATACAGACAAAAAGACAGGAGAAATACAGACAAAATACATAAAACACGAAAAGTAAATTTAAAACAATGTAACAAAACATTTAGGATTAGTTTAGAAAAAAAAAATAAATAAAAATAAAAAATAAAAATACTTAACGTTTTTGCACTAGAGATTCCGCCAGCGGTTTTTTTATCAACTGTTAGCTAGCATATGGCTTACTAGAGTGACAGGAGATTTCTACTTCCGGATGACTTGATCGAGTGCCTATCTATAGAATAAAAGTCGTAACGCTTCTATGTGTAAACAATATCTAATTTACATTTTTTTTTTTTTTTTTTTTTTATTAAAAAAAATTCTAGCTTTTTTTTTGTATAAAGACCTAAGTTTATCTACTCTAGAGAATAATTTCCGGCATTTTTTTTTCGTTAGTTGCCGGCATTTTGATTGTTTGTTTTCATCGTTCAGCTTTGTAGCAGGAGGGGGGACGGATAAGACGGAATACAGACAAAAAGACAGGAGAAATACAGACAAAATACATAAAACACGAAAAGTAAATTTAAAACAATGTAACAAAACATTTAGGATTAGATTAGAAAAAAAAATAAAAATAAAAAATAAAAATACTTAACGTTTTTGCACTAGAGATTCCGCCAGCGGTTTTTTTATCAACTGTTAGCTAGCATATGGCTTATTAGAGTGACAGGAGATTTCTACTTCCGGATGACTTGGTCGAGTGCCTATCTATAGAATAAAAGTCGTAACGCTTCTATGTGTAAACAATATCTAATTTACATTTTTTTTTTTTTATTAAAAAAAATTCTAGCTTTTTTTTTTTTTTATAAAGTCCTAAGTTTATCTAGTCTAGAGAATAATTTCCGGCATTTTTTTTTTTCGTTAGTTGCCGGCATTTTGATTGTTTGTTTTCATCGTTCAGCTTTGTAGCAGGAGGGGGGACGGATAAGACGGAATACAGACAAAAAGACAGGAGAAATACAGACAAAATACATAAAACACGAAAAGTAAATTTAAAACAATGTAACAAAACATTTAGGATTAGTTTAGAAAAAAAAAATAAAAAAAATAAAAATAAAAAATAAAAGTACTTAACATTTTTGCACTAGAGATTCCGCCAGCGGTTTTTTTATCAACTGTTAGCTAGCATATGGCTTACTAGAGTGACAGGAGATTTCTACTTCCGGATGACTTGGTCGAGTGCCTATCTATAGAATAAAAGTCGTAACGCTTCTATGTGTAAACAATATCTAATTTACATTTTTTTTTTTTTATTAAAAAAAATTCTAGCTTTTTTTTTTTTTTATAAAGTCCTAAGTTTATCTAGTCTAGAGAATAATTTCCGGCATTTTTTTTTTTCGTTAGTTGCCGGCATTTTGATTGTTTGTTTTCATCGTTCAGCTTTGTAGCAGGAGGGGGGACGGATAAGACGGAATACAGACAAAAAGACAGGAGAAATACAGACAAAATACATAAAACACGAAAAGTAAATTTAAAACAATGTAACAAAACATTTAGGATTAGTTTAGAAAAAAAAAATAAATAAAAATAAAAAATAAAAATACTTAACGTTTTTGCACTAGAGATTCCGCCAGCGGTTTTTTTATCAACTGTTAGCTAGCATATGGCTTACTAGAGTGACAGGAGATTTCTACTTCCGGATGACTTGATCGAGTGCCTATCTATAGAATAAAAGTCGTAACGCTTCTATGTGTAAACAATATCTAATTTACATTTTTTTTTTTTTTTTTTTTTTTATTAAAAAAAATTCTAGCTTTTTTTTTGTATAAAGACCTAAGTTTATCTACTCTAGAGAATAATTTCCGGCATTTTTTTTTCGTTAGTTGCCGGCATTTTGATTGTTTGTTTTCATCGTTCAGCTTTGTAGCAGGAGGGGGGACGGATAAGACGGAATACAGACAAAAAGACAGGAGAAATACAGACAAAATACATAAAACACGAAAAGTAAATTTAAAACAATGTAACAAAACATTTAGGATTAGATTAGAAAAAAAAATAAAAATAAAAAATAAAAATACTTAACGTTTTTGCACTAGAGATTCCGCCAGCGGTTTTTTTATCAACTGTTAGCTAGCATATGGCTTATTAGAGTGACAGGAGATTTCTACTTCCGGATGACTTGGTCGAGTGCCTATCTATAGAATAAAAGTCGTAACGCTTCTATGTGTAAACAATATCTAATTTACATTTTTTTTTTTTTTTATTAAAAAAAATTCTAGCTTTTTTTTTTTTTATAAAGTCCTAAGTTTATCTAGTCTAGAGAATAATTTCCGGCATTTTTTTTTTTCGTTAGTTGCCGGCATTTTGATTGTTTGTTTTCATCGTTCAGCTTTGTAGCAGGAGGGGGGACGGATAAGACGGAATACAGACAAAAAGACAGGAGAAATACAGACAAAATACATAAAACACGAAAAGTAAATTTAAAACAATGTAACAAAACATTTAGGATTAGTTTAGAAAAATAAAAATAAAAAAATAAAAAAAAAAAATAAAAATACTTAACGTTTTTGCACTAGAGATTCCGCCAGCGGTTTTTTTATCAACTGTTAGCTAGCATATGGCTTACTAGAGTGACAGGAGATTTCTACTTCCGGATGACTTGGTCGAGTGCCTATCTATAGAATAAAAGTCGTAACGCTTCTATGTGTAAACAATATCTAATTTACATTTTTTTTTTTTTATTAAAAAAAATTCTAGCTTTTTTTTTTTTATAAAGTCCTAAGTTTATCTAGTCTAGAGAATAATTTCCGGCATTTTTTTTTTCGTTAGTTGCCGGCATTTTGATTGTTTGTTTTCATCGTTCAGCTTTGTAGCAGGAGGGGGGACGGATAAGACGGAATACAGACAAAAAGACAGGAGAAATACAGACAAAATACATAAAACACGAAAAGTAAATTTAAAACAATGTAACAAAACATTTAGGATTAGTTTAGAAAAAAAAAAAAAAAAATAAAATAAAAAATAAAAATACTTAACGTTTTTGCACTAGAGATTCCGCCAGCGGTTTTTTTATCAACTGTTAGCTAGCATATGGCTTACTAGAGTGACAGGAGATTTCAACTTCCGGATGACTTGATCGAGTGCCTATCTATAGAATAAAAGTCGTAACGCTTCTATGTGTAAACAATATCTAATTTACATTTTTTTTTTTTTTTTTTTTTTATTAAAAAAAATTCTAGCTTTTTTTTTTTATAAAGTCCTAAGTTTATCTACTCTAGAGAATAATTTCCGGCATTTTTTTTTTCGTTAGTTGCCGGCATTTTGATTGTTTGTTTTCATCGTTCAGCTTTGTAGCAGGAGGGGGGACGGATAAGACGGAATACAGACAAAAAGACAGGAGAAATACAGACAAAATACATAAAACACGAAAAGTAAATTTAAAACAATGTAACAAAACATTTAGGATTAGATTAGAAAAAAAAATAAAAATAAAAAATAAAAATACTTAACGTTTTTGCACTAGAGATTCCGCCAGCGGTTTTTTTTATCAACTGTTAGCTAGCATATGGCTTATTAGAGTGACAGGAGATTTCTACTTCCGGATGACTTGGTCGAGTGCCTATCTATAGAATAAAAGTCGTAACGCTTCTATGTGTAAACAATATCTAATTTACATTTTTTTTTTTTTTTTATTAAAAAAAATTCTAGCTTTTTTTTTTTTTATAAAGTCCTAAGTTTATCTAGTCTAGAGAATAATTTCCGGCATTTTTTTTTCGTTAGTTGCCGGCATTTTGATTGTTTGTTTTCATCGTTCAGCTTTGTAGCAGGAGGGGGGACGGATAAGACGGAATACAGACAAAAAGACAGGAGAAATACAGACAAAATACATAAAACACAAAAAGTAAATTTAAAACAATGTAACAAAACATTTAGGATTAGTTTAGAAAAACAAAATAAAAAAAATAAAAATAAAAAATAAAAATACTTAACATTTTTGCACTAGAGATTCCGCCAGCGGTTATTTATCAACTGTTAGCTAGCATATGGCTTACTAGAGTGACAGGAGATTTCTACTTCCGGATGACTTGGTCGAGTGCCTATCTATAGAATAAAAGTCGTAATGCTTCTATGTGTAAACAATATCTAATTTACATTTTTTTTTTTTTTATTAAAATAAATTCTAGCTTTTTTTTTTTTTATAAAGTCCTAAGTTTATCTACTCTAGAGAATAATTTCCGGCATTTTTTTTTTCGTTAGTTGCCGGCATTTTGATTGTTTGTTTTCATCGTTCAGCTTTGTAGCAGGAGGGGGGACGGATAAGACGGAATACAGACAAAAAGACAGGAGAAATACAGACAAAATACATAAAACACGAAAAGTAAATTTAAAACAATGTAACAAAACATTTAGGATTAGATTAGAAAAAAAAATAAAAATAAAAAATAAAAATACTTAACGTTTTTGCACTAGAGATTCCGCCAGCGGTTTTTTTATCAACTGTTAGCTAGCATATGGCTTACTAGAGTGACAGGAGATTTCTACTTCCGGATGACTTGATCGAGTGCCTATCTATAGAATAAAAGTCGTAACGCTTCTATGTGTAAACAATATCTAATTTACATTTTTTTTTTTTTTTTTTTTTATTAAAAAAAATTCTAGCTTTTTATTTTTTTTTATAAAGTCCTAAGTTTATCTACTCTAGAGAATAATTTCCGGCATTTTTTTTTTCGTTAGTTGCCGGCATTTTGATTGTTTGTTTTCATCGTTCAGCTTTGTAGCAGGAGGGGGGACGGATAAGACGGAATACAGACAAAAAGACAGGAGAAATACAGACAAAATACATAAAACACGAAAAGTAAATTTAAAACAATGTAACAAAACATTTAGGATTAGTTTAGAAGAAAAAAAATAAAAAAATAAAAATAAAAAATAAAAATACTTAACGTTTTTGCACTAGAGATTCCGCCAGCGGTTTTTTTTATCAACTGTTAGCTAGCATATGGCTTACTAGAGTGACAGGAGATTTCTACTTCCGGATGACTTGGTCGAGTGCCTATCTATAGAATAAAAGTCGTAACGCTTCTATGTGTAAACAATATCTAATTTACATTTTTTTTTTTTTTTTTTTTTTTTTTTTATTAAAAAAAATTCTAGCTTTTTATGTTTTTTTATAAAGTCCTAAGTTTATCTACTCTAGAGAATAATTTCCGGCATTTTTTTTTTCGTTAGTTGCCGGCATTTTGATTGTTTGTTTTCATCGTTCAGCTTTGTAGCAGGAGGGGGGACGGATAAGACGGAATACAGACAAAAAGACAGGAGAAATACAGACAAAATACATAAAACACGAAAAGTAAATTTAAAACAATGTAACAAAACATTTAGGATTAGTTTAGAAGAAAAAAAATTAAAAAATAAAAATAAAAAATAAAAATACTTAACGTTTTTGCACTAGAGATTCCGCCAGCGGTTTTTTTATCAACTGTTAGCTAGCATATGGCTTACTAGAGTGACAGTTTCGCGCGAGAACTAATATTCAATTCTAAAAAACATTTTCCGCACGAATGAAAAAACAACAACAACAAAAATCGTTTTCACATAATATAAAAAAGAACCGTTTTCACATCACAAAAAAAGAACCGTTTACACCTCACAAAAAAAACACGTTTTAACATCACAAAAAAAAATACGTTTTCACATCACAAAAAAACCGTTTTTCACAGAAAAAAAAACAAACAAAAACAAAAAGCAAAGTTTTCACATCACAAAAAAAAAAACAATAATGAAAAACAAACCGTTTTCACATCACATCTCACATGTAAAACATTTGTGTTTTTAATTTACACGCCTCATTTAGGTTTTCTTTTTTATTACATTACGTTGGAATATCTTTTCCAGTTTTGATCATAGAAAGACGATTTGTAATAGTTTTTAAGAATTATATATTTTTAATAGATTATAACATGCTGAAAGTATTTGCATTAAAAACAATTTACCATTATCTATTAAAAAGGGAGATGATTTGAGGTCGAAGGTACGTCTTACGGGGTATTTTTGTGTCCAAATACTTAATTAAAAAAGAACTTTTCTCCCCGGCGGGGAATTGAACCCCGGTCTCCCGCGTGACAGGCGGGGATACTTACCACTATACTACCGAGGAGCGCCTGGAATTTAATAGAGACACTATTTATTTATAAGAAGGCCAGTATAAAACTGTGCCATTTAAAGTAAGTGATATTTCTATTCTATTTTCACATCACAAAAAAAGAACCGTTTACACATCCTAAAAAAACTGTTTTCATAAAACAAAAAAAATTATCACATCATAAAAAACACGTTTTCACAACACAAAAAAAACGTTTTCACATCACAAAAGAAAAGAACCGTTTTCACATCACAAAAAAACAAAAAACAAAAATAAAAAACAACGTTTTCACATCACATCTCACATGTAAAACATTTGTATTTTTAATTTACACGCCTCATTTAGGTTTTCTTTTTTATTACATTACGTTGGAATATCTTTTCCAGTTTTGATCATAGAAAGACGATTTGTAATAGTTTTTAAGAATTATATATTTTTAATAGATTATAACATGCTGAAAGTATTTGCATTAAAAACAATTTACCATTATCTATTAAAATGGGAGATAATTTGAGGGCGAAAGTATGTCTTACGTGGTATTTTTGTGTCCAAATCAAAATACTTAATTAAAAAAGAACTTTTCTCCACCGGTCTCCCGCATGACAGGCGGGGATACTTACCACTATACTACCGAGGAGCGCCTGAAATTTAATAGAGACACTATTTATTTATAAGAAGGCCAGTATAAAACTGTGCCATTTAAAGTAAGTGATATTTCTATTGAAAAAGTAGGTTGCTACTCTGAGCTAAAAATAAACTCTTGTTGGCGGTTGTATTTCGCCTGTTGAAAAACCAAGTCTACACAATTGATTTTGAAGTTACTAAACGTAAAGAAGTAAATCGCAGTTAAGCAGCTTGACCCGAGGCCACCGAGTTGTGGCCGTGTCTGAACATAATGCGATGAAAAAGTGTACACATACGCTAAATCGGGTTTATTATTATTATTATTATTATTATTATTATTATTATTATTATTATTATTGGGTGCTTACAAGGAGCTTTCAAACAGGCCATCAAAGATCTCTCCTTGAAAACAGCCGGTGTTGTTCCCTGGAAGCTGAGTGATTACAAGTCTCCTTAGGTTTCTAGTACTCTTGTACTCTTTCGATAATATTTGCAATTAAACATTGCCCTTTGGATAGTGCATTGTGCATGGTCATGAGTTTCCTGGTTTTCTGATCGAGCTGTCTCAGTTCTTCTTTAGTCCACCCTATGAACGGTCCAGAGTATCTTACAAGTGCCCATTTATTTAGACCTTTTATTAGGTTTCTGCTATATGATTTAGTTCCCGGGGATTTACTTTTTCTCTTGGGGTATTCTCTCTCTCCTTATTATTGGCTCACAAGGAGTTTTCAAAAAGGTCATGAAAGATCTCCCCTTGAAAACAGCCTGTGGTGTTCTCTGGAAGCTGAGTGAAAAGTCTCTCCAGTTTTCCAGTGTAGCCCATCTCTTCTGATAACATTTGCAAATTATTTGCATTATCGCAACAGTCGCTTACTATCGATTTCTCGCTAGCAGCGGCCATTGCTCTCAACTGGAATTAGAGAAAAAGAGAGAGTCAGACAGACAGACAGATGGAGAGAGTGTGTGTGTGTGTGTGTGTGTGTGTGAGTGTGTGAGAGAGAGAGAGAGAGAGAGAGAGAGAGAGAGAGAGAGAGAGAGAGAGAGAGAAATGCTTTAAGTATATCACATTTTGATTCTTACCAACTATTAGCTTGCTTAAAAGCTATAGGACCTTTTAAAACAACACCCCCATTATATATATTCAGTTCTAAAACCCATTCTCCGCACGAAAGAGACCCCCCCCCCAAAAAAATAAAAACCCCACCCGTTTTCACATCACATCTCACATGTAAAACATTTGTGTTTTTAATTTACACGCCTCATTTTGGTTTTCTATTTATTACATTACGTTGGAATATCATTTCCAGTTTGGATCATAAAAAGGCGATTTGTAATAATTTTGAAGAATCATATATTTGTAAAAGATTCTGACATACTGAACATATTTGCATTAAAAATAATTTACCATTATTATAAAGAGGGTGAAAATTTGATGTCGAAAAAATGCTTTACGTCGCATTTCTGTATCCAAACGTAAATATTTAATTAAAAGTTAAATCTCCCCGGCGGGGAATTGAACCCCGGTCTCCCGCGTGACAGGCGGGGATACTTACCACTATACTACCGAGGAGCGGTGTTGAACGACGCGACACGCTATTAATTTATAATCAGTATGACTGAAAACTGTGCCATGAAAAGTAAATGATATCTACGATGTAAAGTACTTGTCAAGCCGCAACTGAAAAGAAATTGCTACGGACGATTGCATTTCACATAAAAAATCTACAAGACTTACACAAATGAGTTCCTTGCTATTTTATATATATTTAGTTCGGGAACTATTTACTTAACTGAGATCAAAATAAGTTTACAAATAAAAAAATATTATTGGCTCACAAAGGAGCTTTCACACAGTTCATAAGGGATCTCTCCTTAAAAACTGCTTATATCGTTCTCTGGAAAGTGAGTGACAACAAATCTCCCCAGCTTTCCAGTGCTCTCCACCTCCTCTGATAACATTTGCACATTAATTTGCATTATCGCAACAGTAGCTTACCGGCGATTTCTCACTAGCAGCAGCTATTTGTCTCCACTGGAATTTGTGAAAAAGACAGAGAGAGTGAAAGAGAGAGAGAGAGAGTGAGAGAGTGAGAGAGAGAGAGAGAGAGAGAGAGCGAGAGAGAGAGAGATCTTAATTGCATCACATTTTGATTTGACCAACTATGAGTTGGCTGAAAAATTATATAACTTTTCAACACAACACACCCACATTACATACAAGTTAGAAAAGCATTTCATCCAAGGCATGAAAATTGTAAAAAAAAAATGTTTTTACTATGGGCTTTAAAAATAAAGGTTCAACATTCAGGTGTAAATTTATTTATCTTCAAAGTGCACTTTTATAAATTTTACAAAGTAAGGTATACAAATTTAATTTAAATTGAATAAAAAAAATTACCTTGGGTTTATTTTATATAATGTACATTTTGTTGCACTTAAAAAAAATCATCGAAAATTTTATATCTTTATCATTAATTGCTAGATGAAAGATAATGTTTTTAAATTGCAACCAAATGTGCATTACATGAAATAAATACAAGATAAATTTTTTTTATTCAATTTAAATTAGATTTTCATACCTTACTTTGTAAAATTTATAAAATAGCACTTTGAAGATAAATAACTTACATATTGAATCTTGTACCTTTATTTGTTATCGAATCTTGTACCGTTATTTGTTTATTGTTTAAAATTTTCATTACTTGAATGAAATGCTTTTCTAATTTGTATCTTATCTTTTTAAGTTTATATTTTAACACTCTCCTTCTCTCTATTTCAGTTTATATTTTTCCTCACACCACAATTTATTTTTGCAAACTCCTCTTTGTATTATTACAGGTCTGAATATTAACTCTGCTTCAGTTTGTATTTCTCCTCACACAACAACTCATTTTTTGCAACCCCCTCTTTGTAATACAGGTCTGAATAATGAGAAATCTGATTTTTTTAAAACAAAACTGTAAAATAACATTTTTAGATTAAATTTCTTTAAAATTCTTTAAGAATAGAAAATCTTTAAAATTCATTAAGAAACATATTTAATATAAGTTTCATTAACATATATTCAGTACACAACGAGAAAAATAGAGATGAAAATTTCAAAAGGATTGTATAACTGGTTACGGTCAATAGTAGTCCTCGCCAGCGAAAGTCTTTCTTATTGTTATTCTATTATTCATAACATTTTGTGCCCTGCTCTTTCACGCGAGAACTAATATTCAATTCTAAAAACCATTTTCCGTACGAATGAAAAAAACAACAACAACAAAAATCGCATTCACATCACATAAAAAAGAACCGTTTTCACATCACAAAAAAAAGAACCGTTTACACCTCACAAAAAAACACGTTTCCACATCACAAAAAAATACGTTTTCACATCACAAAAAACCGTTTTCACATCACAAAAAACAACGTTTTCACATCACAAAAAAACAACGTTTTCACATCACAAAAAAACCGTTTTCACATCACAAAAACAACGTTTTCACATCACAAAAAAAAACAAAACAAAAACAAATAGCAACGTTTTCACATCACAAAAAAAAAAAAAAATGAAAAACAAACCGTTTTCACATCACATCTCACATGTAAAACATTTGTGTTTTTAATTTACACGCCTCATTTAGGTTTTCTTTTTTATTACATTACGTTGGAATATCTTTTCCAGTTTTGATCATAGAAAGACGATTTGTAATAGTTTTTAAGAATTATATATTTTTAATAGATTATAACATGCTGAAAGTATTTGCATTAAAAACAATTTACCATTATCTATTAAAAAGGGAGATAATTTGAGGTCGAAAGTACGTCTTACGTGGTATTTTTGTGTCTAAATCTAAATACTTAATTAAAAAAGAACTTTTCTCCCCGGCGGGGAATTGAACCCCGGTCTCCCGCGTGACAGGCGGGGATACTTACCACTATACTACCGAGGAGCGCCTGAAATTTAATAGAGACACTATTTATTTATAAGAAGGCCAGTATAAAACTGTGCCATTTAAAGTAAGTGATATTTCTATTGAAAAAGTAGGTTGCTACTCTGAGCTAAAAATAAACTCTTGTTGGCGGTTGTATTTCGCCTGTTGAAAAACCAAGTCTACACAATCGATTTTGAAGTTACTAAACGTAAAGAAGTAAATCGCAGTTAAGCAGCTTGACCCGAGGCCACCGAGTTGTGGCCGTGTCTGAACAAAATGCGATGAAAAAGTGTGCACATACGCTAAATCGGGTTTATTATTATTATTATTATTATTATTATTATTATTATTATTATTATAATAATAATTGGGTGCTTACAAGGAGCTTTCAAACAGGCCATCAAAGATCTCTCCTTGAAAACAGCCGGTGTTGTTCCCTGGAAGCTGAGTGATTACAAGTCTCCTTAGGTTTCTAGTACTCTTGTACTCTTTCGATAACATTTGCAATTAAACATTGCCCTTTGGATAGTGCATTGTGCATGGTCATGAGTTTCCTTGTTTTCTGATCGAGCTGTCTCAGTTCTTCTTTAGTCCACTCTATGAACGGTCCAGAGTATCTTACAAGTGCCCATTTATTTAGACGTTTTATTAGGTTTCTGCTATATGATTTAGTTCCCAGGGATTTACTTTTTCTCCTGGGGTATTCTCTCTCTCCTTATTATTGGCTCACAAGGAGTTTTCAAAAAGGTCATGAAAGATCTCCCCTTGAAAACAGCCTGTGGTGTTCTCTGAAAGCTGAGTGAAAAGTCTCTCCAGTTCTCCAGTGTAGCCCATCTTCTGATAATATTTGCAAATTATTTGCATTATCGCAACAGTCGCTTACCATCGATTTCTCGCTAGCAGCGGCCATTGCTCTCAACTGGAATTAGAGAAAAAGAGAGAGTCAGACAGACAGACAGATGGAGAGAGTGTGTGTGTGTGTGTGTGTGTGTGAGTGTGTGTGAGAGAGAGAGAGAGAGAGAGAGAGAGAGAGAGAGAGAGAGAGAGAGAGAGAGAGAGAGAGAGAAATGCTTTAAGTATATCACATTTTGATTCTTACCAACTATTAGCTTGCTTAAAAGCTATATGACCTTTCAACACAAAACCCCCATTACATATATTCAGTTCTAAAACCCATTCTCCGCACGAAAGAGACCCCCCCCCAAAAAAAAACCCACCCGTTTTCACATCACATCTCACATGTAAAACATTTGTGTTTTTAATTTACACGCCTCATTTTGGTTTTCTTTTTATTACATTACGTTGGAATATCATTTCCAGTTTGGATCATAAAAAGGCGATTTGTAATAATTTTGAAGAATCATATATTTTTAAAAGATTCTGACATACTGAACATATTTGCATTAAAAATAATTTACCATTATTATAAAGAGGGTGAAAATTTGATGTCGAAAAAATGCTTTACGTCGCATTTTTATACCCAAACGTAAATATTTAATTAAAAGTTAATTCTCCCCGGCGGGGAATTGAACCCCGGTCTCCCGCGTGACAGGCGGGGATACTTACCACTATACTACCGAGGAGCGGTGTTGAACGACGCGACACGCTATTAATTTATAATCAGTATGACTGAAAACTGTGCCATGAAAAGTAAACGATATCTACGATGTAAAGTACTTGTCAAGCCGCAACTGAAAAGAAATTGCTACGGACGATTGCATTTCACATAAAAATCTACAAGACTTACACAAATGAGTTCCTTGCTATTTTATATATATTTAGTTCGGGAAATATTTACTTAACTGAGAACAAAATAAGTTTACAAATAAAAAAAAAATATTATTGGCTCACAAAGGAGCTTTCACACAGTTCATAAGGGATCTCTCCTTAAAAACTGCTTATATCGTTCTCTGGAAAGTGAGTGACAACAAATCTCCCCAGTTTTCCAGTGCTCTCCACCTCCTCTGATAACATTTGCACATTAATTTGCATTATCGCAACAGTAGCTTACCGGCGATTTCTCACTAGCAGCAGCTATTGGTCTCCACTGGAATTTGTGAAAGAGAGAGAGAGAGAGAGAGAGAGTGAGAGAGAGAGAGTGAGAGAGAGAGAGAGAGGTCTTAATTGCATCACATTTTGATTTTGACCACCTATGAGTTGGCTGAAAAATTATATAAACTTTCAACACAACACACCCACATTATATACAAGTTAGAAAAGCATTTCATCCAAGGCATGAAAATTGTTAAAAAAATGTTTTTACTATGGGCTTTAAAAATAAAGGTACAACATTCAGGTGTAAATTTATTTATCTTCAAAGTGCACTTTTATAAATTTTACAATGTAAGGTATACAAATTTAATTTAAATTGAATAAAAAAATTACCTTGGGTTTATTTTATGTAATGTACATTTTGTTGCATTTAAAAAAATCATCGAAAATTTTAGATCCATATCATTAATTGCTAGATGAAAGATAATGTTTTTAAATTGCAACCAAATGTACATTACTTGAAATAAATCCAAGATAAATTTTTTTTATTCAATTTAAATTAGATTTTCATACCTTACTTTGTAAAATTTATAAAATAGCACTTTGAAGATAAATAAATTGCATATTGAATCTTGTACCTTTATTTGTTATGGAATCTTGTACCGTTATTTGTTTATTGTTTAAAATTTTCATTACTTGAATGAAATGCTTTTCTAATTTGTATCTTATCTTTTTAAGTTTATATTTTAAAACTCTCCTTCTCTCTAAATCAGTTTGTATTTCTCCTCACACCACAATTTATTTTTGCAAACCCCTCTTTGTATTATTACAGGTCTGAATATTAACTCTGCTTCAGTTTGTATTTCTCCTCACACAACAACTCATTTTTTGCAACCCCCTCTTTGTAATACAGGTCTGAATAATGAGAAATCTGATTTTTTTAAAACAAAACTTTAAAATAACATTTTTAGATTAAATTTCTTTAAAATTCTTTAAGAATAGAAAATCTTTAAAATTAATTAAGAAACATATTTAATATATGTTTCATTAACATATATTCAGTACACAACGAGAAAAATAGAGATGAAAATTTCAAAAGGATTGTATAACTGGTTACGGTCAATAGTAGTCCTCGCCAGCGAAAGTCTTTCTTATTGTTATTCTATTATTCATAACATTTTGTGCCCTGCTCTTTCACGCGAGAACTAATATTCAATTCTAAAAACATTTTCCGCACGAATGAAAAAAACAACAACAACAAAAATCGTTTTCACATCAAATAAAAAAGAACCGTTTTCACATCACAAAAAAAAGAACCGTTTACACCTCACAAAAAAACACGTTTTCACATCACAAAAAAATACGTTTTCACATCACAAAAAACCGTTTTCACATCACAAAAAACAACGATTTCACATCACAAAAAAAACAAACAAAGACAAAAAGCAACGTTTTCACATCACAAAAAAAAAACAAAAATGAAAAACAAACCGTTTTCACATCACATCTCACATGTAAAACATTTGTATTTTTAATTTACACGCCTCATTTAGGTTTTCTTTTTTATTACATTACGTTGGAATATCTTTTCCAGTTTTGATCATAGAAAGACGATTTGTAATAGTTTTTAAGAATTATATATTTTTAATAGATTATAACATGCTGAAAGTATTTGCATTAAAAACAATTTACCATTATCTATTAAAAAGGGAGATAATTTGAGGTCGAAAGTACGTCTTACGTGGTATTTTTGTGTCTAAATCTAAATACTTAATTAAAAAAGAACTTTTCTCCCCGGCGGGGAATTGAACCCCGGTCTCCCGCGTGACAGGCGGGGATACTTACCACTATACTACCGAGGAGCGCCTGAAATTTAATAGAGACACTATTTATTTATAAGAAGGCCAGTATAAAACTGTGCCATTTAAAGTAAGTGATATTTCTATTGAAAAAGTAGGTTGCTACTCTGAGCTAAAAATAAACTCTTGTTGGCGGTTGTATTTCGCCTGTTGAAAAACCAAGTCTACACAATTGATTTTGAAGTTACTAAACGTAAAGAAGTAAATCGCAGTTAAGCAGCTTGACCCGAGGCCACCGAGTTGTGGCCGTGTCTGAACAAAATGCGATGAAAAAGTGTGCACATACGCTAAATCGGGTTTATTATTATTATTATTATTATTATTATTATTATTATTATTATTATTATTATTATTATTATTATTATTATTATTTTATTATTATTATTATTATTATTATTATTTTTATTATTATTATTATTATTATTATTATTATTATTATTAATATTATTGGGTGCTTACAAGGAGCTTTCAAACAGGCCATCAAAGATCTCTCCTTGAAAACAGCCGGTGTTGTTCCCTGGAAGCTGAGTGATTACAAGTCTCCTTAGGTTTCTAGTACTCTTGTACTCTTTCGATAACATTTGCAATTAAACATTGCCCTTTGGATAGTGAATTGTGCATGGTCATGAGTTTCCTGGTTTTCTGATCGAGCTGTCTCAGTTCTTCTTTAGTCCACCCTATGAACGGTCCAGAGTATCTTACAAGTGCCCATTTATTTAGACCTTTTATTAGGTTTCTGCTATATGATTTAGTTCCCAGGGATTTACTTTTTCTCCTGGGGTATTCCCTCTCTCCTTATTATTGGCTCACAAGGAGTTTTCAAACAGGTCATGAAAGATCTCCCCTTGAAAACAGCCTGTGGTGTTCTCTGGAAGCTGAGTGAAAAGTCTCTCCAGTTTTCCAGTGTAGCCCATCTCTTCTGATAACATTTGCAAATGATTTGCATTATCGCAAGAGTCGCTTACCATCGATTTCTCGCTAGCAGCGGCCATTGCTTTCAACTGGAATTAGAGAAAGAGAGAGAGTCAGACAGACAGACAGATGGAGAGAGTGTGTGTGTGTGTGTGAGAGAGAGAGAGAGAGAGAGAGAGAGAGAGAGAGAGAGAGAGAGAGAAATGCTTTAAGTATATCACATTTTGATTCTTACCAACTATTAGCTTGCTTAAAAGCTATATGACCTTTCAACACAACACCCCCATTACATATATTCAGTTCTAAAAACCATTCTCCGCACGAAAGAGAAGCCCTCTCCCCCCCCAAAAAAAACCCCACTCGTTTTCACATCACATCTCACATGTAAAACATTTGTGTTTTTAATTTACACGCCTCATTTTGGTTTTCTTTTTATTACATTACGTTGGAATATCATTTCCAGTTTGGATCATAAAAAGGCGATTTGTAATAATTTTGAAGAATCATATATTTTTAAAAGATTCTGACATACTGAACATATTTGCATTAAAAATAATTTACCATTATTATAAAGAGGGTGAAAATTTGATGTCGAAAAAATGCTTTACGTCGCATTTTTATACCCAAACGTAAATATTTAATTAAAAGTTAAATCTCCCCGGCGGGGAATTGAACCCCGGTCTCCCGCGTGACAGGCGGGGATACTTACCACTATACTACCGAGGAGCGGTGTTGAACGACGCGACACGCTATTAATTTATAATCAGTATGACTGAAAACTGTGCCATGAAAAGTAAACGATATCTACGATGTAAAGTACTTGTCAAGCCGCAACTGAAAAGAAATTGCTACGGACGATTGCATTTCACATAAAAATCTACAAGACTTACACAAATGAGTTCCTTGCTATTTTATATATATTTAGTTCGGGAAATATTTACTTAACTGAGAACAAAATAAGTTTACAAATAAAAAAAAAAAATTATTGGCTCACAAAGGAGCTTTCACACAGTTCATAAGGGATCTCTCCTTAAAAACTGCTTATATCGTTCTCTGGAAAGTGAGTGACAACAAATCTCCCCAGTTTTCCAGTGCTCTCCACCTCCTCTGATAACATTTGCACATTAATTTGCATTATCGCAACAGTAGCTTACCGGCGATTTCTCACTAGCAGCAGCTATTGGTCTCCACTGGAATTTGTGAAAGAGAGAGAGAGAGAGAGAGAGAGAGTGAGAGAGAGAGAGAGAGAGAGTGAGAGAGAGAGAGAGAGGTCTTAATTGCATCACATTTTGATTTTGACCACCTATGAGTTGGCTGAAAAATTATATAAACTTTCAACACAACACACCCACATTATATACAAGTTAGAAAAGCATTTCATCCAAGGCATGAAAATTGTTAAAAAAATGTTTTTACTATGGGCTTTAAAAATAAAGGTACAACATTCAGGTGTAAATTTATTTATCTTCAAAGTGCACTTTTATAAATTTTACAATGTAAGGTATAAAAATTTAATTTAAATTGAATAAAAAAATTACCTTGGGTTTATTTTATGTAATGTACATTTTGTTGCATTTAAAAAAATCATCGAAAATTTTAGATCCATATCATTAATTGCTAGATGAAAGATAATGTTTTTAAATTGCAACCAAATGTACATTACTTGAAATAAATCCAAGATAAATTTTTTTTATTCAATTTAAATTAGATTTTCATACCTTACTTTGTAAAATTTATAAAATAGCACTTTGAAGATAAATAAATTGCATATTGAATCTTGTACCTTTATTTGTTATGGAATCTTGTACCGTTATTTGTTTATTGTTTAAAATTTTCATTACTTGAATGAAATGCTTTTCTAATTTGTATCTTATCTTTTTAAGTTTATATTTTAAAACTCTCCTTCTCTCTAAATCAGTTTGTATTTCTCCTCACACCACAATTTATTTTTGCAAACCCCTCTTTGTATTATTACAGGTCTGAATATTAACTCTGCTTCAGTTTGTATTTCTCCTCACACAACAACTCATTTTTTGCAACCCCCTCTTTGTAATACAGGTCTGAATAATGAGAAATCTGATTTTTTTAAAACAAAACTTTAAAATAACATTTTTAGATTAAATTTCTTTAAAATTCTTTAAGAATAGAAAATCTTTAAAATTCATTAAGAAACATATTTAATATATGTTTCATTAACATATATTCAGTACACAGCGAGAAAAATAGAGATGAAAATTTCAAAAGGATTGTATAACTGGTTACGGTCAATAGTAGTCCTCGCCAGCGAAAGTCTTTCTTATTGTTATTCTATTATTCATAACATTTTGTGCCCTGCTCTTTCACGCGAGAACTAATATTCAATTCTAAAAACATTTTCCGCACGAATGAAAAAACAACAACAACAAAAATCGTTTTCACATCATATAAAAAAGAACCGTTTTCACATCACAAAAAAAAGAACCGTTTACACCTCACAAAAAAACACGTTTTCACATCACAAAAAAATACGTTTTCACATCACAAAAAACCGTTTTCACATCACAAAAAACAACGATTTCACATCACAAAAAAAACAAACAAAGACAAAAAGCAACGTTTTCACATCACAAAAAAAAACAAAAATGAAAAACAAACCGTTTTCACATCACATCTCACATGTAAAACATTTGTATTTTTAATTTACACGCCTCATTTAGGTTTTCTTTTTTATTACATTACGTTGGAATATCTTTTCCAGTTTTGATCATAGAAAGACGATTTGTAATAGTTTTTAAGAATTATATATTTTTAATAGATTATAACATGCTGAAAGTATTTGCATTAAAAACAATTTACCATTATCTATTAAAAAGGGAGATAATTTGAGGTCGAAAGTACGTCTTACGTGGTATTTTTGTGTCTAAATCTAAATACTTAATTAAAAAAGAACTTTTCTCCCCGGCGGGGAATTGAACCCCGGTCTCCCGCGTGACAGGCGGGGATACTTACCACTATACTACCGAGGAGCGCCTGAAATTTAATAGAGACACTATTTATTTATAAGAAGGCCAGTATAAAACTGTGCCATTTAAAGTAAGTGATATTTCTATTGAAAAAGTAGGTTGCTACTCTGAGCTAAAAATAAACTCTTGTTGGCGGTTGTATTTCGCCTGTTGAAAAACCAAGTCTACACAATTGATTTTGAAGTTACTAAACGTAAAGAAGTAAATCGCAGTTAAGCAGCTTGACCCGAGGCCACCGAGTTGTGGCCGTGTCTGAACAAAATGCGATGAAAAAGTGTGCACATACGCTAAATCGGGTTTATTATTATTATTATTATTATTATTATTATTATTATTATTATTATTATTTTATTATTATTATTATTATTATTATTATTTTTATTATTATTATTATTATTATTATTATTATTATTATTATTAATATTATTGGGTGCTTACAAGGAGCTTTCAAACAGGCCATCAAAGATCTCTCCTTGAAAACAGCCGGTGTTGTTCCCTGGAAGCTGAGTGATTACAAGTCTCCTTAGGTTTCTAGTACTCTTGTACTCTTTCGATAACATTTGCAATTAAACATTGCCCTTTGGATAGTGAATTGTGCATGGTCATGAGTTTCCTGGTTTTCTGATCGAGCTGTCTCAGTTCTTCTTTAGTCCACCCTATGAACGGTCCAGAGTATCTTACAAGTGCCCATTTATTTAGACCTTTTATTAGGTTTCTGCTATATGATTTAGTTCCCAGGGATTTACTTTTTCTCCTGGGGTATTCCCTCTCTCCTTATTATTGGCTCACAAGGAGTTTTCAAACAGGTCATGAAAGATCTCCCCTTGAAAACAGCCTGTGGTGTTCTCTGGAAGCTGAGTGAAAAGTCTCTCCAGTTTTCCAGTGTAGCCCATCTCTTCTGATAACATTTGCAAATGATTTGCATTATCGCAAGAGTCGCTTACCATCGATTTCTCGCTAGCAGCGGCCATTGCTTTCAACTGGAATTAGAGAAAGAGAGAGAGTCAGACAGACAGACAGATGGAGAGTGTGTGTGTGTGTGTGTGAGAGAGAGAGAGAGAGAGAGAGAGAGAGAGAAATGCTTTAAGTATATCACATTTTGATTCTTACCAACTATTAGCTTGCTTAAAAGCTATATGACCTTTCAACACAACACCCCCATTACATATATTCAGTTCTAAAAACCATTCTCCGCACGAAAGAGAAGCCCTCTCCCCCCAAAAAAAAAACCCCACTCGTTTTCACATCACATCTCACATGTAAAACATTTGTGTTTTTAATTTACACGCCTCATTTTGGTTTTCTTTTTATTACATTACGTTGGAATATCATTTCCAGTTTGGATCATAAAAAGGCGATTTGTAATAATTTTGAAGAATCATATATTTTTAAAAGATTCTGACATACTGAACATATTTGCATTAAAAATAATTTACCATTATTATAAAGAGGGTGAAAGTTTGATGTCGAAAAAATGCTTTACGTCGCATTTTTATACCCAAACGTAAATATTTAATTAAAAGTTAAATCTCCCCGGCGGGGAATTGAACCCCGGTCTCCCGCGTGACAGGCGGGGATACTTACCACTATACTACCGAGGAGCGGTGTTGAACGACGCGACACGCTATTAATTTATAATCAGTATGACTGAAAACTGTGCCATGAAAAGTAAACGATATCTACGATGTAAAGTACTTGTCAAGCCGCAACTGAAAAGAAATTGCTACGGACGATTGCATTTCACATAAAAATCTACAAGACTTACACAAATGAGTTCCTTGCTATTTTATATATATTTAGTTCGGGAAATATTTACTTAACTGAGAACAAAATAAGTTTACAAATAAAAAAAAAAAATTATTGGCTCACAAAGGAGCTTTCACACAGTTCATAAGGGATCTCTCCTTAAAAACTGCTTATATCGTTCTCTGGAAAGTGAGTGACAACAAATCTCCCCAGTTTTCCAGTGCTCTCCACCTCCTCTGATAACATTTGCACATTAATTTGCATTATCGCAACAGTAGCTTACCGGCGATTTCTCACTAGCAGCAGCTATTGGTCTCCACTGGAATTTGTGAAAGAGAGAGAGAGAGAGAGTGAGAGAGAGAGAGAGAGAGTGAGAGAGAGAGAGAGAGAGGTCTTAATTGCATCACATTTTGATTTTGACCACCTATGAGTTGGCTGAAAAATTATATAAACTTTCAACACAACACACCCACATTATATACAAGTTAGAAAAGCATTTCATCCAAGGCATGAAAATTGTTAAAAAAATGTTTTTACTATGGGCTTTAAAAATAAAGGTACAACATTCAGGTGTAAATTTATTTATCTTCAAAGTGCACTTTTATAAATTTTACAATGTAAGGTATAAAAATTTAATTTAAATTGAATAAAAAAATTACCTTGGGTTTATTTTATGTAATGTACATTTTGTTGCATTTAAAAAAATCATCGAAAATTTTAGATCCATATCATTAATTGCTAGATGAAAGATAATGTTTTTAAATTGCAACCAAATGTACATTACTTGAAATAAATCCAAGATAAATTTTTTTTATTCAATTTAAATTAGATTTTCATACCTTACTTTGTAAAATTTATAAAATAGCACTTTGAAGATAAATAAATTGCATATTGAATCTTGTACCTTTATTTGTTATGGAATCTTGTACCGTTATTTGTTTATTGTTTAAAATTTTCATTACTTGAATGAAATGCTTTTCTAATTTGTATCTTATCTTTTTAAGTTTATATTTTAAAACTCTCCTTCTCTCTAAATCAGTTTGTATTTCTCCTCACACCACAATTTATTTTTGCAAACCCCTCTTTGTATTATTACAGGTCTGAATATTAACTCTGCTTCAGTTTGTATTTCTCCTCACACAACAACTCATTTTTTGCAACCCCCTCTTTGTAATACAGGTCTGAATAATGAGAAATCTGATTTTTTTAAAACAAAACTTTAAAATAACATTTTTAGATTAAATTTCTTTAAAATTCTTTAAGAATAGAAAATCTTTAAAATTCATTAAGAAACATATTTAATATATGTTTCATTAACATATATTCAGTACACAGCGAGAAAAATAGAGATGAAAATTTCAAAAGGATTGTATAACTGGTTACGGTCAATAGTAGTCCTCGCCAGCGAAAGTCTTTCTTATTGTTATTCTATTATTCATAACATTTTGTGCCCTGCTCTTTCACGCGAGAACTAATATTCAATTCTAAAAACATTTTCCGCACGAATGAAAAAACAACAACAACAAAAATCGTTTTCACATCATATAAAAAAGAACCGTTTTCACATCACAAAAAAAAGAACCGTTTACACCTCACAAAAAAACACGTTTTCACATCACAAAAAAATACGTTTTCACATCACAAAAAACCGTTTTCACATCACAAAAAACAACGATTTCACATCACAAAAAAAACAAACAAAGACAAAAAGCAACGTTTTCACATCACAAAAAAAAAACAAAAATGAAAAACAAACCGTTTTCACATCACATCTCACATGTAAAACATTTGTATTTTTAATTTACACGCCTCATTTAGGTATTCTTTTTTAATACATTACGTTGGAATATCTTTTCCAGTTTTGATCATAGAAAGACGATTTGTAATAGTTTTTAAGAATTATATATTTTTAATAGATTATAACATGCTGAAAGTATTTGCATTAAAAACAATTTACCATTATCTATTAAAAAGGGAGATAATTTGAGGTCGAAAGTACGTCTTACGTGGTATTTTTGTGTCTAAATCTAAATACTTAATTAAAAAAGAACTTTTCTCCCCGGCGGGGAATTGAACCCCGGTCTCCCGCGTGACAGGCGGGGATACTTACCACTATACTACCGAGGAGCGCCTGAAATTTAATAGAGACACTATTTATTTATAAGAAGGCCAGTATAAAACTGTGCCATTTAAAGTAAGTGATATTTCTATTGAAAAAGTAGGTTGCTACTCTGAGCTAAAAATAAACTCTTGTTGGCGGTTGTATTTCGCCTGTTGAAAAACCAAGTCTACACAATTGATTTTGAAGTTACTAAACGTAAAGAAGTAAATCGCAGTTAAGCAGCTTGACCCGAGGCCACCGAGTTGTGGCCGTGTCTGAACAAAATGCGATGAAAAAGTGTGCACATACGCTAAATCGGGTTTATTATTATTATTATTATTATTATTATTATTATTATTATTATTATTATTATTATTATTATTATTTTTATTATTATTATTATTATTATTATTTTATTATTATTATTATTATTATTATTATTATTTTTATTATTATTATTATTATTATTATTATTATTATTATTATTAATATTATTGGGTGCTTACAAGGAGCTTTCAAACAGGCCATCAAAGATCTCTCCTTGAAAACAGCCGGTGTTGTTCCCTGGAAGCTGAGTGATTACAAGTCTCCTTAGGTTTCTAGTACTCTTGTACTCTTTCGATAACATTTGCAATTAAACATTGCCCTTTGGATAGTGAATTGTGCATGGTCATGAGTTTCCTGGTTTTCTGATCGAGCTGTCTCAGTTCTTCTTTAGTCCACCCTATGAACGGTCCAGAGTATCTTACAAGTGCCCATTTATTTAGACCTTTTATTAGGTTTCTGCTATATGATTTAGTTCCCAGGGATTTACTTTTTCTCCTGGGGTATTCCCTCTCTCCTTATTATTGGCTCACAAGGAGTTTTCAAACAGGTCATGAAAGATCTCCCCTTGAAAACAGCCTTTGGTGTTCTCTGGAAGCTGAGTGAAAAGTCTCTCCAGTTTTCCAGTGTAGCCCATCTCTTCTGATAACATTTGCAAATGATTTGCATTATCGCAAGAGTCGCTTACCATCGATTTCTCGCTAGCAGCGGCCATTGCTTTCAACTGGAATTAGAGAAAGAGAGAGAGTCAGACAGACAGACAGATGGAGAGAGAGTGTGTGTGTGTGTGAGAGAGAGAGAGAGAGAGAGAGAGAGAGAGAGAGAGAGAGAGAGAGAGAGAAATGCTTTAAGTATATCACATTTTGATTCTTACCAACTATTAGCTTGCTTAAAAGCTATATGACCTTTCAACACAACACCCCCATTACATATATTCAGTTCTAAAAACCATTCTCCGCACGAAAGAGAAGCCCTCTCCCCCCCCCAAAAAAAAAACCCCACTCGTTTTCACATCACATCTCACATGTAAAACATTTGTGTTTTTAATTTACACGCCTCATTTTGGTTTTCTTTTTATTACATTACGTTGGAATATCATTTCCAGTTTGGATCATAAAAAGGCGATTTGTAATAATTTTGAAGAATCATATATTTTTAAAAGATTCTGACATACTGAACATATTTGCATTAAAAATAATTTACCATTATTATAAAGAGGGTGAAAATTTGATGTCGAAAAAATGCTTTACGTCGCATTTTTATACCCAAACGTAAATATTTAATTAAAAGTTAAATCTCCCCGGCGGGGAATTGAACCCCGGTCTCCCGCGTGACAGGCGGGGATACTTACCACTATACTACCGAGGAGCGGTGTTGAACGACGCGACACGCTATTAATTTATAATCAGTATGACTGAAAACTGTGCCATGAAAAGTAAACGATATCTACGATGTAAAGTACTTGTCAAGCCGCAACTGAAAAGAAATTGCTACGGACGATTGCATTTCACATAAAAATCTACAAGACTTACACAAATGAGTTCCTTGCTATTTTATATATATTTAGTTCGGGAAATATTTACTTAACTGAGAACAAAATAAGTTTACAAATAAAAAAAAAATATTATTGGCTCACAAAGGAGCTTTCACACAGTTCATAAGGGATCTCTCCTTAAAAACTGCTTATATCGTTCTCTGGAAAGTGAGTGACAACAAATCTCCCCAGTTTTCCAGTGCTCTCCACCTCCTCTGATAACATTTGCACATTAATTTGCATTATCGCAACAGTAGCTTACCGGCGATTTCTCACTAGCAGCAGCTATTGGTCTCCACTGGAATTTGTGAAAGAGAGAGAGAGAGAGAGAGAGAGAGAGAGTGAGAGAGAGAGAGAGAGAGAGTGAGAGAGAGAGAGAGAGGTCTTAATTGCATCACATTTTGATTTTGACCACCTATGAGTTGGCTGAAAAATTATATAAACTTTCAACACAACACACCCACATTATATACAAGTTAGAAAAGCATTTCATCCAAGGCATGAAAATTGTTAAAAAAATGTTTTTACTATGGGCTTTAAAAATAAAGGTACAACATTCAGGTGTAAATTTATTTATCTTCAAAGTGCACTTTTATAAATTTTACAATGTAAGGTATAAAAATTTAATTTAAATTGAATAAAAAAATTACCTTGGGTTTATTTTATGTAATGTACATTTTGTTGCATTTAAAAAAATCATCGAAAATTTTAGATCCATATCATTAATTGCTAGATGAAAGATAATGTTTTTAAATTGCAACCAAATGTACATTACTTGAAATAAATCCAAGATAAATTTTTTTTATTCAATTTAAATTAGATTTTCATACCTTACTTTGTAAAATTTATAAAATAGCACTTTGAAGATAAATAAATTGCATATTGAATCTTGTACCTTTATTTGTTATGGAATCTTGTACCGTTATTTGTTTATTGTTTAAAATTTTCATTACTTGAATGAAATGCTTTTCTAATTTGTATCTTATCTTTTTAAGTTTATATTTTAAAACTCTCCTTCTCTCTAAATCAGTTTGTATTTCTCCTCACACCACAATTTATTTTTGCAAACCCCTCTTTGTATTATTACAGGTCTGAATATTAACTCTGCTTCAGTTTGTATTTCTCCTCACACAACAACTCATTTTTTGCAACCCCCTCTTTGTAATACAGGTCTGAATAATGAGAAATCTGATTTTTTTAAAACAAAACTTTAAAATAACATTTTTAGATTAAATTTCTTTAAAATTCTTTAAGAATAGAAAATCTTTAAAATTAATTAAGAAACATATTTAATATATGTTTCATTAACATATATTCAGTACACAACGAGAAAAATAGAGATGAAAATTTCAAAAGGATTGTATAACTGGTTACGGTCAATAGTAGTCCTCGCCAGCGAAAGTCTTTCTTATTGTTATTCTATTATTCATAACATTTTGTGCCCTGCTCTTTCACGCGAGAACTAATATTCAATTCTAAAAACCATTTTCCGTACGAATGAAAAAAACAACAACAACAAAAATCGCATTCACATCACATAAAAAAGAACCGTTTTCACATCACAAAAAAAAGAACCGTTTACACCTCACAAAAAAACACGTTTTCACATCACAAAAAAATACGTTTTCACATCACAAAAAACCGTTTTCACATCACAAAAAACAACGATTTCACATCACAAAAAAAACAAACAAAGACAAAAAGCAACGTTTTCACATCACAAAAAAAAAACAAAAATGAAAAACAAACCGTTTTCACATCACATCTCACATGTAAAACATTTGTATTTTTAATTTACACGCCTCATTTAGGTTTTCTTTTTTATTACATTACGTTGGAATATCTTTTCCAGTTTTGATCATAGAAAGACGATTTGTAATAGTTTTTAAGAATTATATATTTTTAATAGATTATAACATGCTGAAAGTATTTGCATTAAAAACAATTTACCATTATCTATTAAAAAGGGAGATAATTTGAGGTCGAAAGTACGTCTTACGTGGTATTTTTGTGTCTAAATCTAAATACTTAATTAAAAAAGAACTTTTCTCCCCGGCGGGGAATTGAACCCCGGTCTCCCGCGTGACAGGCGGGGATACTTACCACTATACTACCGAGGAGCGCCTGAAATTTAATAGAGACACTATTTATTTATAAGAAGGCCAGTATAAAACTGTGCCATTTAAAGTAAGTGATATTTCTATTGAAAAAGTAGGTTGCTACTCTGAGCTAAAAATAAACTCTTGTTGGCGGTTGTATTTCGCCTGTTGAAAAACCAAGTCTACACAATTGATTTTGAAGTTACTAAACGTAAAGAAGTAAATCGCAGTTAAGCAGCTTGACCCAAGGCCACCGAGTTGTGGCCGTGTCTGAACAAAATGCGATGAAAAAGTGTGCACATACGCTAAATCGGGTTTATTATTATTATTATTATTATTATTATTATTATTATTATTATTATTATTATTTTTATTATTATTATTATTATTATTTTATTATTATTATTATTATTATTATTTTTATTATTATTATTATTATTATTATTATTATTATTATTAATATTATTGGGTGCTTACAAGGAGCTTTCAAACAGGCCATCAAAGATCTCTCCTTGAAAACAGCCGGTGTTGTTCCCTGGAAGCTGAGTGATTACAAGTCTCCTTAGGTTTCTAGTACTCTTGTACTCTTTCGATAACATTTGCAATTAAACATTGCCCTTTGGATAGTGAATTGTGCATGGTCATGAGTTTCCTGGTTTTCTGATCGAGCTGTCTCAGTTCTTCTTTAGTCCACCCTATGAACGGTCCAGAGTATCTTACAAGTGCCCATTTATTTAGACCTTTTATTAGGTTTCTGCTATATGATTTAGTTCCCAGGGATTTACTTTTTCTCCTGGGGTATTCCCTCTCTCCTTATTATTGGCTCACAAGGAGTTTTCAAACAGGTCATGAAAGATCTCCCCTTGAAAACAGCCTGTGGTGTTCTCTGGAAGCTGAGTGAAAAGTCTCTCCAGTTTTCCAGTGTAGCCCATCTCTTCTGATAACATTTGCAAATGATTTGCATTATCGCAAGAGTCGCTTACCATCGATTTCTCGCTAGCAGCGGCCATTGCTTTCAACTGGAATTAGAGAAAGAGAGAGAGTCAGACAGACAGACAGATGGAGAGAGTGTGTGTGTGTGTGTGAGAGAGAGAGAGAGAGAGAGAGAGAGAGAGAGAGAGAGAGAGAGAGAAATGCTTTAAGTATATCACATTTTGATTCTTACCAACTATTAGCTTGCTTAAAAGCTATATGACCTTTCAACACAACACCCCCATTACATATATTCAGTTCTAAAAACCATTCTCCGCACGAAAGAGAAGCCCTCTCCCCCCCCCAAAAAAAAAACCCCACTCGTTTTCACATCACATCTCACATGTAAAACATTTGTGTTTTTAATTTACACGCCTCATTTTGGTTTTCTTTTTATTACATTACGTTGGAATATCATTTCCAGTTTGGATCATAAAAAGGCGATTTGTAATAATTTTGAAGAATCATATATTTTTAAAAGATTCTGACATACTGAACATATTTGCATTAAAAATAATTTACCATTATTATAAAGAGGGTGAAAATTTGATGTCGAAAAAATGCTTTACGTCGCATTTTTATACCCAAACGTAAATATTTAATTAAAAGTTAAATCTCCCCGGCGGGGAATTGAACCCCGGTCTCCCGCGTGACAGGCGGGGATACTTACCACTATACTACCGAGGAGCGGTGTTGAACGACGCGACACGCTATTAATTTATAATCAGTATGACTGAAAACTGTGCCATGAAAAGTAAACGATATCTACGATGTAAAGTACTTGTCAAGCCGCAACTGAAAAGAAATTGCTACGGACGATTGCATTTCACATAAAAATCTACAAGACTTACACAAATGAGTTCCTTGCTATTTTATATATATTTAGTTCGGGAACTATTTACTTAACTGAGAACAAAATAAGTTTACAAATAAACAAAATATTATTGGCTCACAAAGGAGCTTTCACACAGTTCATAAGGGATCTCTCCTTAAAAACTGCTTATATCGTTCTCTGGAAAGTGAGTGACAACAAATCTCCCCAGTTTTCCAGTGCTCTCCACCTCCTCTGATAACATTTGCACATTAATTTGCATTATCGCAACAGTAGCTTACCGGCGATTTCTCACTAGCAGCAGCTATTGGTCTCCACTGGAATTTGTGAAAGAGAGAGAGAGAGAGAGAGAGAGTGAGAGAGAGAGAGAGAGAGAGAGAGAGAGAGAGAGAGAGAGAGAGAGAGAGGTCTTAATTGCATCACATTTTGATTTTGACCACCTATGAGTTGGCTGAAAAATTATATAAACTTTCAACACAACACACCCACATTATATACAAGTTAGAAAAGCATTTCATCCAAGGCATGAAAATTGTTAAAAAAATGTTTTTACTATGGGCTTTAAAAATAAAGGTACAACATTCAGGTGTAAATTTATTTATCTTCAAAGTGCACTTTTATAAATTTTACAATGTAAGGTATAAAAATTTAATTTAAATTGAATAAAAAAATTACCTTGGGTTTATTTTATGTAATGTACATTTTGTTGCATTTAAAAAAATCATCGAAAATTTTAGATCCATATCATTAATTGCTAGATGAAAGATAATGTTTTTAAATTGCAACCAAATGTACATTACTTGAAATAAATCCAAGATAAATTTTTTTTATTCAATTTAAATTAGATTTTCATACCTTACTTTGTAAAATTTATAAAATAGCACTTTGAAGATAAATAAATTGCATATTGAATCTTGTACCTTTATTTGTTATGGAATCTTGTACCGTTATTTGTTTATTGTTTAAAATTTTCATTACTTGAATGAAATGCTTTTCTAATTTGTATCTTATCTTTTTAAGTTTATATTTTAAAACTCTCCTTCTCTCTAAATCAGTTTGTATTTCTCCTCACACCACAATTTATTTTTGCAAACCCCTCTTTGTATTATTACAGGTCTGAATATTAACTCTGCTTCAGTTTGTATTTCTCCTCACACAACAACTCATTTTTTGCAACCCCCTCTTTGTAATACAGGTCTGAATAATGAGAAATCTGATTTTTTTAAAACAAAACTTTAAAATAACATTTTTAGATTAAATTTCTTTAAAATTCTTTAAGAATAGAAAATCTTTAAAATTCATTAAGAAACATATTTAATATATGTTTCATTAACATATATTCAGTACACAACGAGAAAAATAGAGATGAAAATTTCAAAAGGATTGTATAACTGGTTACGGTCAATAGTAGTCCTCGCCAGCGAAAGTCTTTCTTATTGTTATTCTATTATTCATAACATTTTGTGCCCTGCTCTTTCGCGCGAGAACTAATATTCAATTCTAAAAAACATTTTCCGCACGAATGAAAAAACAACAACAACAAAAATCGTTTTCACATCACATAAAAAAGAACCGTTTTCACATCACAAAAAAAAGAACCGTTTACACCTCACAAAAAAACACGTTTTCACATCACAAAAAAATACGTTTTCACATCACAAAAAACCGTTTTCACATCACAAAAAACAACGATTTCACATCACAAAAAAAACAAACAAAGACAAAAAGCAACGTTTTCACATCACAAAAAAAAAACAAAAATGAAAAACAAACCGTTTTCACATCACATCTCACATGTAAAACATTTGTATTTTTAATTTACACGCCTCATTTAGGTTTTCTTTTTTATTACATTACGTTGGAATATCTTTTCCAGTTTTGATCATAGAAAGACGATTTGTAATAGTTTTTAAGAATTATATATTTTTAATAGATTATAACATGCTGAAAGTATTTGCATTAAAAACAATTTACCATTATCTATTAAAAAGGGAGATAATTTGAGGTCGAAAGTACGTCTTACGTGGTATTTTTGTGTCTAAATCTAAATACTTAATTAAAAAAGAACTTTTCTCCCCGGCGGGGAATTGAACCCCGGTCTCCCGCGTGACAGGCGGGGATACTTACCACTATACTACCGAGGAGCGCCTGAAATTTAATAGAGACACTATTTATTTATAAGAAGGCCAGTATAAAACTGTGCCATTTAAAGTAAGTGATATTTCTATTGAAAAAGTAGGTTGCTACTCTGAGCTAAAAATAAACTCTTGTTGGCGGTTGTATTTCGCCTGTTGAAAAACCAAGTCTACACAATTGATTTTGAAGTTACTAAACGTAAAGAAGTAAATCGCAGTTAAGCAGCTTGACCCGAGGCCACCGAGTTGTGGCCGTGTCTGAACAAAATGCGATGAAAAAGTGTGCACATACGCTAAATCGGGTTTATTATTATTATTATTATTATTATTATTATTATTATTATTATTATTTTTATTATTATTATTATTATTATTTTATTATTATTATTATTATTATTATTTTTATTATTATTATTATTATTATTATTATTATTATTATTAATATTATTGGGTGCTTACAAGGAGCTTTCAAACAGGCCATCAAAGATCTCTCCTTGAAAACAGCCGGTGTTGTTCCCTGGAAGCTGAGTGATTACAAGTCTCCTTAGGTTTCTAGTACTCTTGTACTCTTTCGATAACATTTGCAATTAAACATTGCCCTTTGGATAGTGAATTGTGCATGGTCATGAGTTTCCTGGTTTTCTGATCGAGCTGTCTCAGTTCTTCTTTAGTCCACCCTATGAACGGTCCAGAGTATCTTACAAGTGCCCATTTATTTAGACCTTTTATTAGGTTTCTGCTATATGATTTAGTTCCCAGGGATTTACTTTTTCTCCTGGGGTATTCCCTCTCTCCTTATTATTGGCTCACAAGGAGTTTTCAAACAGGTCATGAAAGATCTCCCCTTGAAAACAGCCTGTGGTGTTCTCTGGAAGCTGAGTGAAAAGTCTCTCCAGTTTTCCAGTGTAGCCCATCTCTTCTGATAACATTTGCAAATGATTTGCATTATCGCAAGAGTCGCTTACCATCGATTTCTCGCTAGCAGCGGCCATTGCTTTCAACTGGAATTAGAGAAAGAGAGAGAGTCAGACAGACAGACAGATGGAGAGAGTGTGTGTGTGTGTGTGAGAGAGAGAGAGAGAGAGAGAGAGAGAGAGAGAGAGAAATGCTTTAAGTATATCACATTTTGATTCTTACCAACTATTAGCTTGCTTAAAAGCTATATGACCTTTCAACACAACACCCCCATTACATATATTCATTTCTAAAAACCATTCTCCGCACGAAAGAGAAGCCCTCTCCCCCCCCCAAAAAAAAACCCCACTCGTTTTCACATCACATCTCACATGTAAAACATTTGTGTTTTTAATTTACACGCCTCATTTTGGTTTTCTTTTTATTACATTACGTTGGAATATCATTTCCAGTTTGGATCATAAAAAGGCGATTTGTAATAATTTTGAAGAATCATATATTTTTAAAAGATTCTGACATACTGAACATATTTGCATTAAAAATAATTTACCATTATTATAAAGAGGGTGAAAATTTGATGTCGAAAAAATGCTTTACGTCGCATTTTTATACCCAAACGTAAATATTTAATTAAAAGTTAAATCTCCCCGGCGGGGAATTGAACCCCGGTCTCCCGCGTGACAGGCGGGGATACTTACCACTATACTACCGAGGAGCGGTGTTGAACGACGCGACACGCTATTAATTTATAATCAGTATGACTGAAAACTGTGCCATGAAAAGTAAACGATATCTACGATGTAAAGTACTTGTCAAGCCGCAACTGAAAAGAAATTGCTACGGACGATTGCATTTCACATAAATATCTACAAGACTTACACAAATGAGTTCCTTGCTATTTTATATATATTTAGTTCGGGAACTATTTACTTAACTGAGAACAAAATAAGTTTACAAATAAACAAAATATTATTGGCTCACAAAGGAGCTTTCACACAGTTCATAAGGGATCTCTCCTTAAAAACTGCTTATATCGTTCTCTGGAAAGTGAGTGACAACAAATCTCCCCAGTTTTCCAGTGCTCTCCACCTCCTCTGATAACATTTGCACATTAATTTGCATTATCGCAACAGTAGCTTACCGGCGATTTCTCACTAGCAGCAGCTATTGGTCTCCACTGGAATTTGTGAAAGAGAGAGAGAGTGAAAGAGAGAGAGAGAGAGAGAGAGAGAGAGAGAGAGAGAGAGTAAGAGAGAGAGGTCTTAATTGCATCACATTTTGATTTTGACCACCTATGAGTTGGCTGAAAAATTATATAAACTTTCAACACAACACACCCACATTACATACAAGTTAGAAAAGCATTTCATCCAAGGCATGAAAATTGTTAAAAAAAATGTTTTTACTATGGGCTTTAAAAATAAAGGTACAACATTCAGTTTGATATTTATTCATCTTCAAAGTGCACTTTTATAAATTTTACAAAGTAAGGTATAAAAATTTAATTTAAATTGAATAAAAAAATTACCTTGGGTTTATTTTATGTAATGTACATTTTGTTGCACTTAAAAAAAATCATCGAAAATTTTATATCTATATCATTAATTGCTAGATGAAAGATAATGTTTTTAAATTGCAACCAAATGTACATTACATAAAATAAATCCAAAATAAATTTTTTTTATTCAATTTAAATTAGATTTTCATACCTTACTTTGTAAAATTTATAAAATAGCACTTTGAAGATAAATAAATTACATATTGAATCTTGTACCTTTATTTGTTATGGAATCTTGTACCGTTATTTGTTTATTGTTTAAAATTTTCATTACTTGAATGAAATGCTTTTCTAATTTGTATCTTATCTTTTTAAGTTTATAATTTAAAACTCTCCTTCTCTCTAAATCAGTTTGTATTTCTCCTCACACCACAATTTATTTTTGCAAACCCCTCTTTGTATTATTACAGGTCTGAATATTAACTCTGCTTCAGTTTGTATTTCTCCTCACACAACAACTCATTTTTGCAACCCCCTCTTTGTAATACAGGTCTGAATAATGAGAAATCTGATTTTTTTAAACAAAAACTTTAAAATAACATTTTTAGATTAAATTTCTTTAAAATTCTTTCAGAATAGAAAATCTTTAAAATTTATTAAGAAGCATATTTCATATATGTTTCATTAACAAATATTCAGTACATAACGAGAAAAATAGAGATGAAAATTTCAAAAGGATTGTATAACTGGTTACGGTCAATAGTAGTCCTCGCCAGCGAAAGTCTTTCTTATTGTTATTCTATTATTCATAACATTTTGTGCCCTGCTCTTTCGCGCGAGAACTAATATTCAATTCTAAAAAACATTTTCCGCACGAATGAAAAAACAACAACAACAAAAATCGCATTCACATCACATAAAAAAGAACCGTTTTCACATCACAAAAAAAAGAACCGTTTACACCTCACAAGAAAAACACGTTTTCACATCACAAAAAAAACACGTTTTCACATCACAAAAAAACAACGTTTTCACATCACACAAAAAAAAACACGTTTTCACATAACAAAAAACAACGTTTTCACATCACAAAAAAACTGTTTTCACGTCACAAAAAACAACGTTTTCACATCACAAAAAAAAGCAAACAAAAACAAAAAGCAACGTTTTCACATCACAAAAAAATAAAAAATGAAAAACAAACCGTTTTCACATCACATCTCACATGTAAAACATTTGTGTTTTTAATTTACACGCCTTATTTAGGTTTTCTTTTTTATTACATTACGTTGGAATATCTTTTCCAGTTTTTATCATAGAAAGACGATTTGTAATAGTTTTTCAGAATTATGTATATTTAATAGATTATAACATGCTGAAAGTATTTGCATTAAAAACAATTTACCATTATCTATTAAAAAGGGAGATAATTTGAGGTCGAAAGTATGTCTTACATGGTATTTTTGTGTCCAAATCTAAATACTTCATTAAAAAAGAACTTTTCTCCCCGGCGGGGAATTGAACCCCGGTCTCCCGCGTGACAGGCGGGGATACTTACCACTATACTACCGAGGAGCGCCTGGAATTTAATAGAGACACTATTTATTTATAAGAAGGCCAGTATAAAACTGTGCCATTTAAAGTAAGTGATATTTCTATTGAAAAAGTAGGTTGCTACTCTGAGCTAAAAATAAACTCTTGTTGGCGGTTGTATTTCGCCTGTTGAAAAACCAAGTCTACACAATTGATTTTGAAGTTACTAAACGTAAAGAAGTAAATCGCAGTTAAGCAGCTTGACCCGAGGCCACCGAGTTGTGGCCGTGTCTGAACAAAATGCGATGAAAAAGTGTGCACATACGCTAAATCGGGTTGTTTATTATTATTATTATTATTATTATTATTAGTATTATTATTATTGGGTGCTTACAAGGAGCTTTCAAACAGGCCATCAAAGATCTCTCCTTGAAAGCAGCCGGTGTTGTTCCCTGGAAGCTGAGTGATTACAAGTCTCCTTAGGTTTCTAGTACTCTTGTACTCTTTCGATAACATTTGCAATTAAACATTGCCCTTTTGGATAGTGCATTGTGCATGGTCATGAGTTTCCTTGTTTTCTGATCGAGTTGTCTCAGTTCTTCTTTAGTCCACCCTATGAACGGTCCAGAGTATCTTACAAGTGCCCATTTATTTAGACCTTTTATTAGGTTTCTGCTATATGATTTAGTTCCCAGGGATTTACTTTTTCTCCTGGGGTATTCTCTCTCTCCTTATTATTGGCTCACAAGGAGTTTTCAAAAAGGTCATGAAAGATCTCCCCTTGAAAACAGCCTGTGGTGTTCTCTGGAAGCTGAGTGAAAAGTCTCTCCAGTTTTCCAGTGTAGCCCATCTCTTCTGATAACATTTGCAAATTATTTGCATTATCGCAACAGTCGCTTACCATCGATTTCTCGCTAGCAGCGGCCATTGCTGTCAACTGGAATTAGAGAAAGAGAGAGAGTCAGACAGACAGACAGATGGAGAGAGTGTGTGTGTGTGTGTGTGAGAGAGAGAGAGAGAGAGAGAGAGAGAGAGAGAGAGAGAGAGAGAGAGAGAGAGAGAAATGCTTTAAGTATATCACATTATGATTCTTACCAACTATTAGCTTGCTTAAAAGCTATATGACCTTTCAACACAACACCCACATTACATATATTCAGTTCTAAAAACCATTCTCCGCACGAAAGAGAAGCCCTCTCCCCCCCCCCCAAAAAAAAACCCCACTCGTTTTCACATCACATCTCACATTTAAAACATTTGTGTTTTTAATTTACACGCCTCATTTTGGTTTTCTTTTTATTACATTACGTTGGAATATCATTTCCAGTTTGGATCATAAAAAAGCGATTTGTAATAATTTTGAAGAATCATATATTTTTAAAAGATTCTGACATACTGAACATATTTGCATTAAAAATAATTTACCATTATTATAAAGAGGGTGAAAATTTGATGTCGAAAAAATGCTTTACGTCGCATTTCTGTATCCAAACGTAAATAATTAATTAAAAGTTAAACCTCCCCGGCGGGGAATTGAACCCCGGTCTCCCGCGTGACAGGCGGGGATACTTACCACTATACTACCGAGGAGCGGTGATGAACGACGCGACACGCTATTAATTTATAATCAGTATGACTGAAAACTGTGCCATGAAAAGTAAACGATATCTACGATGTAAAGTACTTGTCACGCCGAAACTGGAAAGAAATTGCTACGGACGATTGCATTTCACATAAAAATTACCAAGACTTACACAAATGAGTTCCTTACTATTTTATATATATTTAGTTCGGGAACTATTTACTTAACTGAGAAAAAAATAAGTTTACAAATAAAAAAAAATATTATTGGCTCACAAAGGAGCTTTCACACAGTTCATAAGGGATCTCTCCTTAAAAACTGCTTATATCGTTCTCTGGAAAGTGAGTGACAACAAATCTCCCCAGTTTTCCAGTGCTCTCCACCTCCTCTGATAACATTTGCACATTAATTTGCATTATCGCAACAGTAGCTTACCGGCGATTTCTCACTAGCAGCAGCTATTGGTCTCCACTGGAATTTGTGAAAGAGAGAGAGAGTGAAAGAGAGAGAGAGAGAGAGAGTGAGAGAGAGAGACAGTGAAAGAGAGAGAGAGAGAGAGAGAGAGAGAGAGTAAGAGAGAGAGGTCTTAATTGCATCACATTTTGATTTTGACCACCTATGAGTTGGCTGAAAAATTATATAAACTTTCAACACAACACACCCACATTACATACAAGTTAGAAAAGCATTTCATCCAAGGCATCAAAATTGTTAAAAAAAATGTTTTTACTATGGGCTTTAAAAATAAAGGTACAACATTCAGGTGTAAATTTATTTATCTTCAAAGTGCACTTTTATAAATTTTACAAAGTAAGGTATAAAAATTTAATTTAAATTGAATAAAAAAATTACCTTGGGTTTATTTTATGTAATGTACATTTTGTTGCACTTAAAAAAAATCATCGAAAATTTTATATCTATATCATTAATTGCTAGATGAAAGATAATGTTTTTAAATTGCAACCAAATGTACATTACATAAAATAAATCCAAGATAATTTTTTTTTATTCAATTTAAATCAGATTTTCATACCTTACTTTGTAAAATTTATAAAATAGCACTTTGAAGATAAATAAATTACATATTGAATCTTGTACCTTTATTTGTTATGGAATCTTGTACCGTTATTTGTTTATTGTTTAAAATTTTCATTACTTGAATGAAATGCTTTTCTAATTTGTATCTTATCTTTTTACGTTTATATTTTAAAACTCTCCTTCTCTCTAAATCAGTTTGTATTTCTCCTCACACCACAATTTATTTTTGCAAAACCCCTCTTTGTATTATTACAGGTCTGAATATTAACTCTGCTTCAGTTTGTATTTCTCCTCACACCACAACTCATTTTTTGTTACCCCCTCTTTGTAATACAGGTCTGAATAATGAGAAATCTGATTTTTTTAAACAAAAACTTTAAAATAACATTTTTAGATAAAATTTCTTTAAAATTCTTTCAATATAGAAAATCTTTAAAATTTATTAAGAAACATATTTCATATATGTTTCATTAACAAATATTCAGTACATAACGAGAAAAATAGAGATGAAAATTTCAAAAGGATTGTATAACTGGTTACGGTCAATAGTAGTCCTCGCCAGCGAAAGTCTTTCTTATTGTTATTCTATTATTCATAACATTTTGTGCCCTGCTCTTTCGCGCGAGAACTAATATTCAATTCTAAAAAACATTTTCCGCACGAATGAAAAAACAACAACAACAAAAATCGTTTTCACATCACAAAAAAAAGAACCGTTTACACCTCACAAGAAAAAAACGTTTTCACATCACAAAAAAAACACGTTTTCACATCACAAAAAAAAACACGTTTTCACATCACAAAAAAAAACACGTTTTCACTCACAAAAAAAAAAAAACACGTTTTCACATCACAAACAAACAACGTTTTCACATCACAAAAAAACCGTTTTCACATCACAAAAAACAACGTTTTCACATCACAAAAAAAACAAACAAAAACAAAAAGCAACGTTTTCACATCACAAAAAAAAAAAAAAATTAAAAAATAAACCGTTTTCACATCACATCTCACATGTAAAACATTTGTGTTTTTAATTTACACGCCTAATTTTGGTTTTCTTTTTTATTACATTAAGTTGGAATATCATTTCCAGTTTTGATCATAGAAAGACGATTTGTAATAGTTTTTCAGAATTATATATTTTTAACAGATTATAACATGCTGAAAGTATTTGCATTAAAAATAATTTACCATTATCTATTAAAAAGGGAGATAATCTGACGTCGAAAGTATGTCTTGCGTGGTATTTTTGTGTCCAAATCTAAATACTTAATGTAAAAACAGTTTCTCTCCTCGGCGGGGAATACTTACCACTATACTACCGAGGAAAGTCAATGTAGGTCGAAAGACGCCACTTATTTATAACCAGTAGAGTAGTAAACTGTGTCAGTAAGAGTAAATATTTAACGTGCCGATCCTCAACTAAAACTAAACTGCTATGGATGATAATATTTTCCTTACAAAACAACCAGGCCGACATAACTGAGGTCGATGCTTCTAGATAATGTTTATTCAGACGCAGTACGCATTTTATTGCCTGTATATGAGAGCAAAATTTATTTGAAAATTAAAAAAAAGTATCTCTACCTGTTATGCAGGAAGCTGGGGTTCAGTTCTCTGCTATGGAGTTTATAGTTTGTTTTAATTGAATCCTGGTCTTCTACGTGACACTATGCACAAAACACGAAATTCTATGAACTTATAAAAAAGCAACTTGAGATGGCACCACATCAAGTAAACATTTCTCGAAGTTGTGATCAACAAGTAAATGTCAGCTCTTAAACAGAAAAAAACTGACCTCTTTCTCTCTATGTATGTATGTATGTATGTATGTATGTATGTATGTATCTATCTATCTATCTATCTATCTATATAATTCATGTATGTATATATATAGAGAGATGTGTGTGTGTGTGTGTGTATGTGTATGTGGGGTGTGTGTGTATGTGTGGGTGTGTGTGGGTGTGGGTGCGCGCGTGTATTTCCTTTTGTTTAGCGGCACTAATAATCCCAAACGAAGAACGCAGCGTGTTTGAAATATTGAAATAGTAAAAATATATAAATAAAATATCAAATCTCCTCTCCCCTCTCTCTCTCCCTCACACACACACACACACACACACACACACACACACACACACACACACACACACACACATATAGCTGTTTAGAAATTTGAAAATGTTTGTTCACGTTCTCAATAAAATATTAAATGATAATAAAGTGGAAAATAAAAATAAAATTAGATAAAAAAAGTAAAATATACTACTACTACTACTACTACTACTACTACTACTACTACTACCACTAATGATAATTGTATTATTACTACTATTACCAATGATCATATTAATTATTAATACTACTACTAATGATTATGATAGTACAACTACTATTACTAATAATATATATATGTATCTATATCTATATCCGTACACACACACACACACCCATATATATATATATATATATATACACACTAGTTGGGAGACCCATAGTTGTCCGGGAATGAATGATGATCAACGAATGTTTCACACGTCCATATTTTATTCTCATCGAAATCGGTAAAATCGTCCATTTTTCAATCAAATCGATTGATCGATTGGGGACCTTTCGCGGTGCACCGGGAAAAACTAACATATTACTAGCTATTATTTATTCCACAATACATTAGTAGTTGCACTGTAGAGAACCTACTTTTTTAAAATAAAATTATTTTTATATACAGGGTGACCCAAAAGACAACTCTAATTAGGCCCCGTTTCTTAGTGTTTTGTCCGAATGAAATGAAACTTTGGCCATAACTAGTTTATTATATTCAAAACATCACATCAAAACACAAGGGTCTTTGGCCTTTTCTTCTCCGTTCTACAGCATATGTTCTAGATGGCCTCCATTTAGCTTTGTTTTTTTTGGGGTCACCCTGTATAATGACTTGAAATTAAGTTTAAAATGAAAAAGTCAAGAATCATAATTCAATTGTGCTTTAAACAGAAACATTTATCTTGAGCACGTCTCTACTGTACAAAATAACATACGGTTCATATGATATGATCATTTAGTTCTCGCACACTGTAAGAACTTAGACACCAAGGTCGGAAAATGGGATTAAGAAATGTTGCATCCCTTTCTTGCATCCCTCTGCCTGTTCTACAAATACTTTAATGATGAATGTTCTGACGAACCGCAAGCACTTGTACATCCTTGACGTGATTACCCCCAACAAACCCGACAAGCAACTAAGTCCCACCCCTTTACAGCAGAGATACCTACGTGTAAGAAAGCCCTTTACTCCGATAGTTTCTTCCCCAGAACTCCAAGTCTTTGGAACTCCTTTCCGGGATTCTACTTTCCCAACTGTACCGATATGCAGAAGTTCAAGTGTAATATGAACAAACATCTTTCTACTCATTTCCCTTCACAATGCCCCCGCCAATTATGTCCCCGATAGTAGCCCCTATTGCGGACCAGGATATAATAATACCCTAACTCGCCACAAGAAAATAATGAAACGAATGGAATTGAAGGAAACAAAAACTACATCAGGGATAAGATAAACGTCGTTTATTTACTGTTGAAAGAATGAATGTTTTAGATATAACATGTGTTCATGTCCGCGCGGGTGTAACCATCGTTTGTTGCGGGATTGATATTATAGAAGGAAAAATGAAATGTGTTTTCATCTCACGTTCGGGTCGCTATCGTTTGTTCTCACGTGGGAAAAGAAGTGAGTAATATAGTAGAAATGAGAATGATAGTCCAGCGTGTAGACAAGGACAAAGGATAGAGTTAAACTGTGCGCCATGTTAGCCGTCAGCTACGCGGTGGTATTCTCTAGCGCAAGTAGTAGATAGAGAGAGAAAAAGTGTACGTACCGTCTGTTGGCCTTTTGTTCCACATAGTAGTAAATGGCGTGAGGTACGCGCGTGCGCCTACCGAAACGGCGGCGGCTGGTGCGCCGACCAACCACCTCGGAAAGGCAGGTCAGAAAAAGGAAGAAGCCGCTTGTTGCTCTTTCTTTTATAGGTGTTTCCGGTGGTCTTTTGCGCATGTGTGGACTTCCATTGAAAGGAAGTGACGTCGTCCATCTGTGTGCGTACGTGTGCGCGTGTGTGAGTACACGTGTGTACTTTAGCGTGTGTGTATATACACGTGAATGTGAGTGTATGTATTCGTTAACGTGAATATCTGTACGTGTGTGGACGTGGGAGCGTATGTTTGTGTGCGCGTATGTATGTGACAAGTAATAGGGCTTGAAATGTGAACGCATGTTTTTGTGTGAGACTAGAAAAGGCTCGCGCACCCCCTACTTCAAAGTGGCACTGTGCCTTGTTTGGGGTGAAAATTGAAAAAAAAAAGTCTGCGCCGTCGAGGAGGGCCATTCTGACCTGCAAAAAAGTGGTTGGGTAGCCTCGTCGGCATTCTCCAGCGAGGGCGCCTCAGACGATTAGCAATAAACTAACTCCTTCTCAAAGAGAGAAGAAAGATCGAGGGAGGGTTTACCTTCTAGAACTGCACAGAACTAAACTCCCTCCACAAAATCAACAGAGTCCTGATCATTGCAGGAATGGTCTAATCTCTGTTGATTTTGGGTGCCTAGGATAAATATCCCTAGTCGAGTTTGTGTATTGTATTATTGTCCTACAAACTCGGCTGGGGAACTCTTCAAATGTACTTTTGATGTTAGTGACGTATAAAACGTTAACTTTGGTCAATATCGCGTGTTCTTTCATCGGATTTTCAATTATCGATTTATGACACTTATCGAACACATTCCAATACCAAACTTCAGAAGACTGCCAGATACATAAAGTACATTTATGTGGAATTTTATAAAAATCCATAGGAAACAAACTTATGCACACAAAGTCAAAGTTCTGGCCAGTACCAGCTGGGTGAACATTTGGGAAGACTAGGCGCTGTACGTACCTCGCCGAGTCGTATAAATTTCCAGGTTGGTATCTGGGAGCGCTGGGAGAGATGCAGTCCTAGTCTTCGTTAAGACATACATTTAGGAGAAGGTAACTCTGATATAAAAACCTGTGTTGTACTGTATGCTTTGTCCTGTGGCAGTCATCTGCATCGACAAAGATTAGCAGTAATTCGAAAAATAGTAGTTGATTCTACACAAAGCCTTCACCACTATAAACAAATCATTTGTGTGAATTTCCAAGCAACTTAGTTGTGGCAGAAGATCATGTCGAAGTCGACGGGAGAGTCCATCACAATAAACATAAACCCTATTTTAACACATGCGCACACTTTTTCATCACATTCTGTTCAGGCCGCTAAACTGCGGATTTACCTTTTTACGTTTACCCTTCATGTGATATATATTTTTCAGCAACTTCGAACTCAATTGTGTAAATTTGGTTGTTTTGTGGGCAAAATACAATCGCCGACAACAGTGTATTTTTAGCTCCCACTAAAAACCTTTTTCAGCAAAAATATCAATTACTCTAAGTGGCTCAGTTTTATACTAGACTGCTTATAAATACATATTGTCTTAGCGAAACTGTAGCTACTCCTCGGTAGTATACAGTGGGGGTCAAAAGTGTTTGCAAATTGTATAAATTGATAAATTTATGCTTCAATATTTTCCAATAGAATAACTATGTTACTCACGGTTTGATATGCAAATATATGAAGTAAATTCATAGAAACGGAAACCAAATAATCATATTCGGGAGGGGGTATCGATCTTTAAATAATTTCAGGAAGGAATATGGGCCAAAAGAGCTTGCAAGCACTCATTAATCGGCAACAAATACCATTTTTAAACATGATATAATTCGAAAAATTGTGTCATCATGATTATAGTACCATATATTGATAACATATTACAGGAAAACAGTTATTACTCAAATAACAATTAAGAGAACAATACAAATTTATGAAACTATTTAACCCTTTATTCGCTTTCCTCCATTTTTAATCAAATCAATCAGCCTCCAATCAACAGATATAATGTATGCACTTGCTGAGGTGTGATTTCAGAAGATATCTTCTTGATTCTCTCCCAAATGTCTTTTTTACTATGGAATTGATGCCCGTTTTCGTAAACCTTCCTCTTCAGAATCGACCAGAGGTTCTCTATCGGATTCAAATCCGGGCTCTGAGGTGGCCAGTCCATCAGACGTTCACCAGAGATCCCCTTGTCTAAAAACCAAGCTTTTGTGAACTGAGAAGCATGGCTTGGAGCATTGTCTTGTTGGATAATTAGATTCTGGTTGAGAGCATCATTTTGTGAATTCAACCAGGGCATTAAATTTGCTCCCAAAAACTTGCAGTAGTTCACAAAATTCATTTTGACACAGTCAGGGACAAGAAAAGAATACCAGCCCAAATCATCACTCCTCCCTGTTGACGTCTGAATTGCAAGCGTGGGCTATTGCCTTTAAGAAACCATCCCTTGGCCCAACCGTCAGGGCCGTCGAGGGTTGCTCTGGCCTCGTCAGTCCAGAGAACATTTTGAAAATTAGTTTTCAAATATTTAGTGGCCCATGCTAGTTGCTTCTGACAGTTTATATTACTCAAAGGAAGACATTTTGTCTATGTTCTCTGGTCGGCTATCTGTTTCAAAATCCGATTTCGGGTCCTTTTAGAGATGCCAGACACTCCTGCATGGTCGAAAATAGCTTTGCTTGTGCTGTGTGGGTTTGCTAGCAAACTCCTCTTGATTTTTCTAATATCTCATGGTGAAGTCATCTTTGGTCTGCCACTTTTATGCTTTTTTCTTCCATCTTTGCCGTTCATGACGAAACGTTTCACAGTTCGATGATCTTGTTTCAAAATTTTCGAAATTTCCAATGTAGACTTCTTTGCAGCAAGAAATGTAACAATTTCACCCTTTTCCCTATTCGCCAACATCTTTCCTTTAGCCATTATCAATAAATTAAGATTACCTGCATAAACTTAAATTAAATTCTGGCTTTTATCGTAAAATGTAGTAATATAGCAAATGATTGAAGAGTCCAAAATGAAAAATAAAGCAAAATGTATAAAGAAACCGAGGAAAAATAGGTCTGCAAACTCTTTTGACCCCCACTGTAGTGGTAAGTATCCCCGCCTGTCACGCGGGAGACCGGGGTTCAATTCCCCGCCGGGGAGAGCACACTGTTTTGTGTGATGTTTAATGCCTTATAGTGTATTTTATTTTTCTTTACATGAAAATAAAATGTTGTTATCTTCACATTACTTTTATAATTTAAAAGAATAGGTTTTGACTCTACAAATATTTGTTTGAAAACACATTCTTAAGGCATATTTTTCTAAAAACTGTATTTGCATATATATATATATATATATATATATATATATATATATATATATATATATATATATATATAGTCTTTGAAGTTTTTAACCTTTAAAACTATACAAAAAATATTTTTTATCATTCGTTAGAAAACCATCTAGTCAGTAAGTCATTTAATCACCTGCAATAACTGTATCAACTCGCTCTCGAATTTACTATAATACCAACGCAGACTTCACAATTTTATTATACCATCCCTATTTAAGTTAAAACATACTTATCAAAGTATTCTTATGTACATCTATATCAAAAACACTTGTAAACGTTTTTTTTTTTTAATATTTAAAATTTTTATTTCTATACTTTGTGGACCAGGCGCGAACGCAGACCCCACAATTTTCAGGCTTTTATATATATATATATATATATATATATATATATATATATATATATATATATATATATAAATTCCTACGGGCACATATACTGACATCGATAAACATATACGTATATAAGTATATCGTACGAAATTATACATACGATTTCTATGTGTCTGTGTAGATTTCCCTACCAAACTACTCTGTCAATTTTCAGTCTACAGACTCGAGATTTGACATAAGGGGTATTGAGATTTGGGAAAATCTTTTTAATCGGTTTCCGGCTAGAAATTTGGCTGTTAAGAGGTCAAAGTTCGACGATTTGACCTTTGAAAACTCTACCAAACTCCCCAGCCAATTTTGGGTCTAAACATATGAAATTTTAGATGTAGGTTACTTAGAGATGGATCAAACTTTTTAATTTTATTTTAGTTCAAAACAATAAATGTTAAGAGGTCGAAATAAGGGTCAAATTAAAAAAAAAACAACTCTACAGTCACTACCAATTTAATCAGCCAATTTTTGGTCTAAACACTTGTCTTCCAAAGGGTACAAATTCAAAAGATTTGACCTTTGCCGTCTCTAGCAAACTATTCAGCCAATTTTGGGTCTGAAATTTTTAAATTTTACACAAAGCATATTAAGATATGCGGCACGCTTTTAAATCAGTTTTTGGACGAAAATTTGGCTGCCAAGAGGTAAAAGTTGAAAGAGTTTATCTTTGCGGACACTACCCAACTCCTTCGCCAATTTTGTGTCTAAACACTTGAAATTTTAGATGTAGGTTACCTGGACATGAGTCAAACATTTTAATATATATATATATATATATATATATATATATATATATATATATATATATATATATATATACCTATGCATATAAAGTTGTAAATATACATAGGTCTCGAGCAAAGCCGGGCTGAACTGCTTGTTTAGTATAACTGTAATTCCGCACTTAGTTCAAGGAAAAACAAAACGAGATTCTACTTCTTGTAAACGATTACATGTAAACAGCCTGAAAAAATCTTGGTGATAAAAATAAATACATAAGGTATTTAAATCACTTTAAACTTTTTATCACTGGAATACTTTTATTCACTTCAATACTTTTCATCACTTCAATACTTTTAATAAGTTCAATTCTTTTAATCACTTCAATACTTTTGATCATTTCAATACTTTTAATCACTCGAGTACTTTTGATTATTTCAATACTTTTAATCACTCTAATACTTTTGTTCGCTTCTATACTTTTAATCACTTCAATACTTTTGATCACTCGAATACTTTTGATTATTTCAATACCTTTAATCACTTTAAACTTTTTATCACTTCAATACTTTTAATTACTTCAATACTTTAAATCACTTTTATACTTTTAATCATTTCAATACTATTAATCACTTCAATACATTGGTACAGGCGTCTTATACATTGATATAAGAATTACAATATTTTTGTATAAATAGGCATTGCTATTTTCCTCTTATATAGCCTTTCTTTTGACAGTTAACACAAGTTATTAAATATTTCTTCCTTATTCCCTTCGGAAAATGAGTCACATGTTATGATGTGTGATAAAAGAAGTGGCGCAGGTGGGACAAGGAAACACAGTTTGGCAGCAAGTGTTATTCGACTTTTAAAAATTCTGACATTTAACGTATCATTTCTTAATTTAATTTACGGAAGTTATCACTAATAAATGAAATTATTGTGTAAAGGCCTTTTTATGAAAACTTTGTGGCAATATTTTAAAGCCAGAAACAAAAATTGAATTCAGCAGGTTTATTAGCAGATCATCATCATCATCATCGTCATCGTCATCATCATCGTCATCGTCATCGTCATCATCATCGTCATCATCATCGTCATCATCGTCATCGTCGTCATCGTCGTCATCGTCATCATCGTCATCATCATCATCATCATCATTTTCGTCGTCATCATCACTATCGTCGTCTATATATACAATATTTTGTTTTTCTGTCACACCCACAATCAGCTTCAGATTTAAAGTTATATCTGGTATTTTGACATCTCTGTGAAGTGATAGTGGATGTTGGCGGTGAAGAAACGTCAAAATTGCTCTATCTCTGATCGACTGACCCGCTTACTCGTTGTAACGATTTATATAAAAATTCTTTTCTCATTGGAATGTCCAATATTTCCCATTGTCTATTGTTTCAGTCCTTTACCGCTATCCTATCACATACTTCTGAGTCAAATTATGCATTCCAATGGACAACAGTGGACAGTCCTGCATTCCACACATGGAATCTATATGCGTGTGTGCAACTCATCGGATGCTTCTCTTCTCCGGTTCGCCTGCCAATATCCAACAGAACTGGGTTTAAACCTTGCGTCATACATGCTGAGAATCAAGTTCTCGCAATCGTAAAAAGAACATCAAAATAAATTCTATTCAAACGTTCGTTTCCGGGGGTTCTTCCTGTACGTGCTTCTGTGGTGATTCCCCTTCACTGAGAAATTTCTGCCCGAAATCAAATTCCCTTATTTAGATTTTCAAAGGGAAGATGAATTCTCAAGACTGACGGAAGACAGAAAAGATTTATTCATTTGACTGTCACCCACATCACTGACCAGTGCACAGGGGAGAGATAATCATTGCTTAATCAGACGTCATTAATTCTTACGTCCACACCTCGGGCACTTCCAACCGGGCTGCTATTTTTCCCATTATCCCCATTTTCTGAATGTACAAACTCCACACGTGTTTTATACTTTCCCCTCGCTCCATTATGGAGTTAATGATTTCCTTTTGAAACTTATTTCACACAGATGGGATTGTTTAGCTTATAATTTCTTTTCTCCATTTCCTTAAATACTTGGGATGGGTTCGCCCAGCATTTTTTTTTTTTTTTACTTATAAGCTAACTTGGATAGTTATATAGATATAAATATAAATAAATAAATAAATATATATTGATCTTTATTAATGGGTGGAAGATTCAGTGAAATTAAATTTTTTTTTGCGATAATCGAAGTTGGATCGTCTTCCGGGGCGATGATGCGCAGGGAACCAATGTCGAACATTTTCTCTAAATTTCCATTCGCTTCTTTTTTTTTTATTCATCCAAAACAAAAGCCTGGTTATGGTTAAAGAATATTAAGTGATAAAACCCTGTTTGGTGGCTGTAGGGAATGCGGAGTTGCCTCTTACCTACTATTGCTCCCAAAGTAGTAATACCTGTTAGGTTATCTGGGATTATCATATCTGGCTGTCTGAAGATACTGGCTTTCTGACCTAAAATGCACCAAACATTGATGCTATTCTTTCCCTTTGAAAAACTCAATCATGTTCTGCAAAGTTAAAAACAAAAACAAGAATTTTCTTCTACAAAACAATCGAACCAAACACCATAAATAAATATTTGAAGATATAAAGAACTTGAAGAAGAAATTTTTCCAAAATTAATGGATTCCGCATTATATAACCCGAAAATGGTTGAAATGCCGTAAAACAAACTAAACTAAACAACATGAATAAAGATTTGAAGATATAAAGAAACTGAAGCATGTAATTTTTCCAAAATTACTGAATTCTTCATTAAATAACTCGAAAGAGGTTGATATGCCGTAAAACAAACCAATCAAAGCAAGGCACGATGCCATTGTTACATGAGTGACCACTGTGAACCAATGCCATATTTATAATTGCATCCAAACTGTGTGAGGTCCTGGATATGACCTTAAACTGTATCCGATAGTGAGGCCCCAACTTGTGGGCTTTGGGGAGTGTGGAGCCACCCTTTAATTGCCATTGCTCCCAGGTCCACTCTGACCCGGAGTGGTAGTACTTGTTAGGGTCTCAACTATGGGTTAAATAGAAACCGACCTGAAAACAGCAAATATATTCTATTAAAATGTTTTTTCTTCAAAATCACTGGATTCGGCATTATTTAACCGGAAAAGAGTTGATATGCCGTAAAACAAAAACCAACCAACCAACCAACTAATCAACCAACCAAACTGTGTGCATGTGTATGTGTGTGTGTGTGTGTGTGTGTGTACCTGCGTATGTGTGCGTGCGATTGTGTTTGGTGACAAGTCTGTTCACATTTCATTTAAATTTCTGTAAGTTGTGTGACACTACGCACTCCCCTGCTCGGCAACATTTGCCAACCCGAACGTTTTTCCTGTGGTCGTCTTTTCTTTCATCTTCTCTTCTGGGCGTATCGCTGTCACTCAAATTGGCTCACGAGTAAAAAAAAAACAAACAAAAAAAAAAACAAACAAAAAAAACAAAAAACAAACAAACAAAAAACAACAACTCAAAACGCAAACCCAAGAGAAACAAAAGATTTCAACACATTCTGTAGATATTCGTTGTAATCTGAATCTGGATGTGTGATACCATCGACCTTCTAAATCCCAGTGCCCACATCTTCAACTGTCCCCAACTGTTAGCTGTCGTCAACAGTCCCAAATTTAAGACCTCCCGTAAGCAGTAGCAAACGAAACACTGTCTGTAAACTCGCAAACTGTCGCAAAACTTGCTCCTACTACTAAAACTGATTGTAAACTCAAAATAAATTGTCCAGTTTTTTGTCATATCATTTCGTTATTGATTAACAATTCAATTTCAGGTAACCATTGTGTACCTTGTTGAACCATTTTTTCCACGTTGTGTTACTATTAACTTTACTTTTTTTTCTTTTTTTTTTGCAATAATGTTACCACTTATCAAGACCCAGAGGCCACTCGGGGATAAGGGTTATTGCGTGTCAATGGGACAAAATCGTAGTAATCGATAGTAATGGAGATAACTGTCTTACTTAAGGAGGCAGTTCATCAGGAACTTGTTTATATTGGACTTGAAGACATCAAAATTTACGTTACATGAAAAAAGTACTCAAAAACTATAATGCAGTGGTTATATATATTGAGAAAGTTTTCCCTGAACTATCATTGAAGTCATTTGATTCCTTTATAAAAAATGGAAATCGTTGGTTAAAGTAGTTCGACAGCTTCAATATATGCTCTTCCCATATAAAGTATTCACCACAAAACTCGTATAACTACAACCACTGTCAATTGCTTCCAATTTCTTTCTCAATCGAAAACTAAACGAAACTTCCATGAATAAAATTTCTATACTATACTGTCCGTCTGTGAAACACAATACCGCGGGGCTGTTTTTCAGTTGACTAAAACATGGTCGTTTTCAAGTTCAATGTAAACAAATTTTCGTTGAGTCTCCCTCAAAATAATCAAATTCTAATCATCAATTATGATTGCATTGATTCACTGCCCACTTGACACTCATTTAACCTTTATCCTCGAATGACATTTGAACTTTGATAAGTGGGGATACCCTAGTAAAAAAAAAACGATCCTTACACACAACTCATCACTTTAATATTATGCATGCTATCCATAATACAGAAATCATTAACGTGAATATTATTGCTTTTGTCACGAATAAAAGTTAATTTCTAATTTAAGTTCATTCAATGAGCTCTTTTTTATATGAAGTTCATATCGAGATGGTTGTTGAAACTGTCATCTAGGTTTCAGCCCCTGTCCCAGCGACGAAATGTTGCATCCCTCTGCCTGTTCTACAAGTACTTTAATGAACTTACGAACTGCAAGTACTTGTACCCCCTCGACGTGACTACCCCAACAAACCCGACAAGCAGCTAAATCCCACCCCTTCACAGTAGAGACCCCTAGGTGTAAGAAAGCCTTCTACTCTAATAGTTTCTTCCCCAGAACCACTAGACTTTGGAACTCTCTTCCGGGATTCTACTTTCCCAACTGTACTGCAATGCATAAGTTAAAGTGTAATGTGAACAGACATCTTGCTACTCATCTCCCTTCATAATGCCCCTGCAACTTATGTCTCCGATAGTAGCCCCCTACTTCAAAGTGGCATTGTGCTTTGTTTGGGGTGAAAATTGAGATTAAAAAAAACAAAACTTATTATATATATTTTTCCCAGAAAATAAAAAAAATCACTCTATTTTCTCGCTACCGCAACCCTAATTCGAGTTTATCATCCATTTGTTGTCATCACACGTATTCATTAATTTTTTTTTTGTGTAAGCTGGGTTGTTCCGCTCTGGGCATTGTCACCAGTTCCATCACTTCAGGTACAAACTGGTGACCCCGATGTAAGTTGACATAACAATTTTGTTATGAATAAAACTTAATTTCTAATTTAAGTTGTGAAATGGGTTTTTACGGTTCATGTCACAATGGTGTTCGATCATCATCTAGTCGATACGTAATAATATTTTCGGTCTCTGCTACTTTTCTTTCTTTCACAACTTTCTCTTTTTCTCTGCCATATATAAATACTAGCGTGGAGGTGCAGCCAGCTTCGCCCGGACGTAAAATACGCTTAAATATGATATTTTAATTTGTCCAGATTTCGTATATATCATTATAGAGTCGTGATTTCAAAAGTTAAAAAAAAATATGCATTTGGGTGCCATCAGCTAGAATAGAAACCGAAACATTCAAGGCTGATAACGTTACCACTGTATCAACGTAACACGCATATGAACCGATTAAAAATTTAAAATAAACTAAGATTAATAAATAAAAATATATAACGATTTTTTTTTCAGTTTTGACCGATTTTTCACCCCTTAAAAATATTTTAACCGGCTAAAAAACATTAAAGAACGGTCCGTAAAAAACCAATCATTTGAGCCCCCTAGCGCCACTCTGCTACTTTTAGCTACAGCGGAGATAGAGTTTGAAAATATAGACAGACCGACATACAGTCTTTTTATATATTAGATTATTATTTTCAGTATTTACTTCGACAGTGCTTAATGCGTAATTAGAACGCGGAAGTAAGTTTTGAAAGAATATATGGCAATTAAGCTATACAGAACTTTCCGCGTTCCATCTTCGTGAGGATCTGCCGGGCTATTGCATGGAATCGATGTGAGATCGTATTTTTAAATAATCCCGTGATACTGATTGGCTGACTAGCAAACCCACTACTACGGGAATATATAAAACCACGAAGTCACATCGATTCCATGCGATAGCCTGAAGAATCCACATGAGAATGAAACGCAGAAAATCTTGTGTAGCTTAATTGCCATATATAGTTTCACCCACTCTCACATCCTTGCCTACTTCATTTTTTGATCGTTCAGCCTAAGATGATCACGAGTTGAATAAGTACGTTATTATTCGAAGAACTTGGTGTTGGATTAATTTAATAATTATATAAAGAAGTATTTCAAATAATTTTTAATTGCAACTAAGAGAACTTGTTTAAGTCTCCGGAGGAAAATAACAATAGACAAACAAAGGCATAATTTATACTTAAAATGTTAATGATTTATATATATATATATATATATATATATATATATATATATATATATATATATATACGAGCAAACAGTTAATAAAACATGCTAAAAAAAACTTTGAAATGAGTTAAAAACATATTTAATCTGAAAAGGAAACACTAGATAAGTGGATAGTCCTTAATCCGCGGACTTTCGAAGAAATACTTTCCTTCTCATCAGAGGATAGGAATTAGCAAAATGCGGGATCGGATTTTGCATGCAAAAGTATTTGATGAAACAACAAGTAAGTCAAAGATCTTACTTGAAAACAAAATAAGTTAAGCAGGGGGAATATGGTGAAGAAAAAGGTGATTACACATGAATGGATAGTCTGGTGGAAGATAAATAATCCAGTGACGGTAAAATCCAAATATATAACTTCAAGAAAGTTAATTGAATTTCCATTTGCACAAGTAAAATCCAAGGAAATCCCGTAATTGGAAGAAGATGGTCCATAATAATCCCAAGGCAGAAATCCATGGAATAATTCACAAAAATGTGTACAAGGAAAAAAGGAAAAAATTCCAATAACATTAATAAAATAAGATATGCTTTTCATTCTACTTCCGAGACATAAATATAAATAAGAAAGATCAGGGAAGAAAACGAGGAGAAAAAAATGGTGATAGAGTTAAATATAAAATAGAGACACAAATGTCAAAATGACCCAGACAGGAAATGTTAAAGGCACGAAAAAATATATAGGGCAAAATAATATAGATCAACTGAAATGTACGGGTCATCAATTAAAAAAATGTCAAGACACTAAAAGAAAAATAAATAAATAAATTAATAAATAAATGGAAAATAAATAATAAATAAACAATAAATAAATAAATAAAAATAAAAATAAAATATAAAATAAAAAATTATATATATATATACATATATATATATACACATACATATATATATATACACACGCACATATATATATACATATATATACATGCATATATATATATATATATATATATATATATATATATATATATATATATATATCAAGTCGACAAGAAAGTTCTTGCAGTTTTTAACTTTTAAATTCAGATGAACATATCAAACAAAAAATTTATTGATCGAAATAAGCACCATCACAATCAACAAAATTTTGCAAGCGCAAAACGCGTGTTTATACCAGTAGCGTAACACTCTTGCGTTCTGGTGGCGATGAAGACACTGAAAGCGTTTTTGATATCAGCAGTTTAGGTTTTTGAAACATTTCTCACGCAGAAAGTTGTCGAGATGCTTGGAAAAGTAGTAGTCGGTAGGTGAGAGGTATGGAGAGCATGGCGGTGAGGCAGAGTTTCGTAGCCCAATTCGATCAACTTCTACGGGGTCGGTTCTTTTGGTTGTCGTTCAATTTGTGAGGCACCCATTAATCAAGTTTTTTTTGTCTTTTAAATCTCTCTCAAGCGGTTGGAAATCGTCGTATACTTTACATCTAATTCAGAAGCAAGTTCTCGAACAGTTGTGCGTGAATTGGCTTCGACTAAAGCTTCTAATTGATCGTTGTCAACATCCGATGGCCGACCACTACGCTCATCATCTTCAAGATTTCACGAGATTTTTAAACAACTACCGTTGCGATGTGCGTTCAGTAGTGGTTACTGGGATAAACGCTTCGTTGATATCACGAGCTGTTTTAGCGGCTTTTCGGCCTAGCTTGAATTAAAATAAGAAAATTTTGCGAATTTGCTTTTTTTCCATCTTGTATACAACGTTCTGTAAAGAAGACAATTCTTTAAAAACGATTGAGATTGAAACGATTAGATAAAGCGTAAAACGCTCTTTAAAATGATATATAAAGCGAAGGTATAACGAAATACATTATTGAAAAACAAAATTAAAAATTCCGCAAGAACTCTTCAGTTTAAGGTTACGGTTATGGTTTTTGGTGCGGTTTCAAGTGAGAGCCACATCACCCACCTCACATCTTCGAAGTCGGCTTGAAAGTCAACACATAGTTATAGTGACTAAATCGCTAAGTGATCTGGACGAACGCTAAATAGTAAATGGCTCTAATAGCTTATCCCATTTTTCTCCGCTTCGTTTGTATTCGCGTTCTCTGCTCCTCTTCAAAACAAGTAAGTTGTCACATGAACGCGTTAACTCAAGACATTTTATATCGATTCAACCTCTCAAAAAGAATCTAGTCGATGTGAAAGTAATAAATAAATGCAAGCTTAAACACTTCTAGTTCACGTGTGGTACTATACTTCATGCATGGGTTAATTGCGGCTTTGTATAGATATAAGATTTTCATTGGTGTGAGTTCTGAAATAAAATAAACAAAGTAAAATATTGAAAGAGAGAAAAGAAAAGTAAAGAAGGAAAAGAAAAGTGAACAAAAAGAAAACACGTAAAGAAATGAGAGAGGAAAAAAATAATGAAAAAAGATATTAAAAAAAACAAGAAAAAATACAACGAAAAATAGGATATAAAAAACATAAAAAATGAAATAAAAGATAGAAAAACGGAAGTTAAGAAAAGGCAAGTTAGCGCATGCGTACCAGCATCCCTAATGGTAATCCCAAAGGTCTGCACAGAACATGCACGTTTGTGTTGGGCATGGTTCTAATGGCAATTTTATGGAATTAAAGAAATAACATTTTCTGACATAGAAAAAAACATCCATGTACAATTAAATTATGATTTTATGAATCTCGGGTGGATAACGAAAACGAATTTCACTCGAATTCTAATTTCATTATCATATAAAGAAATATATTTGTCTATCGAGTTTTGTCGTTTCATATCTATTTGCCTAGTATAGTTTGTTCATTCTCTGTATCTGTCTTCCTCTCAATCTCTCTTTACACACACACATTATATATATATATATATATATATATATATATATATATATATATATATATATATATATTTTTACAAAGGCATCACCACATTATCAAGGCCCAGAGGCCACTCAAGGATAAGGGTTAAAGAGTGTACAGTAGAAATTGGTCAATATAGTAATCATTAGTAATGAAAATTTGGTAAATTTAATAACTTATATGGAACGGCTCATCAAGAACTTATTTACTTTAGACTTGAACATAACCATATTGTAGTCAGCCGGAAAGCAGGAAAACGGAAGACAATTCCACAGGCGTGCAATTCTAAGAAAGAAGCTTTGTTCATGGAATCTACGTTTAGGTTTAGGCACAGATAAAGAGTGGGGGAAATTATTGATAGTGTTTACAGCTAGACGAGTGTTTCTTGTGAAAGTTTGGCGAGGGGGGACCAAAGATTGAAGCTCAGTTGAACACTTTCCATGAAAATAACGATACATCAGAGACAAACTCGCAACATCTCTTCTGTGAGATAGAGGTTGCAAGGAGGAGAAAAGGACATCTCCTACGAGGCTACGAAGTCTATTTTGAACTCTATCAAGGCAGGACAAGTCCTTTCTAGCAGCTCCTGCCCAGATGTGGCAACAGTATTCCATCCTTGGACGTACCTGGCTCTTATATAGGTAGAGAATAGCATCAGCAGTGAGATATCTACTGGATCGATAGAAAGATCCCACCATTTTTCCAGCGGCCTTGGCAACAGATTTGATATACGTGTTCCATTTAAGATCAGGAGTAATGGTCAAGCCCAGAAGCTTGTCAAAACTTGAGGCCTCCTGAAGACGAGAGCCATTCATTTCAATTGATGACAAATGTGGATTAGAATGTTGATGATGTAAAGAGAGAAGCTTGGTTTTAGATGCATTAAAAGTAACCAGCCACTCCTTTCCCCATTGTACTACGTGCTCAAGATCAGAGGAGAGAGAATTGGAGAGAACTTGGTCGTTTACTGTCTTAGATGTGGTACCATAAATGGTAGTGTCGTCAGCATAAATGTCTACAAATGATGTAAGGATATGATTTGGAAGATCATTAATGTAGATCAGGAAAAGAGTTGGGCCCAGGATGGATCCCTGAGGGACACCGGCATTAATACTGTGAGCTTCTGATTTTTGCCCCTCAACTACTACTCTTATGAACCTATCAGAAAGAAATGATTTAATAATTGAGAAGACTTTTCCAGCTATACCATAGCTAGCGATCTTATGAAGTAAACCTTTATGCCATACCCTATCAAAGGCTTTAGATATGTCAAGAGCAATTGCCCTAGAAAGATTGCCACCGTCGAGAGATTTGCTAATCCTATGCGATATAACTGTAAGGACATCTGCTGTAGATCTAGCAGAACGGAAACCATATTGAGTGTCACTAAGAAGGTTATTTTTGTTGAGATGTTTGATTACTTCTGTATTTAACACAGATTCTAGCAACTTACTCATGACGCACAGGAGACTTATTGGCCTGTACTGAGAGGGGGATGAGCGATCACCTGAATTCTTAAATACAGGGCATACTGATGAGATTTTTCAGGGAGATGGGAAACTATTCTCCTTAAGACAACGTTTAAACAGTTTTGTAAGTATGGGCGCTAATTCAGGTTGAAGTTTTTTGAGTTCTATAATTGGAATACCATCAGGGCCAGTTGCTTTACTCGAATCAAGGTTTTTGATTAGCTTCGCAACATCACGTACAGATATACGTATATCACATAGCGTGTTTTCTGATACAGGAGGAAATATTGGGGGTTGGCGGTCTTGGTCGCAAAGGGTAGAATTAGCTGCAAAGTTCTTGACAAAGTGTTTGGCTTTGTCTGATGCTGACGAGATTACCTCAGGTCCATTGATAATAGTTGGGATGGAGCACACGCTTCTGTTCAGGATTCTGTTTGCTATTTGCCAAAACTGGTGGGAACCAAGCCGCTGCTCAGCTACTTTGGACTTAACAGATTGAGCATACAACACTCTTGCGTTCCTTATTACTTTCTTACAATGGTTGCTGGCAGTCCTGAAAACGGCTTTAGTTTCCATACATCTATTACGTTTGAAGCAGTGGAAAAAGTGATTTCTGTGCGCAATGGCAGCAGCACATTCTGGAGAGAACCATGGCTGGCTGTTAGTTTTTTTCTGAAACTTTTTAGAGGGTATGAAATGGTCAATACCTACAATTAACCATTCAGTTAGGTCTAATACTATAGAGGACACATCCTTTTTAAACATGGAATGCAGAGGTAGATCAGATATAAATGTACGGAAGCTATCTCAGTCAGCCTTAGTGTATCGATATACTGTACGATGAAGAGGTACGTCTGGGGACTTATTACATTTCATTTTTATCTTAATTGATACAACAGAGTGGTCGGAAGATCCAAGAGGCGACAGAACAGAAACTGAACATAGTTCAGGGCAAGTTGTGAGAAAAAGGTCTAGTAGGCTCGCATACTGGCCGTCATTATCGGGCACACGGGTAGGTTCCTGAACAATCTGAGTGAGGTCATAGGCAATGGAGAAATCATGACAGAACCTCCCCTCATCATCGGTCTTGTTTGAGTGGGTCAACCATTCGACGTTGTGAACATTGAAGTCTCCACATGCGTGAATGTTAGCTGAAGGATAAGTAGAAAGGACTTGGTCAATTTTCTCAGATATGCTTTGAAAGATAGTAACTCCACTATTGTGGGGGCGATAGAGAGTAAATATAAATGCAGTAGTGTGAGCTAAAGCAACCCGGAAGCACATATAGGGTAAGTTAGGATCTTCCCTGGAGATGTCCCTCCCACATGGAAAGCTATCTTTAATATAGGCACATATTCCATGCCCATGGCGATCTTGGGGGTCAGATTTAGAAGTTAAGTTAGAGTATCCTGAAATTGCAAACTCATCTAGGGAAATAGCCTGTCCAATGCCAGTTTCACTTAAAAATAAAAGGTCTGGTTTAGTCTCCTGTAATTGGGTTTCAACCTCTGGAAGGTTAGAACGAAGACCCCTGATGTTGGAGAAGGAGACATGGTAGTAGGGGTCTACGTTGGAAGTTGGGGAACCGGGTTTAATCGTGTATTTTTTCTTGAAACTTGTCATGATGAAATTTTGGAATTTGTGGACTAGGTCGACAGATTTACTTAGAGCAGGACAGAGAGGGGAAATTAAGAGAGAAAAAGAAACGAAGAATTTTTTTTTTTTTTTTATTTGTAGCTAATGATAAGGTAAAGCCGTAACAATTACCCACTAGTATGGCATCGAGAGGCCCCACCAGAAGCTACTGCATGGTCCAGAATTCATTCACCAAATGGCAATACAGCAGCCCCAGTACTTTGCACCTGCTGATAGGACAGCCTCCTTAGTGGTTAATCCAAGGTTCGGGTCCCTGACTATCAGGCGGATAACGTCAGCCCAGACAAAACGTTTACCTCCAGCACCCTTACTATATATATATATAGCCTGTTCATATCAATCTCTCGAGTTTAGTTTGTTCATATCTATCTATCTATCTATCTATCTATCTGTCTAGTATAGTCTGAGTTTTAGGATTTTAAAAGATAATTCATTTGATTTCTTTTTAATTTAGTTTAATCAGTTTTTCATTAAATCGCCTCTTACTAAGTTACTGTCTTTCCTTCTCGGTGTACCGTGTACGAATCCGTTACTCCTACTCTATAGAATTTTCATATATATATATATATATATATATATATATATATATATATATATATATATATATATATATATAAAGTAATGTGATTTATAATTTAAAATTTAAAAATTATGAAACTGATTTTTAATTTAATTAAAATTTGATTTTTGAATTTAAAATTTTTTTTTAAATTTTTAAATTTTAAATTATAAATCACATTACTTAATATTGAATTAGCTCTAGGACATTTAACTATCGAGCTTATTATATATCTAAATTACAACGAGCACTTTCTATTTCCTGTATTTTAATTAAACTAGTAATTTCACTGTTACATTAAAATACACTCAGCTCTTTAGACTATTGTTCTAATCTCCTTTAAATTATATATATATATATATATATATATATATATATATATATATATATATATATATGTGTGTGTGTGTGTAGAGAGAGAGAGAGAGAGAGAGAGAGAGAGAAAGAGAAAGAGAAATTTGTGTGTGTGTGTGTGTGTGTGTGTAGGGATTCTGACAAGGTACACCAAAATAGGAAGACGGCATCCATTGTTTTCCCACACTCCTCCTTTCCATCTCCCTCTCCCCGGATCTAAAGAAGAAAGAAAAAAAAAATAAAAATGTAACGGTCCATAATAAACAAAACTAAATAAACAAACAAATACATAAAATTAAATAACAATAAATAAATAAATAAATAAATAACAACAGCCCAAGTAAATATGTTACAGCGGAACAAACTAATGTGCGACGGGCAAATGTTAATTTAATAGACATTTGAGGAGAAATATTTGCGGGCACTGATTCGTCGTCCCCGATGGTTATAGACAAGACGTTGCAATCATTATATATATATATATGATGATTCCAGAAGATATGAAACACTAATATCTGTAGGTATTAAAAAAAAATTATTATAGTAATAATTATGTCAGCCCCTTTAAGAACTCGGTTCTTATTTTTGAGCACTTTAAAATTGAAATGAAAGTCGGTCACTTAAGTTCGTATGTGTGGATCATGATGTTAAAATCATTAAATCACTATGGATGGACGTTACGACATTTAAAATAAATTTTTGAATTTCAGTGGTATTTCTTGCGATTAAGATTAGCCATGCATTTTGTTCCTATCTAACGGAGTCAGAGATGGCTTCGTGGTAGGGTTCTAATCTCACAACCGGCAGTGATGATTACTGAAAGGATGGGACACTAGTCTCTGTAAGTATTTAAAAAATATAGTAATAATTATATATGTATATAAATTGTGTATTATGTAATCGAGTGAGTTTGTGTCAGCTAGTTTTTCTCTAGCACTTTCGATGAATGATCTTCGTCAGGAGTAATTTTGTTAGATTTTTCTGTTGCCTTTATACAGAAAAGTCATTAATTTGTTTTTATTTTATCTTGGTTTTTATTTGTTTAATTTTATTTATTTAGTTTATCTTAAATTGCCTGTATAGGAAGGAAGTATAAGGAAGAGGTGCGGTAAAGTCTATTATTTATTTATTTTAAATTTAAAGTTCGTGAAATTCAGTAAATTTTCATATACCAATGAGTTTTAAGCCAAAAATGGTTGACAAAGAGTAAGCTACAAAATTAGCAAATTTTTTTAATTTTATAATTGAGCATTATTAATATATTTATTTACGCTTGTATTTAATTGAATACTTTGAAACTAAAAGGGTCCTAAATCCGATCACAAATATAACGATAATCTATAAACAGTACCTGCCACTAATACGAAACTAAAACTAACCGCAACATTTTTGCAAGGCTTTTACGGCCATAATATCGAAAGAAAATTTAAAAAATTAAAAAAATTAAGTATTGGGTAACAAAGAAATAACAAGATCTAATTTAGGAACCCAACAAATGGGATATATAATAAAAAATAATAAAGAATTCTTTTAAATGGTTTAGAGCTCCTTGTAGCAACTTGTCATGACTGCTCTTTAATAAGGATACGAAAATTAGGCGATATATTAATATTTAAATGGGATTTTCCGTAAGCACAACAAAGGTATATGTTTCTCGCATGCCTTTCAAGCTAGGGATTCCCCTTCCTTCCTTCTCTTAAAAAAAAAAAAATGCTCCATTACCAAAAGTGTGCTTATTCATAAAGTCTGAAGAAATGCTGGTTTTGAAAATTTTCAAACGACATAATGCTTGAAATTGTCGAACTGGACATGGAAACAATTGTAACATAAAATGAAATACACTTTTTATTGCCACCAACACCTTGTTTTGAAGTCTTGTTTTTGCTTATACAGTATATATATATATATATATATATATATATATATATATATATATATATGTATATTTGAATATGGATATATAATAATATTTAAATACGTTTGATATGTTAGTACTTGTGCTGAAAGCTATTTCATTAATGTTGGTCTGCATATGCTTTTTATTAATATTGCTTTTAATAATTTTAATCTTTGTTTGCAATAATTTTCGTTTTTAATTTTTTTGTTAGTGATTAATATATTTATTATTTCGGTTTCCTTTAGTTTTGTATGAGAGGTAATATGTCGTTTAATGGCACTGTTTTCTCGTAGGTGATATGTGAGGCGCCTGGAGAGGGTTGTTGTTGTATGTCGGATATGTATAGTATATGAATTCGTAGATTGGTTAGGAAGAAATTCTTCTAATGGGCAAGAGAATTTGTATAGTCGGTGGTGGATTTATTTTTATTTATATAAGGCTGGATAATATTATTAATTGTTTTTGCTATGCGATACACAGGTGTAGGGATTTGGGAGATTATAGGTCTTAAGAGGCGTCTTGTTTTTATATATATATTTTTTTCTGTAAGTAAAATCGATTTGCCTCTGCATTTTCAGATAACTATAAACACAAACGATATTTAGAATCCCGCTATTTCCACGCATTATTCTTAGTATTGATTTGCGTCTTCGAAAAATATGCGTCTATTTTATTCCCTTTTGGTAATTTCTACAGTTTTTCTAACCTGCTTGCCGCTCCTAAAATCGTCATACATTCAAGGAATCAGAGTAATTTTCACTAAATGAACTTATTAGGCCGTATCTCTCTATTATAAATCCTACAAAACAAATAACCGGACAATAAAATCGTTGTTGTTCCTGATGCAGAATGCTTATTGACTAATATATATATATATATATATATATATATATATATATATATATATATATATATATATATATATATATATTAGTGCACGTCAGTACTGTTGGGGAAGCAGGGACCTGGAATGGAATTCCAGAGTTTAGCGGTTCTGGGGAAGAAACTATTGGAGTAAAAATATCTTTTACATCTAGGGATCTCTAGGGATTTAGCAGCCTGTCGGGTTTGTCGAGGGTGCTCACGTCGTGGGGGCACAAGTGATTGCAGTTCGTCAGAGCATTCACCACTAAAATACTTGTAGAAAAGGCAGAGGGATGCAACATTTCGTCGATGGGACAGAGGCTGAAGCTTAGATGCCAGTTCAGGGCCTATCAGGTTTGCGACTCTCTTTTGAACCTTGTCAAGGAGCCAGAGACTAGTAGCAGATGCACCAGCCCAGATGTGGCAGCAATACTCCATACATGGGCGAATGGTGGCCTTATAGAGGTACATGGTACTTTCGGGTGTTAGTAGTTTTCTAGCACGGTAGAGAGAACCCACCTTTCTTGCAGCGGCCTTGACTGGTATTTTAAAACCAATAAATATTTATTATTTTATCATTATTACCAGCAATGTAAGATTTTGCTTTAAACAAAATCAAATTAAAAAAAAAAATTAGAAGGATCGTTTTGGTATCGGAAAATATGAACCATTTTTCCAATTCCGATACTCACAAGCTTGTCGAATTTTCCGATTCTTGATTCCAATTCCCAACACTTATATATATATATATATATATATATATATATATATATATATATATATAACTATTTATATCTATATTATATATAAATAATTATATATATTTAATTTATATATACATATATATATATGTATATATATATACATATATGTACGTATATACAGTGATGATCATATCTATTGGCACGGTAAAATAAAAGTTAAATTTTGTCTAATAAATTCTAAAAAAGGGATTAAATTAAAGAAAATAACAAAGTATATTATGTATTTTTAACTGGCCTTTCCGATGCAGCAATCGTATTTTAGAAAAAATAAATAACAAAGGAACAACAAACATAATTGCAAAAAACCCTTGTTCAAAATTATTGGCACGATTTATTTAATAATCAATTGTATAGCCTTTGGCCTTGATTACCTTCCTCAGTCGCTTTTCATAGTTTACAACCAAGTTGTTGCACTCTTCAGTAGTAATTTTAGCCCACTCTTCCTGACAATAATCCTCCAATTGAATAAGATTCTTAGGCTTCCTTTGCATTACCCTCAATTTTAATGTTCTCCATAAATTTTCAATTGGATTAAGGTCTGGGCTTTGTGATGGCCACTCCAAAACATTAATATGATTGTCCTCAAGCCATTTCTTAGTCAGTTTAGCCGAATGCTTTGGGTCATTATCTTGCATGAACCACCAACGACGACCAAGTGAGAGCTCTTTAGCAGAGTCTTTCAGGTTTTCATCCAATATTTTAACATAATCTTCCTTTTTTATGCTACCTGTGATCTTAACAAGTCGCCCTGGTCCAGAGGCAGCAAAGGATCCCCAAAACATCAAACTGCCTCCACCGTGCTTCACTGTGGGTATGGTGTTCTTAGGCAGGAAAGCTTCGCCAGATTTTCTGTAAATATAAGACACTTTATTATGGCCAAATAACTCTATTTTCGTTTCGTCAGTCCATAGAACACGTTTCCAGAATGCAACATCTTTATCAATATGACGTTTTGCAAAGGCTAGCCTTGCTTTCAGGTGCATAGGCTTCAATAAGGGAGTCTTTCTCGGACGACATGCTTTTAAACCAGCTCTCTTCAAAACTCTACCAACTGTATGTCGAGATACATTCACTCCAGAGGTGCTCTGTTCATCAACAATCTCCCCAACAGAGATCCTTGGGTTTTGTTTTACTTGTCGAACAATTTTCCGTTCATCTCTTGGGGAAAGAATCCTTTTTCTCCCTCTACCCTCTAAACTCATAACGTGGCCTTGCGATTTGAACTTGTTTATTATGGCTCTAACAATGGATTTGGGAAGGTTTAGCTTCTTTGAAATCTTATCATAGCCCTCCCCATTGGTATGGCATGCTGCAACAAGCTTCCTGACGTCTTCGCTGTGTTCCTTAGTTTTAACCATGGCGATTGAAAATTATAATTTAGTCACTTATAATAGTTTAAATAAATCGCTATCTAAAAATTATCTGAAAAAAATTATTCACTGAATTAGCGTTAAACAAGCATAATATGGCTATAAAAAAGTTCAGAAAGCACGTAAACCGGAAATTGATTGATATTATACTGATACTAAAAGAAAAACAAAGCCGTGCCAATAATTTTGAACAAGGGTTTTTTGCAATTATGTTTGTTGTTCCTTTGTTATTTATTTTTTCTAAAATCCGATTGCTGCATCGGAAAGGCCAGTTAAAAATACATAATATACTTTGTTATTTTCTTTAATTTAATCCCTTTTTTTAGAATTTATTAGACAAAATTTAACTTTTATTTTACCGTGCCAATAAATATGATCATCACTGTATATATGTACATATATACATATATATATGTATATATATATGTATATATAAATTAGATATATATAATTATTTATATATATAATATAGATATAAATAGTTATATATATATAAATTTATATATATATTGATTGGAAAAAAATTTATAATAAAATTATTGAATGTACAGTAATAATGGCAAATTAACACAAACAACAGATCTTATCCCAACCTCCCAAATAAGCATATGTAAATAATATCTATTTATTAAGTACGTCTTAAATGAGTAGCGGATGGTCAAAATGTTTAAACATGTTGACCTCTCCCTTTACTTTAAAATTCACCAAAAATCATGAAATTTATCAATTTTAATGAAATTTCAGTATTTAGCAAATAATGATCACGGAATATAATGGACACATTTTTTTTTTATTTGAATCTTAGTGGAAATATATTAGTTTGTTTAAACAACAACAACAACAACAACAACAACAACAACAACAACAACAACAACCACCACCACCACCACCTTTAAATTTATGGTTTTCAGTAGTTAAAAAATGAATGGGTTCATTTTCGCTTTTTTTTTTATGAAAATAAAGAATCGTAAAACGTAGCAATAAAAAAAAGAAAAAGTTTTTTTTTTCAGAAATATTGGAAAAATCCCCTAAAGTTCGTATTAAGGAAGTCGATATATCTAGAAGAAAAATTAATTTCTTGAACTAACGATATTATTATTAAGTTAAGAATTGATTATTTAATATTTACACACAACCAAATTTAATTGCAAAAAATATTTCAGTTTTTTAAGATTAAATTTTTAGTCTAAGTTTTATATTTTCCTTCTCTAAATGAACGTATAATCCTCATTGTAACATAATTTTTATATGATCTTGAAAATGTTTTTAAAAACGTAAAAGCAGCAAAATAATTAATTTAAAAATGGTAAATATTATACAAACGTTCACAATAAGAATATACGAATGCACAGCTGGGGGGTGGGAAGAAAACCAGTCGATTTTACACTTCTTATCTCCATCCAATTATCTGATGTCATTTTCAGACAGCCTTTTAACTTTCTAACATTTTGGGCTTCCATGCTTAGACGAATTTTTTTATTTTGTTTACGCGAAGTCAGAATCTCTCACTTTTGGGGTCTAATTAAGCTATTTTTTGTACAAACAAGGTGTTTTTAATTTAATTCAATATCTTATGACTTTCCTAATTATCTTTAAAATATACCCAAAAAACTAATATTTATCTTTCAATGCGTTTTTGCAATGGAAAGCATTATAATAAAAAAATGTTTTCACCGTAACATTCAGGAAAATTCAGCTAAATTTTTTAAGTTATATATAATTTCAAAATTAACTGAATTAGTCAGATTCCGAATGTCGTCGTGAAAACATCTTTTATTATAACTTTTTTTTCCTTTTGGAGATTAACTTTGGGCTTTAATCTTTCAAATACAATCAAAAGGTAATCGAAAACTTGTAAAAAAAAAATTGATAAACCGGCTTTCATACTATGTCACCTTGTCAGTTTTTTCCGCCGATATTTATTGATGTTCTTATTGACACCACGAATTATATGTTTAAAAACATCTACTCATCATCATAAACATGCAGAGATTCTATTGTGGGCATTGGTTTCCCCGATATTTTTCTAGTCAGAATTCTTTCTAGAAAGGCGTCGAGTACTTAGGGGAGGGACCACGAAATGGTTGCCAACATCTTAAGGGAAAGTAATTTTTGTAGAACAAACTGGATTCGAACTTGGAACACTCAGGTTGTCAGTTCGTGTTGTTAACCACTTGACAACTGTCACCTCTCTTGTTTGTAAATTTGACCCCAATTTTGACTCCTTAACATTTATTATTTTGGTCTCAAATAAAAATACAAAGTTTTATCCATGTCCATGTTACCTACATCTAAAATTTCAGCTGTTTAGACCCCAAATTGTCAACTTTGACCTTTTAGCAGCCAAAATTTTCGCCCCCAAACTGATTAAAATGCTTGCCGCATGTCTGCATACCCGTTATGTATAAATTCCAAATGCTTAGACCCAAAATTGGCTGAGTAGTTTGCTTTAACTCCTTGACCGCTCAAAATTTCGACCCAAACCTTTGCTTATCTCTGATTACCCTTTATGTAAAATTTCAAATGTTTAGACCAGAAATTGGCTGAATAATTTGGTGAAGGCAGCAAAGGTCAATTTTTAAAAACTTTAACCCCAATTTTGACCCCCTAACATTCATTGCTTTGGGTTCAAATGAAATTAAAATTTGATCCATGTAACCTACATTTAAAATTTCAAGTATTTAGACCCAAAATTGGCGAAGGAATTTGGTAGAGTTCTCAAAGATCAAATCGTTGAACTTTAACCCCTTGACAGCCAAATTTCTGGCCGAAAACCGATTAAAAAGATTTCCCCAAATCTCAATACCCCTTATGTCAAATCTCGAGTTTCTAGACTGAAAATTGACAGAGTAGTTTGGTAGGGAAATGTACACACACAGACAGACAGACATTTTCACATTTATAGATATACTAGCATGGCCGGGTGTTTGGAGGTGTATGCTGAGCAAAAAAAAAAAAAGTCAATTTTTTACACTTGACCTCTATTATGACCCGTTAACATTTATTGTTTTGGGCTCAAATAAAGTTATTAAGTTAGATCCATGTCCAAGGAACCTATATCTAAAATTTCAAGTGTTTAGACCGAAAATTGTCGGAGGAGTTCGAACTTTGACCCTTTAACAGCCAAATTTATCGCCGAAAACGGATCACATAGATTCTCATAAATCTCAGCACACTGTATGTCAAATTTCAAGTCTGTAGACAGAAAGTTGACAGAGTTATTGCGTTAGGAAATGTACACAGACACACAGACAGACAGACAGATACACACAGACACGTTCACTTTTATAGATATATAGATAGTTTTCTATCATTGTTGATAAACAAATAAAATTTATGAACCTTAAAATACTATTATAAACAATAAAATTTAACATCGCAAAACAAACTATATTAACACATACTATCGTAATGAAGTGCAGCTAAATTTCAGATTAGAAGAAAAAGCTTTAAAAATATTGTACACTGATACATATTCAAATTGATGATGATGATGATGATGATGATGATGATGATGATGATGATGATGATATAACACCACTAATAGAAGGAGTGCTAGGAACAATACCGAAAAACTTTGAAAAAAGAATGGGCGAAATTGGAATCAGGGGGATGGCTGAGAAGATACAATAGATAAAAATAATGAAAACGGCTGAAATATTAAGAAAGACCCTGAATGCAGAGACTAAGAAACATGCTGTAAATATAGAAACTGCCATAGAGATAAAGCAAAGAAACGCCACATGGAATCATGAAAACTGAAACTGCAGAAATGTAAGCTAACTCTCCCCGTTTTTTCTCGTGTTACTATAAACTAGTGCCACACCATGGAAAGAACGAGGAGAGAAAGCACTAGAAAACTGGGGCCTTGAGGAAGCTTATTACCATCTAAATTCCAGTGAAGACCAATGGTCATTACTAACGAGAAATCAATGGTAAGCAGATGTTGCGATAACGCAAATTCATCTGTAAAGGTTACCGAAAGGGGTGAAGAATACTGGAATCCGGGGAGATTTGTTGTCACTCAGACTCTAGAAAACACCAAAAGTTGTTCTCAAACAGAAATGTTTTATTATGGACTGTGTGACTACTCCTAGTGAGTAAATAATAATGCAACAGGTAAACTCTACCAAGCAAGAAAAGCAAATAAATTCATCTAAGCAAGAAGACCAGACGTGATAATAATTAACAAGAAGGAAAAAGCTGCCAACTTGCTGATTTTGCCGTCCCAACAGGTCACAGGGTGAAGACCAAAAAGACAAAAAAATGAAACAACCATGCGGAAAACTGAAAGGAACATGAAACGTTTCTGAATTTTTGGGATGAGGATTGGTTATTCGTATTATTTGGATACATCAGACGACTGTTCTCATCTTGAGTGTGATTTTCACAACGTTTTAGTCGTTGTAACCTCCGACCTTCTTCAGGTGTATCTTGTGAAACTCGATAATGTTTATGTAGAACTCGGGAATCTAGAATACTAGCATTTCAGCCCGGCGTTGCCCGGGTGTTCGGAGGTGTATGCTGAGCAAAAAAACAAAACAAAACAAAACAAATCAAAAACAGTCAATTTTTTTTAACTTTGACCCCTATTATGACCCCTTTAAATTTACTGCTTTGGGCTCAAATCAAGTTATTAAGTTAGATCCATGTCCAAGGAACCTATAACTAAAATTTCAAGTGTTTAGACCTAAAATTGTCGGAGGAGTTTGGTAGCGTTCTCAAAGGCCAAATCGTTGAATTTTGACCCCTTACAAGCCAAATTTCTGGCCGAAAACCGATCATATAGATTTTTCCAAATCTCAGTATCCTGTATATCAAATTTCGAGTCTGTAGACTAAAAATTGACAGAGTTATTGCGAAGGGAAATGTACACAGACACACACACAGACACACGCACAGACGCACACACAGACACACAGACACGTTCACTTTTATAGATATATAGATAAAGAAAATCAATATAATACAAATAATTGTAAGAACTCTCGAAAAAGACCCCCCCCCAAAAAAAAAAGTGTAAAAAAGAAACAAAACAAAGACAAGAAAAAATTGGAATCGAGGAGAATGACTGAAATTATGCAACGGACCATCTATCAAGCGGCCGCGGCTGAGATTGAATTCACTACACGAGTTTGTAGTGTAATTCAAATCTTGTCGGTAGCTGAATACTTGATGCTTCACCAGGGCTATCAAGGGAATTTTTTATCGTGACGCTATCACTAGATGGGGTGTCTACCACGGCACATGCAACGGACGGTTTGTTGAAAATAGCTGAAATCTTAAGGAAACACCGTAAATGCGGAAATTAATCCGCATGAGCGACAAACGAAAACCGGACATATAGAAACTGCAGCAAAAGTAAAACAAAAAGATGCAATCAAGAAAACTGAAACCTGAAAATTGTAAATAGACTTCACTCCCATGCAGAGTCAATATAGAATGGTAGCACACCAAGTAGTTGACGTAGATAGAAAGACTGACGCGAGGAAGTACTAAGCAGACCTCCACTGTATGTGTGCGAATAGCCCTGGGGCATTGGAGAAACTTACTGCCATCCAAATTTTAACAAAAAGAAAATCAATGGTAAACGGCTGTTGCGATAACGCAAACTTATTTGCAAAGGTTATTGAAAGAGGTGGAAAGCATTGGAAATCTAATGAGACGTGTCACCCGACTTCAAGGAACACTACCGGTTGTTGTTTATGAGTAATCACTGATGATGAGTTGTGTGGGATATTTAGTTAGTTGATGATAAAATTTCATTCATCGTCTTTTATAAGTAATGGAACATCCACAACCTTCTTGTATCATAAATATATTCTTCAACCCATCAAATATTTAAGGGGAAAATAATATATAAGTTCAAACGCCATTTTTGGCGAATATAACTCTCCATAACAATAATAAAGATTAGCTATAACAATAATAAAGATAATAGCTACATTGGTTTTACAACTACCCTTATCCCACCGCTTCACCATGCATTTTTAAACATTAGCTCAATTTACCAACATCTACAGAAATGTAACTGCTACCTACTAATTTAAGACAAATTATATTTAACACGAAAAATAATAGATTTCGAAAACCAATTTTTGCAGATTAAAAATATTCGAAGCCATCGTAATTGCAACCCAGCAATGCACAGTTAATGGATTTAAATTTTAAAATTCTTTACGTTATACGGTTTTATCATATAATGATAATCATGGCTTCCTGGAATATAAATTATTAACGACTTTCCTGTTAATGGCAAGTCCTTCTGTTAACGTTTGTCTTGGCGTGCGCGCCCGCTGTTGTCTTTTGAAATTCTCTTCTTTTCTCAATCTTTTTTTTATCTGTTTGTTTTTGTAACCTCAGGATTCGGCGAAGAATTGAAAATGTTCGTGATGCATATGGTACATATATCATTCGTTTTTATTTGCACACAAAACGATCATTAGCAAAATTGAAAAAAATGATGAAGGTATACTTCAGAGGATTAATTCTGTAATTTTTACAATGGTTGCTTAAATGAAAGAATGCTGTCTAAATACACCACACACACACACACACACACACACACACACACACACACACACACACACACACACACACACAATACTATATATATAAATATATATATATATAGAGAGATATATATATAATGTGGTGTGTAGCTAGGCAGCATTCTTTCATATATATTTTTTTTTTCTGTAGAAATATATTTTATTACATATCAATCCTTATATAAGAAGCTCAATGTAATTACAGAGCATATATATATATATATATATATATATATATATATATATATATATATATATATATATATATATCTGTGTGTCTGTGTAGCGAAAAAATAAACAATTCCTTAAGATAACCGCGGAAATCGAAATAGGTTGAAATAAATTATTGCATCGACAATTATGTAATTTCCGAGTTATATTTTTATGTTATTGCTCTGTTTACCACATTGAGCTCTCATACCCGGATTTCCTCCTGGAATTATTCCATTATAACACTACACACACACACACACACACACACACACACACACACACACACACACACATATATATATATATATATATATATATATATATATAGTGTGTGTGTGTGTGTGTGTGTGTGAGAGAGAGATAGAGGTGGGGGAGGAAGAAAGAAAGCGATAATGCGTGTGTATGAATCCATTTAGCTGTGTTCATACATATCTTCAATGCCTACTCGATATCGATCTTAGCAACATAATTGTATTTCCAATCGGCCAAACAATCGTCCCTTTTTAGTAATTATCAATTGCTTCTATCCTATTTGAACACCCGTTCTATTTTTTCTTTTATTCTTTCATAAAAAATACATTTTCATATTGAGATCATTCTTTATTTATTTGCTTTTTTTTTAGTTTTTTTTTGTTAGTCTGCATCCATGTTTCTCTAAAAGAGGATTTGTCCATCGGTACGTTCATTGGTTAGTTGGGTTTTCTGTAGATGTGTCATTTTTCAATTTTAAACCGCATTATGCATTTTACATTTATATGCGGATGTCTTCTTTCTGTTTTATCTACTAACGAATCATCACTTGCCAAGGCTAAAAAGCCACTCGAGGATAGGAGTGTTTCTCATGAGAACAGTGAAACAACATCGTAAGCATTGATAACAATGGTTGAGATTCGCCAGAAATTAGATTATTTAAGAGGATGGCTCGTTAAGAATTTGTTTACGTTGGACTTGAAAATGACTATGCTATAATCAGCTAGGAAGCAGCCCCGTGGCATTGTTTTTTATAGACGGGTAGTTCTTGAAAATAAACTTTGCTCGTGGAAGTTGCGTTTACTTTTAGGCACACAAAGAAAGAAAAGAAAATTATCTACAATTGTTGTAGCTTGAAAAGTTTTTATTGTGAATGTTCTACAGAAGGAACTAAAAATTAGAGCTCAGTCGAGCGCTTACAGTGAAAATAAAATATAGTAGAGGCTAGAAATTAAGGTTGTAAGGGAATAGAAAAGGATATTTGCCCACTAAATTTCGTCTGTCAAGGTAGGAGAAAGTAGTCTGAGATGCACTAATCAAGATGTGACAAGAGTACTCCATCTAAGCACGTATTTGACTCAGCGATTAGAGGATTTTGTCAAAAGTGAGCTATTTTCTGGAGCAATGAGAAGATCTAACCATTTTTATAACCAACTTTATAACTATTGATCTTTGACAAAATCTCTGTTAATTGTTCGTTTTGTAACAGTAAACTTTGAAATAATAATATATTCATCTGTCTTTTTGAAATAGAATTTTCTTCGGTCCGTTACGTTTAAGTTTGAAATAACATATTCCTCCGTCTATTACAACTTAGTTTGAAATACCATTTTCGTCGGTCCGTTACACTTGAGTTTGTAATAAAACTTGCCCCTGTCTGTTACGTTTAAATTTGAAATAGCATTTTCGTCGGTCTGTCACGCATTTTCATTATATTTGTAATAGTATTTCCTTCGGTCTGTTACGCTCAAGTTTGGCATAAAAGTTTGAAATGGCATTTCGGTCGGTTATGTTTGAATATCATTTTTGTCAGTCTTTCAGGCTTCAGTTTGTAATTAAATTTTCCGCATTTCAATAGAATTTAAACCAAACTGTTTTAACCCTATCCCTAATCTAATCCTAAACTAACTCTAATCTCACCCACAACTAACCCCAGGCTACGTTTGATGCTTAATTCAGCAAAAGTCGGTATTGTTCAGTTCAAATTCTGTAGAAGCACTACATTTTTGGTGCTAAATGTTCAAATTTTTTTTAGATGATGTTCTTATTTTGTTTTGTTTTTTCCATTATTTTATTTCGATAACTTTGCTTTTTATTTTCTTTCACTATCGAAAGCTAAAATTCATTCGTGCTAAAATTCTAATTAAGAAAACTATTTTCGTAATTCATTAAAAAATCTGTTAATTTCCTCTTATTTATTTATTTATTTTGTTTCTGCGATTCTAAAAAAGCGAAAAAATTTTAAAATCCCATCATTAAAACATGATTTTCCCAGTTGGAGAATCTGAATACGCCCCCCCCCACCTAGCAAATTTATGACGTTTTTATTTTTTTATACGGTATCATCGCTTATCAAGACCCAAATACCACCCGAGGATAAAAGTTAAGGCAATCAGTGAAAATAGTAGAAATGTATTATTTAAAAAAACGATTCAAGAACTTGTTTACGTTGGACTGAAAAACGAACATGTTACAATCAGCTGGGAAGCAACCTCGCAGTATTGTGTTCCACAGATAGACAGTTCTAGGAAATAAATTGTTCATAGAATTTTCGTTTAGGTTTTGGCATAGATAGAGAATAAGGGGAAATTTTAAGTGATTGTAGTGTGATGCTGTCGCCCGAGGGAGCCCCAGTGTCTTACCAGTGTAGCTAGTCCCGAGAGGATCTAGCCTCAGGCCAAGCTAATTGCCATTAATATCTACGGGTCCTTATTAGCAATATGTCAACTAGTAAATATCAGGATTGGCATGTGTGTGTTTGGCTGGATAATAAATGACGCAATATTCACGAGAAAGGACAAATAATAATTGTTTTGTTAATTTCCGGGCAGGAGGGATATGTTGATTCGCTTTGGAATTTCGATTGATGTCTGTGTTTGGAGGGTTACGTAATAGAATTGAACTCAACAACCAGGGAGAATAACAAATAATTGTTGCTTAGGTTAAAGATTTAATTCTGCGCAAAATGATAAAAGTCAGTTCGTTTCTGATTTTGACTCGTTTGGTAATGGCTTGCGTAATCGGTTATTTTGCATATTTAGTTTCAAATGTTTTTAAAGATGCCCGCGCAAAAACGGAAAAACCCGTTTGCTTTGAGATTTTGACTGAAATAATTATTTTAAAATCATTTATTAAAGATTATCTCCGCACAAAAGCGGAAATCCCATTTCGATTGATAAAGGAAATCGTCAAAACCGAAAAAAATAACTCGTTGACTCGGGCTAAACCCTAGGACATGCTGTCATTGCGTATCATCCCGAATTTGGTCAGCCGGTCTGGAGTGTCCAAGTGATCAATCCGATTCTGCATGAATATATTTGGCTATTATTGATTGATTGATCGAAAGTAAAGATCGCGCCCCTGCCCGACAACATTCTCAGAATAAATAGCAGTGCAGGGCTGCAGTGCAGGGCTGCAGTGCAGGGCTGTTTTTCAGCAATCAGTCAGTAGGTAGAGAGTAAGTTCTAATAGTCAGCGGCTGGTAAGTTCCCATAGCCAGAAAGGCAGTTAAACAGTCAGTTCCATCAGCAGTCTCCGCCACAATCCCATCAGAGTGATGTGTAAAACCTCTTGGAATTAAAAAAAAAAAAGCGGATGAAGGAACAGCGCGTGGATTAAAAACGGCAAGATATCGTCCAGACATTAACAAAGAAAGTGAAATGAAAATTAAGTTAGACAGAAAAGAGAAAATAGAAAGAGAAAAGACAATAGCGTCACTGAAGTTTGTTGACGATAACGTTGGTACACAGTTTTGTTCTTGTTGAGAATTGTTTTTTTTCACTCACAATTTTTCTTTATCGTTTGAAATACATACTGATTTGAACTATTGACATAATTTTAAATATGTACGTTTGAAATTATAACCGCTGATAATTGTTTTTTTTACTCACATTTTTCTTTATCGTTTGAAATATAAACTGATTTGAACTATTGACATTGCTTTTAAATACATGCGTTTGGAATTCAAAACACAGCTTAGTCCTTTGTTACAATTACGATTGCGGCTTCTGTTCACTTTATTTTCTTCTCCCTCTATTATTAATTACTTCTGATTGACGACATATCAGACCGTTGATGCGAACCCGTTGAATTTTCACAGCGACGAGGTTCGGAAACTACTAGAACTTTTCTTTCTTTTTATTTTACTTGTAACGTTTGATTACTGTGTTTGGCAATAACTGTAAAATGTTTTTCTGAAGTATTGGAGATGGATTATTCTAAATTAGTCATTATGTACTCCTCTCAACGTGAAATAAATATTCACCAAATTTCGGTTTCTTTGGATTATTTAAAAAGCATTAAGCGAGCAGAACATGGACACAATGAACGATTTGAAAATCCAAATATTTTAGATTTGCATTCAATTCAATAACACTAGATTAAATACTATTAAAAACTCACTGAATATATGTCAACCTATGTCACGGTAACATATATTGAGCGAGTTTTAACAGTATTTTGTCTAGTTTTTTTTTATAACACTTTTTCCCAAATTTAACGTGTTAAGGAGAGAGTCGGGCGCCATTTTGAATTTTTCTATACATCGGTAAACACTGTATATTTTTTGAGCTGAACAAACATGTTACATTGAATAAAAACACGGAAAATATATCCATTTTAGTAGAAAAATAAGTTATCTTACCTTTGATAACATTTATTTATGTATTTGTTTGTTGACAACTTTTTCGAATCTATGTGTACAGTAAAATACAAACCCGAGATCTTTTTGTTTGGCAAAATAATTTATCGCTACAAACAAATAAACCAAATCAAAAACGGAAAAAGCTTTATGAATCTAATTGTCCTGACAAGTAATTGAACCACGGACTTTCGCAACGAATCGCTATAAATGTGTTTGTATTTATGACAGCCATGATTTTGTCCGCTTGAACAGTTTACGAAAGTATTGAAAGGAACGCGTTTAATCTTATATCAAAGAGTCAGAAGAAAATAGAATTATTTGTACGAAATTAAATTTGACCACTCCTACTGCGAAAAGGCAAGTCGTTACTATAAAGAGAGCAGATTAAACGCGTTATCTTTGACCTACAAAGCAAATACAGCATCTCCTTTCCCACCCCAGTCAGTTTCTATTAATAAAACATTCAACAGTTTAGTACGGCATTTCACTTTAAGCCGAATATATTATTTATTCTCAGTGTTGTACGTCGTACTCCTCGGTAGTATAGTGGTAAGTATCCCCGCCTGTCACGCGGGAGACCGGGGTTCAATTCCCCGCCGGGGAGATTAAGTTTTTTTCTTTAAAAAAGAAAAAAAAGATCATATTCATCTCCCCTTATCTAAAAATTATTACTTTACATAAGGACTACTAATAAGGACACGTTCTTTTGCCCTTTTGCTAGAGCAAAGTGTAGTTGCTGTTCTTATGCTTCGCTTCACCTTTTTTTACCTCGAACGGTGAATGGGGAGGTCCTAGATTGGGGAAATTTTTATTTTTGTTCCTATCCATTCTTTTTGAGGAGCTGGATTTCCCAAATTAAAAACGACCTTGTGTGGAGGCAAGTAAACAGGTACTATTAAGGACCATGACTATAGGGACACTATATAGAAAATTAAGCAGCTCGCATTATTAAATTTCTGCATGTTGATAAGAAGGTCCTTGCGGATTCTTTTTATTTTGATTTTAAATTATGTATTTTAAAATAAGTTTTCATTATGATGCCTTTATTTTATATATAATTTTAAACAGCGTTTTTCTATCTAATCGTTTAAATTGCACCTGTTTTCAAACACCTATATCTTTTTTCAGAACGTTGAATACAAGATGGAAAAAAAGCAAATTCGCAAAATGTTCTTATTTTAATTCAAGCTAAGTCGAAAAACTGCTGAAACAGCTCGCGATATCAACGAAGCGTTTAGCACAGGAACTACTACTAAACGCACAAAACAATGTTGGTTTAAGAAATTTCGTGGCGGCGACGAGAGTCTTGAAGATGATGAACGTAGTGCTGGGCCATCGGATGTTGACACCGAGTGTCGGAATTTATCTTGCTTCCAGATAAATTCGACGCTAAAGTAACTAAGCTGAAAAAAAAAAAACAATCATGAAACAAAAGAGGGGGAGGGGTAAAAAATATAACTGTCTTGCTTTGAAACGAAGAAGAAACTTTATTTACAATAAGTTGCAAATTTTTCCCTTTGCGGGCATTAAACTTAAGAAACGCCAAGGTAACATATTATGAAAAAAATAACATGCAATGAAAAAAATAACAACGGTTCTTATAAAGAAGTTGTGTGTATCCATTAACGAATACAATAATAATATACAAAATAGTATCTCCTAATCACACTCGCATATGAAACAAATTTTAGGAGCGTACTCACAAATTGAAAGCCAGTCAGGCACGTGTCTTATTCTTTTTTTTTTGTTTAAAGTCCTTTTAGAATTTTCTCTCCCTCCATGTTAGCGTGCAAACCGTAGACACACACAGATGGATTTCAGGAGCAAGACCTCGTCGCTTGTCCGGATAGGAGATTCCAAAATTCCTTGTCACGTAAAAAGGAATTTTCTTTATAATAATTTGACTCCTAAAATACATGCAAAACCGTAGTCACGCAGATAGTTTTCATAATTATTTCTCGTCACATATACGGGTATTCTTGCCGGGGTTTTCTTCTTTGAAGAATGCTTGTCCAAATTCCATTCTCAGCGCCGGGCAATGAACAACGTTCACTCTCCACGTCAGCAGAATTTCAAAAGAGGAAGAATCTCGCGCTGGGCTCGTGACGTCATCACAGAGCTAGCATTTCCCTTTTCTCCAAATTAAAGTGAGTTTCGTACAAACTCAAAATATACGAAATTGAAAATCATAAAGGACACAAAATACAAAAAATCATATATAAGAACCAGATAAAAAATAATAAATGAAAACAGGGGGGATGCACCATTATTTGTACAAAAAAAAAATCCAACACGAGTAATTAAGAACTTTTTGAACGACAACCGAAAGAAAGGCCGTTATGAAGTGTTTTCTTCCCTTCTTTTACGCAACAAAAATGACACGTTTCTCAACCGGGTTGTCACTGCGATGAAAAGTGAGTGCTTTAGTACAACCGGCGACGCTTAGTGCAGCAGTGGTTAATCGCCGACGAAGCTAGACGACACGTCCCAAAGCCAGACTTGCATCAAAAGAAGATCATGTTGACTGTTTGGTAGTCTGCGACCTGTCCCATCCATTACAGTTTTTTTTTATGCAGACTAAAACATTACGGCGAAGTACTGTCAATAAATGGTTAAAATGCAGCGGAAACTTCGACAACAACACCCAGCATTAGTCAACAGAAAAGGCCCAATTCTCCTCCATGATTATGCCAGTACGCACGTTACTAAACTCACCTTGCAGAAGTTGAACAAATTATGCTATGAAACCCTGCCTCATCCGCCATCCTCTCCAGACCTCTCACCTACTGACTACCACTTTTTCAAGGATCTCGACAACTTTCAGTGTGAGCAATGATCAAAATCTTAACGATATCAAAAACGCCTTCAGCAACCTCATCACCAGGGATAGGACAACAGCATATTATTTTCATTGTTTTGATTCTCGAGTTTCTATCCGTTGATATATTATAGGCTTTTATATAGAGTGATGTCGTTCTCGGTTGATTAACTGTGTCTAACTGTGTCGGATATATACTCGAGAGTCAAAACAATTATAAGAATATTCTATTGTCATAGCCCTACTCGTTACCACCAGAACGCAAGATTTCACTAACATGCAGAAATTTAATAATGTGAACGGACATTTCGCGGTATAATTTTCTATATAGTGTCACTGTCGGAATGGTTCTTAGTAGTAGTCCCTTATATTTGAATATTATTCAAGAGGAAAATGAATAAGAAAAAAAAAATTATAATCTCCCCGGCGGGGAATTGAACCCCGGTCTCCCGCGTGACAGGCGGGGATACTTACCACTATACTACCGAGGAGTACGACGTAGAGCACTGAAAATAAGTAATATATTCGGCTTAAAGTGAAATGCCGTACTAAACTGTTGAATGTTTTATTAATAGAACTGACTGTGGTGGGAAAGGAGATGCTGTATTTGCTTTGTAGGTCAAAGATAACGCGTGTTAATCTGCTCTCCTTATAGTAACGACTTGCCTTTTCGCAGTAGGAGTGGTCAAATTTAATTTTGTACAAATAATTCTATTTTCTTCTGACTCTTTGATATAAGATTAAACGCATTCCTTTCAGTACTATCGTAAACTGTTAAAGCGGATAAAACCATAGTCGTCGTAAATAAATAAAGAAAAAACACTTAAAGTTTGTGGTGCAATTGCTGCGGTGGACAGCAGACACATATCTACTAACCAGGACTTTCTTAAAACTTTTTCCGTTATTGATTTAGTTTATTTATATGTAGCGATAAAACTATTTTGACAAACCAGAGGTACTCTGCGTATGTGTGTGTCACTGTGTGTATGTCTTTGTGTACGTATCTGTGTGTATCTATGTATGTGTAGTGAGAGTTTGTTCTCTATGGACTTCAAAACGACTTGGCCGATTAAAAAGAAACACAAATATTATATGTATTTGGGGGTTTTCTTAGATAGATTTTGTATCGGAATGCCTCTGATAAGTACCAAAAGCCGAAAAAAAAAACGACTAGCTAGGAACAGTCCGATTTTGATCAAAGTAAACACCCTTATACAGTCTAACATCAAAAGTACACTTGAGAAGTTTTATGCGGTGACTTTAATGGCCACCACAGTAATTAGCTTGATTTTTTCTTGTTTCATCTAAGGCTTGTTATGGTCAACTTTCTAGCGGGTTACGCCCGAATTAAGTTCGTGATATGAAGATGCCAATCTATTAAGGAGAGGAAGATGGGGGTTCTGACATACGGGGTTAGAATGTTCTTTTCATCAGTCGGTAGGAAATCTTACTTTCTTTAAGGGCATTTTCGATTTTGTTTTCATTCATATTAGTTATAATGCATCGTTTTTTAAAAGAGATGAATGTTGAAAAATATACACACATTTCAAATTCTGTTAATCCATATATATATATATATATATATATATATATATATATATATATATATATATATGTTACTGAAACATAAAACGTGGAAATCTGAAAAATACTTTAGGAAAATGAATTAGGCAATTTTAAAGGCGATATTTACCGCCCAGAACTAGAGTTTGGAACATAAAGTGTTTGTTTTTTTCTGACTACGAGCAGAAGTCACGATAAAGTGTCAGTGGGGTAGTATAGTCAATTTTTTAGTTCAATCAGACTAGCTCATACTGAAATTAATTCTTTTTTTTAATATATGCATATATATGCGTATGTATACATATACACATCTATATAAAGTTAACTAAATAACAATATATATATATATATATATATATATATATATATATATATATATATATATATATACAATAAAATAAAATAAAAAGGAACTTTTTGATTAAAGAACTTAATTCTAACAATACCCAATCAAATGGACTATCATAAAAAAGTTAAGTCTTATACTCCAGGCTCTAAGTCATGTCGCCTCTGCACAACCAAAGCTATAACTATAATTACTTTCCCTCAAAGTAACAATATAATAAATTCTAAAAATGAACTGATCTCTTTCTGTATACATAAGTCCAAATTTAATTATAGCAATTTTGAAATTGCATAGTTATTACTTTTACCTTCTAGATGGATATATAATTTTTTCTTTAACTTCATCGTTTTTTCTACATACTTTTTAATATTTTATAATTTAATAATCCTTTATTTTGATTCTTTATTTCTTCTTTGCTTGACCGGTTTTTTATCCACAATTTCTGTTTTAGTATTTAAATATTCCTATTTATCTAATATATCAATCTACCCACACTTTCATATCTTGTATGTATATTTACTTATATTTTACTATATGCATTTACTTACTTTCTTTCTTGCTTTTACCTGAATTTGCAGATACCGGCCATCCTCTCCCCTAAAATAATTTTTTTAAATTTATTTTATATTTTATGTTTTATTATCTATTTGATTATTGTTTATTTATTATTTATTTCCTATTGATTTATTAATTTATTTACTTATTTATTTTCCATTTAGTGTCTTTCATCAACTCTTGCTGACATTTTCTTAAGTAATAACCTGTACATTTCAGTTGACCTATATTATTTTGCCCTATATATTTTTTCGCGTCTTTTAACATTTCCTGTCTGAGTCATTTTGACATTTGTTTTTCTTTTTTATATTTAATTCTATCACCATTTAATTTTGTCCTCTTCTTCTTCCCTGATCTTTCATATTTATATTTATGTCTCGGCAGCAGTGTGATAAGCATATCTTATTTTTCTTTTATTAATATTATTGGAAATTTTCCCCTTTTCCCTTGTACACAATTTTGTGAAATATTCCATGGATTTCGGCCTTTGAATTATTTTGGACCATCTTCCAATTACGGGATTTCCTTGGATTTTACTTGTGACCATGAAAATTCAATTAACTTTCTTGTAGTTATATTTTTGGATTTTACCGTCACTGGATTATTTATCTTCCACCAGACTATCCATTCACGTGTAATCACCTTTTTCTTCACCATATTCCCTCTGCTTCACTTTTTTGTTATCAAGTAACATCTTTGACTTACTTGTTGTTTCATCAAATACTTTTGTATGCAAAATACGATCCTGCATTTTGCTAATTCCTACCCTCTGATGAGAAGGAAAGTATTTTTTTGAAACGCCGCGGATTAAGGGCTATCCACTTATCAAGTGTTTCCTTTTCAGATTAAATATGTGTTTATCTATTTTTCAAAGTGTTTTTAACATGTTTTATTAACTGTTTGCTCGTATGTATACATATATATATATATATATATATATATATATATATATATATAACATGTTAAAACACTTGGAAAAAGAGTTAAAAACATATTTTAATCTGAAAAGGAAACACTCAACAAGTGGATAGTCCTTAATCTGCGGATTTTCGAAGAAATACCCTCCCTCCCATCAGAGGGTAGGAATTAGCAAAATGCATGATCGGATTTTTCATACAAAAGTATTTGATGAAACTGCAAGCAAGTCAAAGATCCTACTTGATAACAAAAAGTGAAGCAGAGGGAATGTGGTGAAGAAAAATGTAAATGGACAGTAAAATCCCAAAATATAAATCCAAGAAAATGAATTGAATCTCCATTCGCACAAGTAAAATCCAAGGAAATCACGCAACTGGAAGATGGTCCCAAAAAATCGAAAAGGCCGAAATCCATGGAACAATTCACAAATATGTACAAGGAAAAGGAGGAAAAATTCCAATAATATTAATAAAAGAAAAATAAGATATGCGTTTAACACAGCTGCCGAGACAAAATGTAATTAAGAAAGAGAAAAAATCAGTGAAGAAGAAGAGAAAAAAATTAAATGGTGATAGAATTAAATAGAAAATAGAAAAGCAAATGTCAAAATGACCCAGACAAAATGATGTTAAAAGGCGCGAACAATATAGGGGAAAAAACAGGTCAACTGAAATGTACAGGTTATTACTTAAGAAAATGTCAACAAGAGTTGTTAAAAGACACCAAATGGAAAAAATAATCAAATAAATTAATAAATAAATAAATAAATAATTAATAATAAATAAAAAATAAAATAAAAAATAAAAATTTTTTAAAGGGAGAGGATGGCCAGTATTTGCAAATTCCGGATAAAGCAAGCAAGTATGTAAGTAAATGCATATAGTAAAATATATGTAAATATACATACAGGATATAATTGTGTGGGTAGATTGATATACTAGACAGATATATATATATATATATATATATATATATATATATATATATATATATATATATATATATATATATATATTATTGTTGGAACAGTTAATCGGAATTGGGACTCGGAAAAATTGGAACTTTGAGGGGTATCGGAATTATTATCGGAATTGGAAAATTTGTGCCTATTTTCCGATGCTAAAAACGATTCTTTTTATTTTCTTTTTTATTTGATTCTGATTAAAACAAAATATTTGCTAGTAGTAATGTATATATATATATATATATATATATATATATATATATATATATATATATATATATATACATACATACTTATTGATTATAAACAACAAATCAAATTAAAAATCTATAAATCATTACCCACAAGTTTATTTTTATGTTCGAGAAAATATTTGCACATTTGACTTGAGTTTTTATAATAATCGGTAAAAAGAAGAATTTTATAGTTAAATATTTAGCGATTAATGAATAATCAGAATCGGTAATTGTATTGGAACCAGGATTTAGTATGGAATCGGTAATTGTATTGGAATCGTAAAAAATATTGGAATCGTCCATCACTAATACACACACACACACACACACACACACACACACACACACACACACACATATATATATATATATATATATACTTTTTTGATTCTTAAATGAAACACCGGATTCCCCATGTGATAGATCAAAAATATATACACGAGATGATCGGGCATTAGAAAATTACCTCTTTTTGCTATTGTTTGTTCGGCTTACACTTTCTTTTTTTTTAAATTTTCATCACAGCTTTATACCTACGCGATTTGGACGAATGCAAAAAAAAAAAACAAAACCCAAAATGGATCGAATAGCTACTCTATTTCTTTCTCTGCTTCTTTAGATTCGTTCTCCTCTTCACTTCCAAAAGCAAGTTAGTTTTCAGAGGAAAGCAGTAAGTCAAATTATTTTAATAGATAAATAAATAAAATGAAATGAAACAGTTTAAACCCTAAAAATTAACTATTTTCTGTCAAATAAATCAAACTTATTTAATGAATGATTTGATAAAAAAAAAAAAATCCGGACGATAACTGCGACCTGCCTCGATGCTCAGCATCAATATCATCTATCCTAGAAATATCAATTTGGGTGCCTCCAGTGAACTCAGCCACTCAGAAGGTAAACTCACACAGATACACATATTCACACTACGGAATTTCGAAACGAACTTTCTGACATCTTTGTCTATTTCTTATTTAAGAACTTAAAAATTTCTTACCAAACTTTAAAGTTTCAAAGTATATTATACATTAATTTTTATTTATTGCGGACCATTATCTTCATCTTTTCTTAGTGGTTTCATGACGTTTCGGCCAACTATTCCTTTGGTCTTCGTCAGGTGGTAACTCCAAATCTCCTAACTGTATCCATTGAAATTACTGCCTTACGTAGTTGTTGTCGTCTCAACACGTTTTCCCCAAGTAAGCCTCTGGCCGGCTTTGCGTAGGATTGAAACCGCTATCTTCAGACAATTGTCACCTGAAACCGTAGAGAATTAGTGTCTCTATCAACTGCGCCACGGGCCCCGAAGGGTGACCAAGATTGAATTTTTTGGTCTTATAAATTCATGTTTATTTTTTATCTGATCTTCTATGGTCGAGTCCGTACCGAATGGTATATATATTATTCAATTGGAATTCATTATTGAGATGAGTATTATTTATTAATTTTATTTTGATAGAGAAATAGTCGACCGAAACGTCGTGAAACAACTAAGAAAGATGAGGATAATAGTCCGCAATAAATAAAATTAATAAATAATACTCATCTCAATAATGAATTCTGATTAAATATCTTTATAAAATTGTTGCTATATAAGTATATATTGTTCGTTAGTTTATATCTTCTCACTTTCATCCACAAAATGCCGTAGTTGAGTTTGCACTTGTCAACTGGTGACCCATTTATAACATTCATGATTTTACTTATCGTTTTCATTTGCTAATTTAGCTACATTTATATAAATTGTTGGTGTTTTTCTTGGCATTTATATAAATTGTTGGTGTTTTTCTTGGCATTTATATAAATTGTTGGTGTTTTTCTTGGCATTTATCTAAATTGTTGGTGTTTTTCTTGGCATTTATATAAATTGTTGGTGTTTTTCTTGGCATTTATCTAAATTGTTTGTGTTTTTCTTGGCATTTATATAAATTGTTTGTGTTTTTCTTGGCATTTTCAAAGATGTTATTATCGCCCAAAATACAATGCTTGAAACCAGGAGCGGCGTGATACCCATGCGAAACATTCGACTGTAGAAGGAATGGAATTGTTACTGTATTGCGTGCGTATGAATTACAGCAGAACTAAAAAGAAAACAAAAGTTTATGATATTTTAAGGTATTTTACATTATTTAGAAAAGATGCATCAATCCTTATTCAATCCAGTGTAGCCGATTTAATGATTTAATTTACGCTTCGAATACTTCACGTTGCTTTGAATATTTAGTCAGCGTTTACATGTGAGGGGAAGTATGCTCGTGTCAGGTTATCCTGACAAAATCCCATAGAGAGGAACCAAAGAAAACAAACTCGAGGACAGTGTCCAGTAGACATTCAAGTTCTCTCCAGTAATCATGAAAAGAAATGATGTATAAGTAATATTCGATGAGATTGCTAAGCGTTAAAATTCATAAAGTTTATTTAGTAAATTTGATAGCACTGGTATATGCTGAAACCGACACTTCTTCGGCACCTTTGGACAGTTTACGTAAGCTATCGGAAGATGCCTATGGGCTTTGCCAATCAGATTGCAGCAGACGACAATTTGCAATTGCTTATGGATTAAATCATAAAAAGTCTGTTGTAAATTCTAATAGAAATAGTTAAATATTGTTTATATAGGAAAAAGAATCAATTGTCCATTCTTTAGAAATCTAGATATTAAATAATGTCAGTTATATGAATGCACAATGCGAGTTAAATTACATTGTTTAAGAATAGGTTAGATTAGAATTGAGGATTCTTTTGTTTGTCAAAAGTGTTTTGGACAAACATATGTAAAGCCAGGCGAAAATTAGTCACGTTTGGAAAACACACTTCTGGCGTCATAAACAAAGAGAATTTCTCGATATAGGAATCTGGGAGTTGTCAGTTGATGAGTTGAGAGTCGACAGTTGATGAGAGATTGTCAGTTGGAGTGGGAGCCCCTTAGAGGCGAAGGGTAAAACATTAGACCATGTAGATACAAGCTGAATTCCTGACTTCATCAATCGGGCGACCGATGAATAAAGTAATCACCATTAATAATTTGTAACTGTTTGTCTTGTGTCGTCATTCATTACAACCAAAAAGGGAAATGTGTTTTATCATCATCTTCCAAATTATATCTCCTCTCCTCCTCTCTATATGTGTATAAGAAATGTTGCAAAATATCCTCCAATCCAATATGTCTTCCCATAAGAATGGCCATCAATATTGTTATATGTATCCCCATTAATATGTCCCCTATATAAACTCTCGTCATCTTTAAATATATACGTCTGCTATTCAACAAGAAAAGCCAAGTTGTTTTTAAACGAATTAAAATCTATTAAAACCCATTATTCTTGAGCAATTCTTAACTCAGAAAGATAAAAGCCTGAATTTTATCATATGCAAAGAAGAGTAATATAAAACTTTTTCTCCTATTTGTAATAGAATTTAAAACTTTAAATGTTCCAAAAATAAAACACCACTTATCGCCATTTTTGTCTCCAAAATTTGAATTTTTTTAGAAAGGTTTTTGGACCAATTAATTTTTTTGTCCAAATAAGAATTAAGATGATTTGCTTTAAGAATGTGCAAAAATATTATAACATAAATACCTGAATTACAAATAATTCAATCTTTTGTCTCACTCAAAATTTAATGATAGTTTAGAAGAAACTGCGGTAACCTTTATAGAACCTTTTAGTTCTGTAAATTTCCATGTATTTTTAACGTTTGTTCTGACGATTAAGCGAGGAATCAACTTTATTCAAGTTTAATTCTTATTTCCTAAGCGATATATATATATATATATATATATATATATATATATATATATATATATTATCTTCATAACCCCCAAAGTTAAGCAACGATATCCCTTGTCAGAACCAAATGGGTGACCATTGTCGAAATGCTATGCCGTATGTGTTAGAGGCACATACCCCTGCATCTAGTATCACGCTTAGCCGTCTTGACACTGTCTTGCAATAAGGACTAAGTGTTTCTGGACGAAAGTATGTGGCAGATGCTAATCCTCCACACATTAAACTATGTCAAGCTCAAGTCACTGCAAAAAAAAGGGGGAGATGACAACTGTTTGTACGCCTTTACATGTGAAGTTTAGTCTTTGTAGTTGTCCATAAAAGTAGTGCAAATCTATTTTGTCCTAGGGATTAATTTTACATATCCTGAAACAGGTAGTTATTTAGATTCTATATAAAGTAAAGATCATTTATATGGCCGTCAGTTTCGTAACAAAGTCGCATATATAAATCTATTTAGCAATTTTTTTTTTGGCAAATATTGATCTTTATTGTCACAGAATTATTCTATTTTCGATCAACTTAATCGATTTAAAAAAAAAATTGACCCTGTCAACATTTCATTGTTTTTAGTCATATTTACAGAAAGGTGGGAGTTATATTTATTTCACTTACAGAGATCTACTCTCACTCGCCCCGTCGACACCGTAAACAAAATTTGAATAAGGCACACTTTTTCGCAAACACTGATTTTCTAGATATTTCTATGGAACATGTAGTTACAGTTACCAACATGTGTGCCACTTACTGGAGGCTAAGACTTTTGTAATTCTGGATAAAGTTTGGGCATCAAATTGGACTCGTTAAGTTTATTCGAGAGTCGATTATGAAAACTTTTGAATGGAAGAGACGTAAAGTGTTTTTTTTTTCATCTTGACAAAGAAAAGTAATATCGATAACAGCAGTAATTTCTCTAATTTGAGAAATTGAGCTGAGAATTTTAAATCTGAATTGCCAAACTAAACAAATTCTAACTTGATGTACTTTATATTACCTAGCAAGGTAACTAGGTATTGTTTGGCCAAGTTCTGTTTAACTTAATTAGTAAACAATTTCATTAATGGATGGGGTTTCTCTTGCCAAGCATTTGTTTATATCATGCACGCAATCTATGTGGTCGTCTGTCGTTGCATTATTGTCTCTTTCCAAGCGTTCGGCCGCCTCCTTTCGCGGGGGCACTTTTGTGGCCTTCGGGCCAATGTGCCTAAATTTTTTGTTCGTTTTCCCAATTGTATATTTTTCCTGTGAATAAAAATTAATATCTCAAAGTGTAGTATCTGTTCCGGCAGATGCTGCAATCAAAGACCATTGTCCTTGTGCAATCTTCTGGCCCATAAAGGGGCAACCCTACATGGGCCAGCAGGCAAATCACTATCCAGCTTCCATTTCCCACCTCTCGAGAGCTAGTCCCCTTTTCCTTCCCTTTCCACTCTTTCCACATTAAAAAACGGCCTTGTTCCTAATTTGCTCAGTGGGGAAGCAAATAAATCTAGTTTCTTTCCAATCATTCTCATGGCTCAAATCATTTTACATGGTACCTACCTCGAGTATCTCACATGTTGCTTTGGAAACAACGACGGCCAGCCAGCCGGGTCAACATCTGACCTTCTCATCGTCTGCCGCAATTGTTTTGAGATACCTTCAATAAGTTTCCAGACTTTTTGGTCATCATGTTTTTAAAGAGTTTCAGTTAGTTGAGGGGGGGCTGAACAAGAGGTCATGCAGGGTAACAGACATGCAACACAAGTAGACCATTTGGTGACCTTTCTTCAACTAGGATTGTGGCCTCGGGAAAGCCCATCGGGGATGAGTGCAGGGTCCCTTTCCATGCGCGACATGACACTACAAACATCCCGATATTATACAACTGTTGATGGAGCAGCCGCTTTAAGCGCTACCAAAGAGTTAGGGCACCTGTACTACCAGTCGGAAACAGCAGCCAGGAACTGTCTATCCGGTACCTTCAGCCCATCAGAAGAAGATCACCCCAATCTAATTGCACAGGCATGCGTGGTACTCAAGCACTCCCAAGTGCCCAGTTATGGGGGGGGATGTGTCGGGAGTGGGGGAACGCCATTCAATGCCCTAGACAAGAAACAAGATCTACCACTAAGTGTTTTGTCGATTCACTTGTGGTAGTGTCTCTGCGCCTGACTAATAGGCAAAGAAGGAGTATGGAAGCCGGCGATAGACAGAGCCTATCTAGTCCTTAAGCAATTTAGGTTTGCAGACCGGTAATTTGTTTGAGTCACCAGCTCTAGGAAGGTTGTCGTCCAAGACTAGAGAGGCCTCCCTCCCCTTTGGTTTAGTTTCAGGGGTTTCCTTCTCCTAGACGGGTGATCTGGGAAGATCTACTGGGCCCATCAGTCCTGAGAGGGTTTGCTCCGCGCCTGGGTCCTACTCCAGGTATTTCTGCGACCCCACGTGGTTAGTTAATGTTACAGGGTTAGTTTGTAGAGCTTATATATCTAATGAATAGTTACACTCCTCAAAGTGATTTAGGGGCATGCAGTGGAAGCGGTTTTGTGGGGAGGCTTGTTAGAAAAGCATTAGTGTGGATTAGGACTCTTACCTGAGGTTTCCCATTTTTTTTTTAACTTTATGTTAGTTTAGGTTCAGGATAACGTTACAGTTTGAGTAGGTATTAGGAATTAAGCTAAAACATTTAGCCCAGTCACTGTATATTTAGACCTCTATTGTTCCTAATATTTATTAATGACCTCCCCGACAAAATTGCCTCTGAGATGGGTATATATGCTGATGACACTACACTCTGTAACAGGCATGACAGGAAAACAAATGAACACATATCTAAAGAAATGGCAAAAACACTAGAGGATGACCTCCAATCTGTAGTGGAATGGGGACATAAATGGATGGTCACATTCAATGCTGCCAAGACTAAACTGGTTTCCTTCAATAATTACAAGAAACCTTCTCTGCCACCAATAGCAATGGCCAGTGACTCTTTATCTGAGAGTACATCTTTCAAACTGCTTGGCCTAACGTTCACAGGAAACATGAGTTGGAACAATTATACTGAAAACATTGCCAGGGCCGCTGCAAAAAAGGTAGGCTCTCTCTACCGTGCTAGAAAACTACTGACACCTGAAAGTATCCTGCACCTCTATAAGGCCACCATTCGCCCATGTATGGAGTATTGTTGTCACATTTGGGCTGGTGCATCTGCTACTAGTCTCTCGCTCCTAGACAAGGTTAAAAAAAGAGTCGCCAATCTGATAGGCCCTGAACTGGCATCTAAGCTTCAGCCTCTGCCCCATCAACGAAACGTTGCATCCCTCTGCCTGTTCTACAAGTATTTTAATGCTGAATGCTCTGACGAACTGCAGACACTTGTGCCCCCACGACGTAGACACCCTCGACAAACCCGACAGGCAGCTAAATCCCACCCCCACCCCCCACACAGTAGAGATCCCTAGATGTAAAAGATCTTTCTACTCCAGTAGTTTCTTCCCCAGAACCGCTAGACTCTGGAATTCCATTCCAAGTTCCTGCTTCCCTAACTGTACTGATATGCAGAAGTTCAAGTTCAACGTGAACCGACATCTTGTTGCCCAAATCCCATCTTAGTGCCCCAGTAGTTGCTGCCCCTGATAGTATCCCCCTACACCAAAGTGGCAATGCGCCTTGTTTGGGGTGAAAATGTAATAAAAAAAAATTGTCTTAGACTCTTAAAAATTCAGTATGTTATTGCTATACATATTATCACTGACCAATTTTTATGATTTCAAATTCAAACAAACAGCTACAGCAGAATTGGAATGCACCTACTAAAGCCTGATTTTCACAGCTGGTGAATTTCAAAAATGCAATCTGGACGTGACGAAACTTTAGAAGAATGATATGCAATAAAATTCTGTTTTAAACTTGGAGAAAATGTATGGAATGTTTCAGACTGCTTTTGGACCATCTTGCATGAATCGAGCATCAGTTTTTGATTGGTATAAGACATTCAATGAAAGCAAGGAGTTTGTTAGGGATGATGAGAGGTGTGGGAGGAGTAAGGAAGTCAGGACATCAATTGATAGGCCAAATAAGAATTTCATGGATAAGTACTATAGACGATAAGTGCACAGTTTGATGTCTGTGTGGGAACTGTACCACAATTATGCATGAGGAACTGAAGATGTGGAAGATTTACGTAAAATTTGTCCCAAGTGTGCTCCATCCTTGTCACAGACAGTCCTCACCTTCCCTATAGTCCCGACTTTGCTCACTGCGACTTTTGGTTATTCCCTAGGTTAAAGGAAAATCTAAAAGGCTGTCGTTATGAGAAAATTGAGGAGATGAAAGAGGCTGTGGCGAGGGTCATTGATACATTCATGCAAGAAGACTTCCATGGGGCCTTTCAGACGTTGGTGAAACGGCACAACAAGTACATTGCAGCCGGAGGAGGTTACTTTGAAAGGGACTAGAGTTTCATATGTGTGATATAAATAAAAGTGCCCATATGAAAATGTCAAGAATCCTATTAAAGATACCTCGTATCTATATACATTAAAAACCCCTATATATATATATATATATATATATATATATATATATATATATATATATATATATATATTGAGTTCCTTCGGCCATAATCGAAACCGAAACTAAAACGTCTGAAAAATTCTTGGTAAAATTATTTTTTAAAAATTAGATATCTTGAGAGTTATCAGCTATCATCGAAACCGAAACCAAAACTTATGAAGAATCTTTGGTAAAATTATATATTACAAGAAATGGAAGGTCATAGCAATTAACGACAGTCACTCGGGAGAAAAAGGCTGTAAGCGTGACGCACAAAATAACACACACGCTCTCGTATTAATATATAGATTTCCTGTTGAACTCCGGTTCTGGAAACCACAGGACAAGTGAAAGTTAAACCTAATTATACATTGTCTGTAATTTAAACGATTTGAACCCGAGTCAGTTGTTTCCCTTTGTTAGGTTAATAGTCAAATAACTTTCAGAAAACATTATTTTTCTACTTCACAATACATAGTCATGAGAAGTGCCAGATTACAAGAAACTTTTAAAATGCGTAAACTTAACCCGTTTTGTCTTAATTACATGCACACGATTTTTTCTTTCCCCTCTCTCTCTCTCTCTATCTATCTCTCTCTCTCTCTCTCTCTCTATATATATATATATATATGTATATATATATATATATATATATATATATATATAATGTTAGCGATAGGACGATTTCACTATTTTTCCCCATTCCGATAAAATTACCGATTTTATACTAAATTTCCGATTCCGATACAATTACCGATTCCAAATGTAATTTAAAGGATCGTTTTGGCATCGGAATATAAGCACACATTTTCTCGATTCTGATACCGATTCCACCCCCACCCTCCACCAAAGTTCCGATTTTTCCGATTCTGATTAATCGTCCCAACACTAGTATATCTCTCTCTCTATATATATAAATTCGTATTAATGTTTGTTTATTTGTTTGTTTGTTCACAATTTGATTAAAATATAAAAAAGGTCCATTACTTTAATCTTTCATTCATTCCTATATATAGTATGATTCTTGCAAAATATACGATTAATAGATGACGTCATTTGCATATTACATTAGGAAAATCGATATTTTTAAATATCAGTGTTTATAGTGAGAGAATTGTTTTAAGTGTTTTATTTAAGTTAATTATTTAAATTTGGATTTATATTGATGACATATTTAATTCAATTTATTTTTACCGACATCGATTTTTTAATGAATCGGTTTAAGTTATTTCCCCTTGGCTTAAACTTTGTTCTTTTTGTTTTTGTTTTCTTTTTCGGTGGATATTAAAACTAAAACCTTTCACGCATTACTTTCGAAATTAGTTTAAATAAAATAATTTCCGTGATTTTGCAATTAACGTTGTGGTCCAGCGGACTTTTTTTTTAAATAAACAAACAATCCAATTCAACTACGATTCTTTATTTAAAACAAAACAAACAAAAGTCCTTTCATTTACGCCTTTTTACCAGTTTTTTTCTTCACATTTCTTTTCATCGTAACTACTAATTTGTTTTCTTTTAATAACACAATAAGTCATAACTCATCATTTTTATAACATTAAAACGTGTATTTCGGTTAACGCAAATTCTACTTTGGTATTTTTGAAACTGAATTATTTTTCGTTGATGAGGTGACTTGAGCAAATGCTTCAGAATTTCATAAAAGTAAATTAGTTATTGACAAGCGGGGCGGGGCAGCCTTTCCCGGGCGTAAAATACGCTTAAATATGATATTTTAATTTGTCCAGATTTCGTATAAAAGCAAAAAAATTATTTAGGTGTCATCAGCTAGAATCGAAACCCAAACTGTAGGATTCTAGGCTGATGATGTCACCACTGTATCAACATGACACACGTATAAACTGATTAAAAATTAAAAATAAACTAAGATAAATGTACAAAATGTTTAACGATTTTTTCAATTTTTATCCATTTAAAAACAATTTTACCCGACTAAAGACCCTTAAAGGAACAGCCTGTACAAATTCCAATCATTTGGGGCCCCTAGCGCCGCTCTGCGACTTTTAGTTTCGGAGGAGATAGAGTTTGAAAATATAGAAACAGACAGACCGACAGACAGACATATGGCCGTTTATATATTAGATTTTCATGTAGAAATTTTTTGTGTAATGTTTTTGGGTGATTGATTAGAATTCACTTTATCTTCAAAATAAACTTACAGAAAAAAATCTGTACGGTGTACGTACTTGTTCTAAAATCTCGCAAGTTAAAATTATTTGGAGTTATTTTCGTTGTTTTTAAGATGGTACCGCAATATTGTCGCTGTTCCTTTAATAAGATAATTTTCTTATTGTTATGGCTTGCAATAAGCCACAAAGAAAACAGAACAACGGAATAGAGTTTAAACAATGTATTACTGGAACAACAACGTAAAAAGGTTACAACTGAAAAGAGTAGTAAACGTCACCGAGCAGCCGAGAGCCGCTCTGGCGTTTAATCCACACCTGGGATCAAAAGGTCTATGGTTTATATAATGGATAGAGCAGTCCATTTAGAGGGTGATTCCCCCACAACACTTATTTAAAAATAAAACTTGATCAATTATGTGATTTTTAGTGTATGACATTTTCTTTTTTTTTTCATGGATGCGGGTGGATTTTTCTTTATTTTTATTGTTTATTTAAAGGAAATTCTGTCTAATATTACGGCTATACGTGGAAAAATGACAACACCCTGTTTTATAAAACTATAACGATAAATAATATTATCTTTATTGTTGATTTTGTTATTCCACCTATATATGAATATTTAATTTTTGTTTTGCGATTATATAGAAATAATTTAAATAACTGAAAATCAATGCGATCCTTATACTTGAACATTATTTTGCATATAATACATTTACAAATTTAAAAAAATACCAAGTCTCCCCAGAGTGATATATATCATAAATGAAACTCTCACTATTGAAGCAAGTGATGAAACACGTTACTTTTTGATTGAAAATGAAATTTCTAAAAGGGAAATGCAAGTGTGAGAATCACTTTGATTTTTTTGTTATTAAAAAAATTACAATTCATCGCAAGACAAAAAAAATATTCATATCAAGCAGCGGCTTTTGTTTTAAATGTCATGCAAAAAAGAAAAACAAAAAAACTGCAAAGTCACTAAATTACGGCGTGAGTTGATTGCGAGAAAATTTTCTGTGTAGACAGTTTTTTTTTGTTAAACATTATTACGCGAGAAATCATTTCGAGTTAAAATCTATTAAGAAATACACATTTTGTATTGAGAAATACATACTTTAAATATATAAACAAAAAATGAGAAGAATTAGAAATTTTCAAACGAGATAACTATATTGGATAACTTGTTGTTGGTAATCTAATGTTTACATATTTAAAGTGTGCATTTCTCAATAGATTTTAACTCGAAATATGTTAATAATAATTCACAAACAAACAAACAAACAAAACAATGTCTACACAGATTTTTTTCTCGCAAACAACTTATGCCATAATTTAGTAACTTTACAAAAAAAAAAATCTATATCATTTCTGAGTCGTTTAACTAAGTAGAAAATATTATTCTTCAAAGGTTCGTGATAAAATGTATTCAGGAAAGATTTATGAGATCACAATTCAAACTGATTCACATAAAAAGCATTCCAACTGACAAAATTAGAATCGTCCGTATGTGGAACACTATCTGACTGGCCTGCTTTCCAACTGATTACAATATGATAACCTTCAAGTCCAATATAAACAAGTTCTTCGTTGAGCTATCCCCTTACATAAACCAAATTCTACCCAATTTACACTATTAATGATTACTAAACTACCACCTTACATTCATTAACCCTTGTCCTCGAGTGACCTTCAGGCCTTGATAAGTGGTAACTTCCTTGTAAAAAAATGTTTGCACCTCTACAGAACAACACTAATATCGACGCGAATGCTTTCGATTGTTTCCAATTACAAGTTATGGTACATGCCGGAAATTGCTAAAACAGTTTACACTTTGAAAGCCGTTAAAAATGAAAAAATAGTACGGTCCACTAAATAAGGGGGAGGGGATTTCCGTTTACCGGGTCGGAATTTGATTTAATGAAAATGAATATATCCAGGTCCCTCCTCACAAGAATATGATTGGCTGGTTAAGGCATAAATACGGTCTGGTAGAGTAGCCTGGGATAGACGTCAAAAATATAGCCAAAGCCTAACGCTTAAAAATATTACCAGCTACAACCATAAACACTCGTTCACTAAGGTGACTTACTAGATTGCATAACTCAATCACTGTACCCATGACCCCTCATCTACTTGAAACAAATATATTCTTTTCGTGGGATATATCAATTTGACACTTATCGTTCGCTGGTTTTTGACCTTGAAGTAATAATTTTTTAAGTTCCTAACATCAAATGGCTACATATCTTGTCTGAAGCGA
>NC_136495.1:19352061-19374561 GCF_053919585.1 Euprymna scolopes
ATTGAAATCATTAAAAAGGCGTTCATTGAGCTTTTTATTTTTTTTTAATTTACAAAATTTATATTAAAAAAAAGATCTTTTAGATTATAATTCGAATATATAAATCGAGTACGTTTCAAATAAATGACCAACCTATATATATATATATATATATATATATATATATATATATATATATATATGTGTGTGTGTGTGTGTGTGTGTGTGTGTGTGTGTGTGTGTGTGTGTGTGTGTTGTTTTGGTTTGGTTTTAGCGATATGTTTTGAATGAATTCAATTATTTACGAAAGTGCATTTTTACCTAAATGCGAGTTGGGAATAATTTTCCGTTTTAACCAATTTGGTACCCCCACATTGGGAGCGGTATATATATTATTTGTAAAATGTAATGATCCACTGACACGTGTTTCGTCGTCTACGACTCATCAGAGTGGCTGTATATATATATATATATATATATATATATATATATTTTGTGTACAGAAAGTTGTTAGTTGAGACAGGTCATTGGTACCGTCGGTTTCAAGCCCGATAATAAGGCCCGTTTAAGGTATCCTTATCGAGCTCTCTTCAGCCAATATTCGTCTGAAGAGAGCTCGATAAGGATACCTTAAACGGGCCTTATTATCGGGCTTGAAACCGACGGTACCAATGACCTGTCTCAACTAACAACTTTCTGTACACAAAATATAAGTACGCTCTTAAAATTTGGATTTTCCTTTTAATTGAGCACTCTGCTGGAATTCTTTTTCCAAAAAAACTAATCATATATATATATATATATATATATATATATATATATATATATATATATATATATATATATATATATATATATATATATAAAGATGTACCGCCCACTTTTCACCCTGTGCTATTTTTCTTTCTCCGGGCAATGCCAAGTTGCTTTGCTAGTTTTAAATAATATACTATCATCTGATTTAGTTGTATAGGAATTGTCGTTTTGTACTGTATATTTATATACACTCATGTTTTTAGTTCCATGATGGCAGGAACTTATTTACTGTTTTTTTATTATTATTATTCTAGTTTAATTGAATAGCGTCGTCGACGAGACATCCGCTATTTCCTCGCTAGTTCCGGACCGGCTAGAACTTATTTTAGGTACATTTATTATCTTAGTTGGTTCTTTTTTAGAATTCGATGTCATATAAAAGATACAGAAAATACAAGAATTTTTTTTGATGTACGCACATATTATGGACCGTAGATGTCACATTCCAAAATTCATATATATTGACTTGGTATGACGTTTCTGAATTTTTTAGATGAGGATTGGTTATTTGTACTATTATTCATCGGACTAAAGTTCTCATCTTGAGTGTGATTTTCACAAATGAGTGTGTGAGAAATTTAGTAGTCCGATGAATAATAATACAAATTGATCTAGTAGTTTTTTTTTGGGGGGGGGGCGAACCTGAATAATATTGCTCCCTCTCTATTTTTTTTTTATTTTCAACTTATTGTTCAATTTTTACAGCACATAATTATCGAATGGACACTAGTCTACCAGACTGTAAAAAAAAAGTGAATATTTAAATATTTTAATGGGTGCTCGGTTTATAATGCAAATTACTTGTAAATCGACCACCCAGTTTAGAACCACTCGATGTTTTTAGGTTAAATTTTGCGAATTTACCTTTTTTTAACAATCGTTTAGTCTTTTTAAAAAGTTCGCTTTTTAAAATAATCTAAAAAGGCTAAACTGCTTGAAAAAAAAAGCTAAACTAGTATATAAAAATGCTAAATTCGGGAAATTTGGTCTAAAATCGTCAAGTTGTTCTAAAGTGGATGATCAATACGTTGCAGTAGTAACTGATCACACACTTCAAATATTTAAATATTGACGTTTTTCATTTTTGTTGTTGTTGATAATCTGGTAGACTAATGTCCGCTGAAAAAAAAAAATAAAATTTAAAAGTGAAAATAAAAAATATAAAGAGGAGAGCAAAGGGGGAAAGCCACTTCTTGAACACATGCCACAGCAAAGAATTATTGAATGGCACAATGAAGGATTGCCCTAATGACAACCAGAGTGGATGACACCTCTTTCATATCAACCATGAATATGTAGCCCTGACTAAAAGAAAGAAGAGGGAATTCCACATGGAGCATGAACTAACAACCAGTTCATACCAGGACGACCAGAGCCACGCCCATACAGCTACGTTGAATACGATCGCTCATATGCACCTTGGACAGTTAATGCATACTGAGGTGAAACCACAATCCAATTAGCTGCCATGGCAGATACTGGGGCCCAAAGCAGTACAGCTGGAGAAGATATATTGAAGGATCTCGGGTGCACTACTAAACATCTATTACGCACTAGGCATCGATTACGTCCTATAAACAACAACTTGCCCATCATAGGAGCCGTAATCAGCACATTAAAACTTGATGATGTAACATGCTTAGAGATGATTTACATCTGTCCCAAAATTAAGGGTCTATATATCTCGCAGACAGCCCTAATAATAAGGATTATTGACAACGACTTTCCAGCTCAAATTAGGAGTCAAGTAGCCACTACAAAAATAGACTGTATCCTGCTAACTGTACATTAGCTACTTGCGGTTGCCCATCAAGATTGCCTTGCCAACCACCACTAGACAGGCTGCCACGATTATCGCAACGACCTAAAAAATTAGGTCAAATGTCACTTCGCCAGGAGTGCATTACAACACGTGCACACACACCAACAGTTGAAGAAAATGACAGGCGAGCCAATTACCACTACATTTTTTGATAACTACAAATCAAAAGCCGTTCTCAAGCCAACCAGGTCCCCACCACTGGAAAGAAGCTGTCAAATCCCACTTCTGACACCATGTACAATTAAAATATGAAATATTTTATGAGTGGGAATAACAACAGGACACTTCATTTCAGTAAGAACTTACCATGCGAGTCAGTGCCTTTATTTAGGTCGCCGTGACAGTTTACCTCTGTCCTGGGAGTTACCCCAATGCATATCAGGGGCACATAACTCGGGTATTATGTTAACAGTAGCATTAACTCATCAAATCGTTCAAGGTTGAGCATGACATTTCTGGAGTTAATCTAACTTCTCGGGAAACGTTTGTACACGGGTCAGCTAGCTATATATCTATATAATTATAAAACTCAACTGACCTTGTAACGGGTGTTGTAACCCAACACCCGGTTTACAACTTCCGGTCGCGCATACGTACATAAACATAAATCCATAACAGCGTAAACAAATAAACACGAATCGCTACTTTTGCAGAATTTAACCTGCGCACTGAAATATTAACGTATTATTTAGAAATTATTATTTAACATGGGAAGGGTGTGAATGTTTGGCAACTATTCTGTATACTGTAGCAATTTTCTTACAAATAAATCGTTTGACCCATTGACAACCATAAGAACAATTTACAACGGCGATTTCTCCACCGCCTTCCTTTTTTTTTTTTAATTTATTCTCCATTTTTTAATACACCTTTCTTAAAAACATTCATACCTTTTCTTCTACACTACCAACATAAATAATCCCGAAAATGTTTTTTTTTAAATTTACGTTACAAATAAATAATGAACGCGACAATAAAACGGATTGTTCTACTGTGTACGTTTTCAGCGTCCCAATTGTATTTTTTCGCGTTTAAATTAAAAGATATATCAACATTTGAATTTAACTTTAAGTATTATGGTATCTGTTCAGTGCACATTTACCTATAAGTATGGAAAACCACTCATAATTCAATGGCTGTAAGTTTTTTTTTTAACAAACGATTATAAACAGAACGGCTCATAGAAATCTATATATATTTTTTCATTTTAATATACTTTCATCGAAATGTTTCTGTTATGTCACAAAAAAACTATTTTCCTTACAAGTGCCATGCTCATACATTAATTCCATAGCTAATATAACATACTGACCCAACGGACCACGGGTAGTCCAGTATAAAGTCTGACTTTAGCAAATAGGGTGCATACCTTTATAACTATTTGCTAACATTTTCACTCCTCTGATGAGATGGTAGACATCGAAACCCTATAGGTTAAGGAGATAAACTTTCTAAAACATTCTTTGTCTTGCTTAGAATAATAAAAATTCTTTGATATGAAACTCAACCACTTCATTTCATTTCAATGAGAGTTTTTTGAAATTCATTGAATTACAATGTAATATATATATATATATATATATATATATATATATAAAATCTTATTATTTATTAAATAATAGGTGTTGACTGTGGTTTAGTTATTAACGACACTGACTTAGGGCCTGCATGTTCCAAGCTTGAATCTAGGTCATTCCACAAGTCACATCTGCTTAGGATGTTGGCAACCTTTGTGGTTCCTCCCGTAAGTACCCTGTGTCTTTCTAGAAAGCATTCTGACTATACAAATATTGGGGAAACCGATGCCAAAATAGAATCTTCGGATTCATAAAAGCAACACGGAAAGAAATAAAAAGATTGGAATAGTCCATTATAAACAGAAAGGGAATATCACCACAGACAGTAATGTTCTTCAACCCATAGTTGAAGAGAAAGAAAGACGAGAGAGAAAATGGTGTATGTGTGTATGTTTGTGTGTGTGTGTGTGTGTGTGTGTGTGTGTGAGAGAGAGAGAGAGAGAGAGAGAGAGAGAGAGAGAGAGAGAGAGAGAGAAAGAGGTGAATTTTGTTTTTATATTTTTTATACTTAACTAACTTTGGAAATTCAGTTTTTTCCCCTGATTCAAGAAATGTAATCTGACCTCAATATACGGGTGGGTCACACATTATTTTTTTTTATAGATTATACATAAAGATTTGTATTTACTGAGTCAATAAGTAGAAGTTTAGGGCATTTTTCAGCAAAACAAAACAAAAAAAAATGTCTGACATTAAACGGCCATCTCGGGATTCGCGATAAACGTTCAAAAATCGAAAATTAAAAATATACTGATCGAAACTCACACAATGAATGTCACGATAACCGTCTAATGATTGCCATTTCTTGTTTTAGACACTACTTGGGTTTCGAAGAAAATAAACGTTTTAAATAAGTTAAAACATAAAGAGAACTTGTCTAGGTAGGTAGAAGAGAAACTTGTCTTTGACAGCATTTATTTGTTGCATATTTGTTTCCAACAACTTTTTCGGTTTGTTTCTATACCGACTAAATTGCCGTTTTTTTTTTTTAAATTGTAAAACAAAAAATACGAGAACACATTATATATACGAATTAATATGCGAATTAATTTCCTTTTCAAGTTAAATAAAACAAGAAAACACCGGCAAACATGTAACATACTATCAAATAAGATAAAAATATAGTCTCCCCGGCGGGGAATTGAACCCCGGTCTCCCGCGTGACAGGCGGGGATACTTACCACTATACTACCGAGGAAGCTGACTGCTAGTAGGGAAGAGCTATCTATTTGTACGCTGCCTGCATGGAAACTGCCATTAAAGTAAACGATATCTACGGTGAAAAGTACATTCCAACTTCGAACTAAAAATAAACTGCGATGAGTGATTGTACCTATTTACTATGCCTCCCCACGGGACAGAGTTAGACACCAGGGCCGTTTTTTAACGTGGAGAAAAGGCACAAAAATAAAAAATTGTCTCAGTCGTGAAGGACTGTGATTCTCCACCGAGAGAGAACAAGAAATGGAAGTGCAGCATCTGAAGCGGCAGAAGCGCCTACAAAAACTATCACAGCAAAGAAACTTAGTTCGAAGCTGCTTTATAATACACGCATGCGCGTGCACACACACACACACACACATACACACACACACACATATATATGATGATTGCTACTTCTTGACAGAAGTTTGTTTTCTCTTCCTTAAGGGTTATCGCGTCCGTGTGCATGTAGATGACTCTTTAATCCAGCTTTAGTCCCGCATGAAAGTTCACAAATGTGGCATAATAACTTTTCAAATAAGATAAAAACATAGTCTCCCCGGCGGGGAATTGAACCCCGGTCTCCCGCGTGACAGGCGGGGATACTTACCACTATACTACCGAGGAAGCTGACTACTATTAGGGAAGAGCAATCTATTTGTACGCTGCTGCATGCATGGAAACTGCCATTAAAAGTAAACGATATATATATACGGTGAAAAGTACATTCCAACTTGGAACTAAAAATAAACTGCGATGGGTGATTGTAGTTCGCCTACAAAAACTATCACACCTAAGCAACTTAGTTCGAAGCTGCTTTTTAATACACGCACGCGCGTGCACACACACACACACACACACACATATATATACACACACATATATATATATGTATATATATATATGTATATATGTATATATATATGTATACACACACACACACACACACACACACACACATATATATATATATATATATATATGATGATTGCTACTTCTTGACAGACGCTTCCCTTTTTCTTCCTTAAGTGTTATTACGTCCGTGTGCATGTAGATGACTCTTTAATCCAGCTTTAGTCTCGCATGAAAGTTTACAAATGTGACATACAAACTTTTCTTTTTGTAAAGGTGATCGCATGATAATATTGTGAATCCTCGAATGTCGTGTTAGTCTACTTATAGATTTTCAGATTAGACCACAAATATGACAATTAGCGTTGCCAGGTGTGCTGTAGAAGCCTCCTCATAAGACTGTCGTTCCTTTCTTTGTGTAATTTCATTTGATTAACAAAATCAGCCTTGGAAAATACAAATATATATAAACACACACACACACACACACACACACATAGATAGATAGATAGATAGATAGTAAGTTAATAAAATATATAAGGCAATAAAGCTACACAGGCACTAGCCTTACGAGGACGAAATGCAGAAATTTCTCTGTAGCTTTTTTTTTTTACATGGTGGTCACCAGTCACCACTTATCAAGGCTCGGAAGCCACTCAGGGATTAGGGTTATTGCAAGTACATTACATTAGTGTGGAGATTTGATGAAGTGTTTACTTAAGGGGGCGGTTCATTTGGAATTTGTTAACGTTGAAGCTTAAACTTCATATATATTTTCATAGCTTTCTCCCCCCCTCCCTCTGTAGTAGTAGTAGGCCAGTAGACCACCCAGCGTTGCTCGGTCGAAAAATACGCTTAAATGTGAATTTTTAATGGTTTATTTTACTATACACATAGATCCTGTTAAAAACCCACCGAATGTCACGGTAACATATATTGAGTGAGTTTCTAACAGTATTTTGTATAGGTTTTGAGTTTTACCTCATTTTCCCAAGCTTGAAGTATCCAACAGCTAGCTCGTCGCCCTTTGTCTTTTTCAAAAATACCGATAAACATTACATGTTTTTCAAACCGATTAAACATTTTAAATTAAATAAAGACACTAAAAACTTATCCAGTTAGGTAGAAAAGTAACTTATCTTGACTTTGATAACATTTATTTGTTATGTATTTGTTTTTTTACAACTTTTTCGAATCTATGTGTATAATACAACAAACCCTAAAAAATTCATATTAAAGCATACTTTACGACCGGGCAATGCAGGGTAGCCTACTCCTAGAGAGAGCAGGCGGGAGGGGGGAGGGAGTTATATATAAATATATATAAAGTTTAAGCTACAGAGAAATTTCTGCATTTCGTCCTCGTAAGGTGTCGTTAGGCTTAATGGCTGTATAGCTTAATTGACATATATATTATATTAACTTACAATCTATCTTTTTTTTTTTTACACAGTGATCACCATCACCACTTATCAAGGCCCGGAAGCCACTCAGGGATAAGGGTTATTGCAAGTACATTACGTTAGTGTGGAGATTTGATGAAGTGTTTACTTAAGGGGCGGTTCATTAGGAATTTGTTAACATTGGACTTGAAGACATCCAAGTTGTAGTTCGGCGGGAAGCAGGCGGACGGAACAGAGTTCCACAGGCGTGCAGTTCTAAGAAAGAAGCTTTGTTCATGGAATCCGCGTTTTGATTTAGGCACAGATATAGAGTGGGGGAAATTTTTCACAGTGGATTCAGCTAGACGGGTGTTTTTCGTTAAAGATTGGCGAGGGGGGACCAGAGATTGGAGTTCAGACGAGCAACTGCCATGGAAATAACGATAAAACAAGGATAGGCTCGCAACGTCTCTTCTGTGGGAGAGAGGTTGCAGGGTAGAGAAAAGGGCATCCCCCACTAAGCCATGAAGTCTATTTTGTACTCTGTCAAGGCAGGATAGGCTGTTTTTAGCAGCTCCTGCCCAGATATGGCAACATCTATCTATCTATCTATATCTATACCTATATGTGTGTGTGTGTGTGTGTGTGTGTGTTTGTGTATGTGTAATTGTGTATGGGGGGTGCGCGCGTGCTTGCGTTTGTTATAACTAGGGTAATGACAATAGAATATCGTTTTCATTCTTTTGATTCTCAAGTATATATACGAATCAGTTAGACACACTTAATTAACCAAGAACCACATCAGTCTTTATAAAAACATATAAAATATTAACGGATATATACTCAAGAGTCAAAACAAGGAAAAGAATATGCTGTTGTCACAAACCTAATTATAAAGCAGCTTCAAACTAAGTTGCTTTGATGTAAAAGTTTTTGTAGGTGAACTGCAGTCACCTATCACAGTTTATTTTTTTAGTTCGGATTGGAATGTACTTTTCATCGTAGATATCGATTACTTTTAATGGCAGTTTTCATGCTGCTGCATAGAATTACATTGCTTCTCCTTCCGCAGCAGTCAGCTTCCTCGGTAGTATAGTGGTAAGTATCCCCGCCTGTCACGCGGGAGACCGGGGTTCAATTCCCCGCCGGGGAGACTCTTTTATTATGTTATTTAATAGGATACTACATGTTTGGCGTAGAAAAGTAGAAAAATAACTTATCTTGGCTTTGATAACATTTATTTGTTATATATTTAATTTTTGACAACTTTTAGGGGCGGACGTTGTCGAGAGTGCCCCCACCCTCTAAATTCCACATTTTTCACCTTTTTTAAAAACTTTTTTTCCTGTTAAAATCATCAATTACAGACTTAAGTTCCAGATTATAAAAAACAATTGAAACAAAATTTTTTTTATAACTTTTCACGTGGGGGTTCAGTTTTCAATTAGAACGTTGTACAAAATTGAACACGAACTCTGTGACCACGATGAGATGGATACGTAGATAGATGAGAGAGAGAGAGAGAGAGAGAGAGAGAGAGAGAGAGAGAGAGAGAGAGAGAGATTAATTTTGTTTTTATATTTTTTATACTTAACTAACTTCGGAAATTCATTTTTTTTCCCCTGATTCAAGAAATGTAATCTGAGCTCAATAGGTGAACTAACGGGTCACACATTATTTTTTAAAAATATATTATACATAAAGATTTGTATTTACTTAGTCGATAAGTAGAAGTTTAGGGCATTTTTCAGTATAACCAACAAAACAAAACCAAAAAAATGTTTGACATTAAACGGTTATCTCGGGATTCGCGATAATCATTTAAAAATCGAAAATTAAAAATATACTGATCGAAACCCACCCAATGAATTATTGTGTTTCGACCTGACACTTTAGTCTCACACGGAAAAGAAATACGACTACAAGTCGGAGAGCAATAAAAGTGTATTTAAAACAAACGTAAAATACGAACGTAAAATATGTGGGTTGCAAAACAATTGTGTTTGCGGCTTTTTAAGAAGTTCAAAAAAGTTCTTTTAACGTCTTGAGTGACGGCTCCTTTCAAGTTAAGAAGTAAAGAATTGGAATAATACGTCTTTTCTCCACTGATGTTCGTACGAAAGAGCGCGTTAAAAGAAAGTCTTTAGTCCCGCTTAATAAATAGATTGCCGTGATTATTCGATGAGAGGCACCTTTGGCCAATGAGACAGGGCCTTATTTAAATTGTAAGGAAAGATAAATAAGACGAAAAGGGAGGTAACTCTAGTTTTTTTTTATATTCTCCCAACAACAACAAAAATGCGACGATTGAATTCGTTGCATGTCCATTTAGGACTTAATATTTAAATATAAATGCTTAACAAGAGCTAACAGCTTACTTAAATAACATTTCAGGCATTATTATGGCCCGATTACAAGAATGTATATATAGTTTTTAATAATTTTTTTCTCTCGGACATTATTATGGCCGGATTACAAGAATGTATATATAATTTTTAATAATTTTTTTCTCTCGGGCATTATTATGGCCCGATTACAAGAATGTATATGTAGTTTTTAATAATTTTTTTCTCCTCAGGCATTATTATGGCCCGATTACAACAATGTATATATAGGTTTTAATAATTTTTTTTATCTCGGGCATTATTATGGCCCGATTACAAGAATGTATATGTAGTTTTTAATATTTTTTTTTCCTCAGGCATTATTATAGTTAAAGACAACTCTAATGGAAACAAATGCTTGTGGCTATGTGTTTCCACTGCACGGTCGCCTCTTTTTATTCGAGCCGAACGAACTTTGCCATCGCTCCCACTAAACACTTCAATAAATCTGACCAGTTTCCAGAAAGGTGTAGGCTTGGCAGGATTCTTTATAAAAATCATATCATTTACCTTGATTTTATTGTGGAACTCAATTTCATGAAAATCCTTGCAACTTTCCCTTAGACTCAGCAAATATTTCTCATGCCACAGGTCTTTGAATTTAGAAGTCAATTCTTCTCTGTTTTCCAATGTACTTACAAGTAGAGATCTTGTGACTGGTTCTGTTTCAACTAAACTGGGGTTGTCAGCTTGAAAGGAACGTTCAGAGTTTATGTTAGGATGAATAAAGCAGTTGTGTGTTAAAGGGAGTAATTCAACATCAGTACAACATCTGTAGGTCAGAGGCCTGGTGTTCACTGCCCTTTGGGCGTCTGATAGAAGGGTTAAGAGTTTAAAATAACCGATTTTGGATCGACCTAATGTTTTAAACAAACATGATTTTATTACCCTGATCATTCTCTCCCAAGTACTACAAATCCAAGGGGGAGTAAAGAGGTATTTTTATGTGCATGATAGCAGAGCTGGTAAATGCATTATTGAATTCATTGTTGTTGATGTGATGTTTAATTACGTTTCCACCTAAAGCAGCATTAAAGGAACGTGCATTATCACTTATATATGAGTTGGTACTCCATAAAAATTAGAAAAACGAAATAATGCGAGAATGAAAGCTTGAGTGCTCATATCCGGCACAAGCTCAATGTGAATAGCTCTCACATTCACACATGTGAAAATCAACATATACATTTTTGTAGACTTTACTTCTCTTTGTACCCAGATGTGACCCGTGTAATTTTAGCCTAACTCTGTGTTTCGGCAGATTTGTTAACTTGGGGTATTTAAAAGCCACGTTGTTGAATTTTTTACAGATATAGCAGCTTGAGATTACAGACTTCACCGACTGCCTTGCTTGGGGAAGCCAATATCCAGACAACCTCAATTTTGTTATTGTCGTGCCTATGCCCAAATGTCTGCACCGATGATGGCTATCCAAAATTATTAATTTCGTTAGTGGATGTTGCTTGGCAATCAAAATTAGAAAGACCAAATCATAGTCATATCTTGAATTGGCAATTCTTCCATCCACTCTTAAGATCCCGTCCGAGTCCAGAAAGATGTTAAGATTCTTACCCAACGAGGGAATCTTCTTATCAAGTGGTTCTTCAGATAAACAATCTCGACATCAAAGGTTTGTGATTGCATCATTTTAATCAAGTAAATTTTGGCAGTCTGTTTTGGATTAGACTGTTTCTTCACTCGTTTACATTTATTCACAAATTTGAATACAAAGGCAGTGGCACGACATAACTTGTCCAAACTCGAGAACCTGTCAAAGGGAATTAGTGGTTTACAAATAGTTCCACCTATTGTACTATGAAAAACATTTTCCACATATCGCTGGTTTTCCGGACTCAGGCAGCTCAAGGTACTTGTAGGACAATTCTCTGGTTCCTGAACTATCCACGCAGGTCCATAAGTCCAGAAGTCCAGTTTCTCTTTAAATTTTTCCAGGCTGACACCACGAGAAAGCAGATCTGCCGGGGTTTCCGCAGAGGGGACATATTTGTAGTGAATGTCCAATCTAAATTCTTTGGTAAAATTGTCTTTCATATCATGACTGTCTCTTATTCTATTCCTGGTATATAGGCTTTTTGCCTTCACAATGTCTTAGAGAAGCCATAACAAAACGACTTGTGCATCCACAAAAACCATAATGCTCTCAATTCTGATATTAGAGTATGTTCTCAGCAACATGCTTAAAGGTTTGAATGCAATGTATACAGCAAGCAACTCCATCATTGGCAAAGTTTTAGCTTTCATTGGTGCTACTTTCACTTTAGAAAATATTACATGGGATTTCCCATTTTGCACTCCATAAATAACAAACTCATATGCCTGTGGTGAAGCATCACAGAAAATATACAACTTCAGTGGTCCGTCACTGTCTACAGCCTGTCGTGAGAAGGACAGATTCCTCAAACCAGAAAGATCCTCAGCTAAATTTGACCAAATTGTCATTATGTCTGTTGGCACCTTTTGATCCCAACTCAATTTGAGAAACAATAATTTTCTGAGAAGGATTTTCGCTTTAACTGTTACAGGAACACAGCGCGATAAAGGATTCAAATATTTTTGCTGTCTGTGCCAAAATATCCCTTTTAGAGAGTATATTTTCCTTAACTGAAGTGTGAGAGATGCTGATAGTATCTGATTCAGGGTGGTATGTATATCCAAGAACCTTTTCATACTCACAGTTATGTTGCACAATTTTACTATCCTCAATCATGATTTCTCGTAGGCCTCTATAATTGGAATTACACGACCTCAGCTGGAAATTTCCCTTTTGCAGTCGAGACACTGCATTTTTTATAAACGCTGATTATCTTCTCCGAAGACTTGCTTGTCATACATAGGTTGTTAACATAAAATCGACTTTTCAACATCTTAGTACATGTGTCATTTGGAAAGTTACTCACGTGATGCTGCAGGACATAATTCAATATAAAAGGGCTTGCATTGAAGCCAAATATCAATGTGCAATAACGATAACAAATCAACTTGTTTTCATCTTTCATAAAAAAACAAAATCTATTTTTATCTTCATCAGACTTGAGTCTGATCATAAGAAAAGCTTTCCTTATGTCACCTAGCTGAACATATTTATCAGTGACGAATAAAAGTAAAAGTCCAAGCATATTACTCAACATATTAACATCCGGGTAACATGACTCATTAAGAGAATAACCACCTCCAGCCTTTAAAGAACAATTAAAAACAGGTCTTATTTTGGTAGTTACCTGTTGATCATATTTGAAAACTTGTCTATGGGGTATCCATATATATTTGTGAAAACCCTGTGGGTCAACTTCAATTCTCTAAATAATTCCTCCAGTCATTTGTTGACGAAAAATATCAGTACCTTCAGAGCGACTTGGTAGTTGGAAGGCACAGAATTGATTTTATCTTTATGCCAGGGTAAATCCACAAAATATGAGTTGTTTTTAAATTCAATAGACTTCTTGAAGCTATCGATTTTATTTCGGTCCTAATCCGCGATTAATTCTTCATCAAGGGAAGTGCCATTAGTTTCCACAGCAAACATCCTTTCTAAATTTCTCTCCACATTTGAAGATTCAAATATATCTGAGAATGGATTCTTGTAGGTTAATTTGCGTCCCAATATAGCGTTCAATTGACGCTCTGAGCAACGAGCATGTTCCGATATTATAGTATGATAATTAGCACAATGATTGGATTTTTCAGTTCCTGATCGGCATATAAAAAATGCTGAACATTACCAAATGGAGCAATCCCTTGAGGTAAATCCCATGCGTAGCCATTCATGCATTTAATAATTTTGGAGTTAGTCATAAATTGGAAAATATCTACACCTAGGATACCGTCAATTTTTTATAGCATTGCTATGTTTTTCACTAGAAAATGCCAACCTGTATTTTAATTTTTTTAAGTTGGACCTTACTTGACAGAAATTATTGAACTGGAATTTAGTACCAAATTGGTCATCTATTTAAACCGGAATGGGGAGTTGTCTCCTTTTACCAACATTAACATTCACAACAACTTGCTCAAGACTCTTTACCGTAAAACACCTGCATAGGTTTTCATCTGTAATCTTTTCATCTGGTAATCGGTAAGATTCGAATCTCCATCAGGATACCTTAGTTCTTTTAATATTTTATTTTGAAAAAAAAAGATCGCTGACTTCCAGTGTCTAAAAGGCAGTTAACCGTAGTTTTCTTTGTTTCATTATGTAATGAAATAACTACAACAGGTAATATGATGTTGTTTTCATCAACATGGGAACATAGAGAAATTATTTTGGGGGATTATCACATAAAGGTGTAATATGTGCCTTAGATCGACACAGTTTGCAGGAGAGAGAATTGTTCTGGCGCCCAGGGCAATCTTCGCTTTTGTATTTATAACTGGAACATCCGATACACAATTTCAACTGTTTACACCTCTCAACTCTTGCTTTATACGTAGAGAACTTGCTGCACTTCAACATGGAGTGACCACGTATTGAGCAAAGTTTGCAGTATGTACCGGCATAATTAGTAGACAAATTCAGTAAGGCAGCATCTCCTTTCCCTTTTTCCTGATTTTTAACATGTGTTCCATCGCCCTTAGAATTAGTTGCTGCTGACCGCGAATATTTCTTATTCCTCGAAGAGCACGGACGGCTTCATTATAATTGTCAAATATTTGAGTCAAAGACGGGTAATTCGTGCCCACTCTGTGACTAATTTCCCTTTTCAAGACCACAGGTAACTTTTCAAACATAATGTGACTGATCAACAAAAACCCAGTGGAATTATTCTAAAAAAAATCGATCTGATATGACGTTTTCAGTTCAGACAAATCCGCCCTCACTTCGTCAAGATATTGTTTCACAGACACAAATTCAGGGTCATATTGAGGGGATGCAGAAATTATCTGCTTACAAATTTCGTTAATAATAAAGAGGATATCTAAAACTTCCTTTGTCGGTAGATCGACAGCAACATAAAAATTTTCATCTTCCAATGTTAGATGAGAAACCAATTGTAAAGCATAATCGCTTAAATAACCTTTCAATAAAGCTAATTTAGACTTACCGGATTTAACAAAGTCTGCACAGTTTTTAAATTGTGAAATAAAATTCTTGAATTCGAATTTGGATGGATTAATTCTGCTGAAGGTTGCACATTGTAACTTGGGCATGGATAACAGAGGTACAGAGCCAACTTCAGATTTTTCCAATGTGTTGAGTTCTTTAACAGTGTCTCTCGATGTCGGCAAAACGATCATTACCATTAGATTGAAACTCAATTTCTTTCTTCTGTCAACGAAACCACAGTTCTTCAAATCAAACTCTGCTTTGATGCATATTACTTTAATTTTTTCATTAAAGGAACGAAATTCAATTAGCATCTCCTTGATAATATCTTCCTCTTTCTGGAAAGTCCTTTTTCTTAGCTTTTAACGTTGTTCCAGCATTTCAATGTTAAGAGTAATATCATCCGTTTAGACTTCCCGGGCAACTTCGAGAGCCCTTGCACCCTTCAATGTCTTAAAATTCTCCATGTTAGGATTCACTCTTATTTATTTTAAATCAAACGTGAATCCAACTTCTTCTTTTCTCGAAGAGCGACAAACAATTCGTAAAAGAATATCACCGGAGAATCACAGCTTTGAAACATGTGTAGACCCAAGTAATGTTTCTGTTTTCTTGTCTCCCCACGAGAGCATATATATATATATATATATATATATATATATATATATATATATTGTTGGTCGGAGGGATAAGCAATAAATAAGCTTTGCTTTAAAAGTTTTTTTGTCACAAGACAAATAGTCAAGAATTTTTTTGTCACAAGACAAATAGTCAAGAATTTTTTTGTCAAAATGGCAAATAATAGCGAAGAATTTATTTATTCTTTTTTTTTTTTCTTTTCAACAAATATGTCCCAGTCCGCACGATGTCATAAAGATGGTTACTCGTTCACACGTTTTGTGAAATAAATACAGTTTATCGCGCGGTAATCAAAATTAATTTTCTTTTTTCAACAAATATTTCCAAGTCCGCACGAGGTCATAAAGATGGTAACTCTTTCGCGCCTTGAGAATTTAAACACAGATCGTTCATGTGTGTGTATATATATATATATATATATATATATATATATATATATATATATATATATATAGGTGAATTCAGTTTACAAACAAATGGCTACACATAAGCATACATGTTTCAGCGAAAACCCAGTACGGGAATCGCTTCGTTGCACCCTTCAATGTCTTAAAATTCTCCATGTTAGGATTCACTCTTATTTATTTTAAATCAAACGTGAATCCAACTTCTTCTTTTCTCGAAGATCGACAAACAATTCGTAAAAGAATATCACCGACGAAGCGATTCCCGTACTGGGTTTTCGCTGAAACATGTATGCTTATGTGTAGCCATTTGTTTGTAAACTGAATTCACCCATATATATATATATATATATATATATATATATATATATATATATATATATATATATATATATAGGGGGGGGCTTCTTTAAACGTGATCTGTGTATTTTATTTTTTTGTGTGTTTTCTTTTTTCGCGACAACCAGCTAAACTTGAGAATTGTTTTGCAAAATGTTGTGTTTCGACCTGACACTTTGGACTCACACGAAAAAGAAATGCGAATACAAGTCGGAGAACAATAAAAGTGTACTTAACACAAACGTAAAACACAAACGTAAAATACAAACGTAAAATACGAACGTAAAATATGTGGGTTGCAAAACAATATTTAAGAAGTCCAAAAAAGTAAACAAAAAAAAAAACACCGGCAAAAATGTAAAATCCTATCAAATAAGATAAAAACATAGTCTCCCCGGCGGGGAATTGAACCCCGGTCTCCCGCGTGACAGGCGGGGATACTTACCACTATACTACCGAGGAAGCTGACTGACTATTTGGGAAGAGCAATCTATTTGTACGCAGCCTGCATGGAAACTGCCATTAAAAGTAAACGATATATACGGTGAAAAGTACATTCCAACTTGGAACTGAAAATAAACTGCGATGGATGGGTGATTGTAGTTCGCCTACAAAAACTATCACACCTAAGCAACTTAGTTCGAAGCTGCTTTTTAATACACGCATGCCCGTACGCGTGCACACGTGCACACACACACACACACACACACACACACACACACACACACACACACACACACATATATATATATATATATATATATATGACGATTGCTACTTCTTGACAGAAGTTTTCCTTTTCTTCCTTAAGTGTTATTGCATCTGTGTGCATTTAGATGCCTCTTTAATCCAGCTTTAGTCTCCCATGAAAGTTCATGAATGTGACACACAAACTTTTCTTTTTGTAAAGGTGATCGCATGATAATATTGTGAATCCTCGAATGTTGTGTCAGTCTACTTTTAGATTTTCAGATTAGATCACAAATATGACAATTAGCGTTGCCAGGTGTGCTGTAGAAGCCTCCTCATAAGACTGTCGTTCCTGTCTTTGTGTAATTTCATATGATTAACAAAATCAGCCTTGGAAAATACAAATATATATAAACACACACACACACACACACACACACACACACACACACACACACACACACACACACACACACACATATATATAGATAGATAGATAGATAGTAAGTTAATAAAATATATATGGCAATAAAGCTACTACACAGGCACTAGTCTTACGAGGACGAAATGCAGACATTTCTCTATAGCTTAAACTTCATATATATTTTCATAGCTTTCTCTCCCCCTCCCGAGTTCGACACGATACACCCGAAGAAGGTCAGAGGTTACATCGACTGAAATGTGCAAATAACACCCCAGTTGAGAACAACAGCCCTAATAATTCATTGTGATATAGCTTCCTATTCGATTAGTTTCTTTCCAAGAACTGCAAGCTTGTAGAACTTTCTTTTTGTCAAGTGTTTTCCTCCTACACAATTTGTCCTTTGTATTTGTTATGCTAAAGCCAACAAGTATCTCCTATGTTTGCTATAATCGTCTTTTGTTCTTGTTAGCTCCTTACATCAATTGGCTTCATGCTTTGTCTGGAGGGTTTTCCATATTCCCCCCCCCCTGAAAATACCGGATACTTTTGGGAAGCTTTAATACGAGCAAATCTCTTCGAGTATTTCTGAATCTATTTGGTGTTGGACAGGCGTTTAATATATTTGCAGAAGTGACGGAAATAGATATCAATGCGCTCTTGGGACAGGGAACTTGTTTGACACTGGAGAATTTGTAGGGTTAAGACTTTGATTCTTGCTGGAAACATTATAACTTGTGGCGTGCCCCGCTTGACGACCGAAATAGAAATGGGATGGATAAGATGATGCTGGGTAACCAATAAGAGAGGGTCGATAATAGTTAGGGAAAAGAATGAGGGTCGCCATCGCAAGTTAGACAAAGAAGACAAAGGCGTGTGTGTCTGTTTGTTGGTGAAGTCAAAGGGAGCAGACTAGAAAGAGGTATGGTGAGAAGAGCAATCCGAATAATTTAAATAGTACAAATTAGCAAATCAACATGCAAAAATTCAGAAAAAAAGAAAAAGAATCCATATCATATTTCTGTTAGTCTGTCTGTATGTATGTCTGTATGTCTGTCAGTTCCACTTTTTCGCGAAAACTGTTGGGCCGATCTGGATGAAATTTTGAATGCACATTTGTTATGATATGATGCAGCGAACTAAGTATTATGGTATCTGTTCGACGCACATTTAGAGATTAGGACTATTATTGCACTATTAGTATTATTAGAGATTTGTACTGACTGGAAAAATGAGCACAAATTTAACAATATTAAATCATCAATGTAGTTAGTATAAAACGCTCATTATAAGTGAACGCATTTGGTGGATTAAAATCTCTCTCTCTCTCTCTCTCTCTCTCTCTCTCTCTCTATATATATATATATATATATATATATATATATATATATATATGTTGTTTTGTTTTGGTTTTAGCGATATGTTTTGAATGAATTCAATTATTTACGAAAGTGCATTTTCACCTAAACGCGAGTTGGGAATAATTTTCCCTTTTTAACCAATTTGGTACCCCTACATAAAATTATATATATATATATATATATATATATATATATATATATATATATATATATATATAGTAATTTATAAAATATATATGGCGATTAAGCTACACTGAATATTCTGCGTTTCATCCAACTATAGGATTCGTCAGGCTTATGCGCGAATTCTGTCGTTGCTTCTTGTTTTTATACATGTTGAGGATTACTAGTTGGCCAATCAGCTTTCTAGTATCCACCGCGCCCCTTACTACCAGCCAATGGGCATGCATTTTATCAAACAAAGGATCTATTTTAGAGCTAGGTTAGTGGTTTTAGGTGGCCGTTCTCCTTTTTTTTTTTATATATATACATATAAATATACCTATGTGTACACAATAATGCACATATATACATATATATATATATATATATATATATATATATATATATATATATATATATATATACACACATATGCGTGTGATCGTTTATGTATATTCATGTTTATTTAATTTATTTATTTGTTTGTTTTCTATTGTTATTGTTAGTTTTAAAGCTATTTTGTATCGCTATCCTAGAGTAAGTTTTATTTTGTGAACACAGTTGTTTGCTATTTCCCGCCTACAGTTTAATAGATTTTGAGGTTCTTTAAAGTACAGGATAGAAAATTATTCATGGAGGCATAATTTACATGGGTCGTCTAAATGTCTGCATGTGGTAGCTTGTCTTATTATTTTCCATTCGACTACCGGCGAATGTCCGCTTTCTTTGAGTTCCCAGTATTTATTCGCTAGTGTTGTTTTTATACGGTGTTTTTTATTTTTGAATGTGCTTTACTAACTAGCTCTACCTACGTATTGAGCACTTTTGAAGTAAATACTTAAAGTTTACGCATAAATCTATACTTTCGTATAGTAAATTTATGTGAATAAATGAAATAGTTATATATATATATACATATATATATATATATATATATATATATATATATATATATATATATATATATATATAAATTCCACAGCCAAACAACGTCGCAACCCACAAGAGCCATGACAGTCAACGAACCGGAAATCCAAGACTCGAGTTTCGCCCTCACTTGGGCTCATCAGTTAGACACATCCGAACTCAGGATTCGAAACCCGAGCCTCTTGCAGCATGCGAGGCAAGCACTCTACCAACTGAGCAAACGCCCCGCACACAAGAATTTCTATCTATCCTTGGACCTCTACTGTTCCTGATATTCATAAATGACCTCCCCGACAAAATTGCCTCTGAGATGGGTATATATGCTGATGACACCACACTCTATAGCAGGCACGACAGGAAAACAAATGAACATATATCTAGACTAATGGCAGAAACACTAGAGGTTGACCTCCAATCAGTAGTGGAATGGGGACAAAAATGGATGGTCACGTTCAATGCCGCCAAGACTAAACTGGTTTCATTCAATAATTACAAGAAACCTTCTCTACCACCTATAGCAATGGCCAACGAGTCTTTATCTGAGAGCACGTCTTTCAAGCTCCTTGGTCTAACGTTCACAGGAAACATGAGTTGGAACAATTACATCGAGGGCATTGCCAGGGCCGCTGCGAGGAAGGTGGGCTCCCTCTACCGTGCTAGAAAACTACTAACACCCGAAAGTATCCTGTACCTCTATAAGGCCACCATTCGCCCATGTATGGAATATTGCTATCATATTTGGGCTGGTGCATCGGCTACTAGTCTCTCGCTCCTTGACAAGGTTCAAAAGAGAGTCGCAAATCTGATAGGCCCTAAACTGGCATCTAAGCTTCAGCCTCTGTCCCATCGACGAAACATTGCATCCCTCTGCTTGTTCTACAAGTATTTTAATGGTGAATGCTCTGATGAACTGCAAGCACTTGTGCCCCCACGACGTAAACACCCTCGACAGACCCGACAAGCTGCGAAATCCCACCCCCACACTGTAGAGATCCCTAGATGTAAAAGATCTTTCTACTCCAGTAGTTTCTTCCCCAGAACTGCTAGACTTTGGAATTCCATTCCAGGTCACTGCTTCCCCAACTGTACTGACATGCATAAGTTTAAGTGCAACGTGAACCAACATCTTGCTGCCCAAATCCCTACATAGTACCCCAGTAGATGTTTCCCCTGATAGTAGCCTCCTACACCAAAGTGGCAATGTGCCTTGTTTGGGGTGAAAATGTAAAAAAAAAAAAAAAAAAAAATTAACCAACACAGATCAAGCAAACTGCGCCGAAATCCGACTGTGAAATGAACCTACTTCGTCTCAACAAGGGACGCGGTCATCCAATCAGCTAATAACCCCAAGCCGATGTCTCACAAGTAGGAGATTTTTTTTATATATATGTGTGTGTGTGTGTGTGTGTGTGTGTGTGTGTGTGTGTGAATGCACGAGGGGCGTTCCAAAAGTAATGTCTACATATTAATTAAATACTATAAAAATCTATATATCTATAAAAGTAACGTGTCTGTGTGTGTTTGTCTGTCTAAATTTCCCCACGTAATAACTCTGTCAATTTTAAGACTACAGACTCGAAATTTGATATACAGGGGACTGAGATTTGGGAAAATCTTTCTGATCGGTTTCGGCGAGAAATTTGTCTGTTAAGGAGTGAAAGTTCACCGATTTGACCTTTGAGAACTCTACAAAACTCCTGCGCCAATTTCGGGTCTAAACACTTGAAATTTTAGATATAGGTTCTTTGGACATGGATCTAACTTAATAACTTGATTTGATAAAAAAAATGTAAAGGGGTTATAATAGGGTTTTTTTTTTTTACATAGGCATCACCACATTATCAAGGCCAAGAGGCCACTCAAGGATAAGGGTTAAAGAGTGTACAGTAGAAATTGGACAATATAGTAATCATTAGTAATGAACATTTGGTAAATTTGATAACTTACATGGAACGGCTCAACAAGAACTTATTTACGTTAGACTTGAACACAACCATATTGTAGTCAGCCGGAAAGCAGGAAAACGGAAGACAATTTCACAGGCGTGCACTTCTAAGAAAGAAGCTTTGTTCATGGAATCTACGTTTAGGTTTAGGCACAGATAAAGAGTGGGGGAATTATTGATAGTGTTTACAGCTAGACGAGTGTTTCTTGTGAAAGTTTGGCGAAGGGGGGACCATAGATTGAAGCTCAGTCGAACACTTTCCATGAAAACAACGATACATCAGAGACAAACTCGCAACATCTCTTCTGTGAGATAGAGGTTGCAAGGAAGAGAAAGGGACATCTCCTACGAGGCTACGAAGTCTATTTTGAACTCTATCAAGGCAGGCCAAGTCCTTTCTAGCAGCTCCTGCCCAGATGTGGCAACAGTATTCCATCTTTGGACGTACCTGGCTCTTATATAGATAGAGAATAGCATCAGCAGTGAGATATCTACCGGATCGATAGAAAGATCCCACCATTTTTCCAGCGGCCTT
>NC_136495.1:19379561-19404561 GCF_053919585.1 Euprymna scolopes
TGTGTAAAGGAAAACACTATTTAATGTAATAGAAATGTGTGCATTTACCGATTCAGCTTTCCGTTTGGAAATGTAAGCAGAAATGTAAGCAGACGACTTTAAAAAACATGGGAAGAAGAAAAAGAAATATTTTTGTAATAACGCCCTCTAGTAAAAAGGTCTGCATTAGTTAAGGGGGATAACTCTATCCAGTTTTACATCGGTTACCTTTTTCTCTCTCTCACACATACACGTAACTATTTCTCGCGTACGTAACGAAAACAGAGGGAGTAGGAGTGTTGAAATCTATGAGAGTGAAAGTGAGAGGTGTTTTCTTTGAAACTGCGACAGACTTCACGAAGTTGAATGTTTTTAGCCGTTAAAAAAAAAAAAAAAAACTACGGTTGATTTTATAAAATTATTTATTTATAATGACATGAATTAAAGATTTCTCGCGTACGTAACGAAAACAGAGGGAGTAGGAGTGTTGAAAAAAAAACAAAAAACTATTTGATCAAATTAAATGAAATTGTTTGTATTAAAAGCGATATAAAAATTCCGGAATTGGAATAACGGATTGAAGACGTTGCTATTTACGCATGCGCAACCGGATGTTGAAAACCGGAAATCTGATTGCAAACATACAAGACCCATAGACTTTTAGTATTATATAGATTTAGAGAAGGCTTTGATCTTAGCAATTAATATATTTATTTTTTATTTGATGAAATTGCACTTCAGGCGAATCAGTTTTTCTTATGTACTGAGATAATCTTTAAAAGCGAAAATTATTTGTTTAGTTAAAATTTAAAAGTTTATTTTAGATACGTAATGAAGAAAGCCATTTTGGAATCTAAAAGAACAATTCCGAAACTTAATGTTTTCGTATTTAAGAAGTTTTGATTGATTTTTTTAAAATTTTAATCTTTGAAGAATTATCTTTACAATTAGTGTTGTCGTACTATCTATAAAAGTGATAATGTGTGTGAGAACATTTCTCAACCTATATACTCAACGAATTTTTGATCAAATTTAGTATTTATGGTATGCAAACATATGGAAAAATTATAATCGATTTTCGTTCGAGAAAAGGGCTGCCAAGGGATCAAAATTAAATAAAATTGATAATTGGGAGTCATCAGCTTTTTATCTGTTTTTTAACTGTTACACGAATGCACATGCGCGGCCGTGAAACATAACAGCGTTTTATGTTAAGCATAAGTAGGTTTGAAAACACTTTTTAATGACAGTGTCAAGCTGGTCTAATGGTTATTGTACTTGAATCACTGTATTTAAGTTTTGGGTGATCTCAGCTCGAGTATTTCTGTTATTTACTTACAAGGACTGAACTGTTTAGAAAAAAAAAAACACAACACTCGCATACACATGTCTCAGTTACTTTCTGTTTTTTACTTCATATTTTTGAAAGGAATTTAACGTTATACTTAATGTCTGCGTTCATAATAAATAAGAATTCTTCATGAACTAAAATATAATATTTATGCGTATTTTACTTAATGTTTTCGTATTTAAGAAGTTTTGATTAATTTTTTTTAATTTGAATCTTTGAAGAATTATCTTTACAATTAGTGTTGTCGTACTATCTATAAAAGTGATAGTGTGTGTGAGAACATTTCTCAACCTATATACTCAACGTCCTGCAAATATATATATATATATATATATATATATATATATATATATATATATATATATATATTATATATATATTTGTTGTTGTTGTTTTTTTAACGATAAATACGGTTAAATTATTTATTTCGCCTGGAAGCTCATTTTTTATTTGCTTAGAAAGTCGCCCTTAATTTATTTGGACGTATATAACATTTTATTTATTTATTTTTATTATTCTTAAAACAGTAATCTACGTACACGCGTGTTTCAAGGTAACTACCTATCACACACACACACACACGCACACACACACACACACATATATATATATATATATATATATATATATATATATATATATATATATATCCCCTCTTAGAGGAGGTCCAATGTAAGTTACTATTTTAATAGACTGAGGCCCTACGATAGATACCGAGTAGGTTAGCTAGATTAATATGCAGTTTTCACAGCTAACACTGTGGAATTAAAATAAATATTTGACAGATAATGAAACTTTAGTAAAGATAAACACACGATAACAATCAGGCCGAATTAAGGGAATACAGCAATAACAAGCATTCAGCTCGAAGGTCAGAGCGTGATGTAATTGCTAACATGGGAAAAAGTTAGGTTTGAATAACAAAGAAAGGAGGTTAATACTATAGTAAAGGGAATCGAATGAGTTAGGCAGTAAGAGTCGAGAAGATAATGTGACAGTACAGTCCATTCTGGGAGCTAAAGTCAGACAGATGCAATGTAGCCTTAGGAGAGACGATCCGGCAACGTGACCCAATCTGACTCAACGTGCATCCGTTTGGAAGCTGAAATAAAAAGAATTTGTCTTGGTGTCACTTCAAAAGCGGGAGTCAACAGAGAGAAGTCAATAATTACAGTTGAATCATATCTTATATGGACATCTCTAATGCTATGTGTGTGCGCGTGTGTGTGTGTGTTAATAATACATTTTTATTTCTTTTCTCTGTCTCTTCTAATTTCCTACTTAAATCGACATATACATTTTTTCTTTTTCCCGACATAAAATTGACACAATGAATAAATTTTTCACGAACATGTTTTTCATAGCCGATTGCGGCATATCAACCGTTCTTTAATTACTTAAATACATTTTCTCGTCGTGTCTGTGTGTGTGTGTTATTTTTTTTCTATACAATTAACAATAAAATACTGGTTTTTTCTCTATTTTATGCATGCGTATATGTGGTTTTTTTTTGTTTCTTTCCTTATATAACAGTCTAATATGTAAATACTGTTTTATTTCGCTTATTCAATATATATTTTTCTTTTGGACCCTAATTTTGTTTGTGAATGTGGATTTTTTTTCTTTTCTAAATTCCTGGCCAGTTTTTTTTGTAGTTGCATTCCCAGTTTCTTTACAACCCCTTGTGGGGAGCTCTGGTTTAAACCGGCACTAAAACGTATATGTTTTATTGTGGTGTCTATATGACTGTGCGCATACAATACCAGAAAGAATATGTTGTCTGGCAGTAAATCAAAATGGCAGTTTTTATGTGTGTATGTGCGTGTGTGAAAAAAAGATTTCACTTTAGAACCGACAGTTAAAAATAGAATATTTAAGAAAATTCTACTCAATGAAAAAAAAAGTATTTTTCTTTAAGTCCAAGTAAAACGAAAAGGGGAAAACGAAAAGAAAACATTTCTCTCTCGTTAAAATATGCATAAAGTTAGGAGTAAAAACAAAGTAGAAAAACTTTTCACTTCATTTGAAAAATGTTCAAATTTGCATACGCTTAAACAGACGACATTTTACGATAGAATTGTTCTCGCGGTGAAAATTAGGTCAGCATTTTCCTCTTTTTCTTTTTTCTTTCTTCTTTCAAGAGGCAACCAACTTAATTTTTAAACATTATAAAAAATGCGTTCCGCCCAGTTCTTTTTTTATTTAAATATAGAGACAAAAATTACAATTTCGTCGATAACTTTGCAATGAGTTCGTTTTTTTTAGAACGTCATTGCCAGCAGAATTCTTAGCTTGTAAATTCGATGTTCTTTTGAAGTCAATTAGAATTTTGTTTTTTATTTTTTTGTGGAGTTAAGCCGTGTGAAAGTCGAATCCTCGCTACCAGTTGTTATGGGGTTAAATGGTAATAAACGAAGAAACACAGGATTTTTAGGAACGAAACATGAATTCACATAAATTACAGGTAAAGTGAGTGGAGTAATATAATACCTCAACGGTAGGGCGTTTGCACACGACCAGCTGGGTCGCATGCCAATCTCAGACTGCCGGGCACCGGTACTCGATACCGGAAGTGACGTCACTAGAGGAAGTGACGTCATGAGATAATCCATTAATCCCCTTGATTAATATTATAAATTATAATATAATTATTATAATTTCATCATAATAATCGACCATTCCGGTGCTTTCCGGTAGACTAAAAACATAACACAAAGATCACAAGTTTTACATTTGGAAGTAAGCTGACGACTTCTCTCTCTCTCTCTCTCTCTCTCTCTCTCTCTCTCTCTCTTCTTAGATCATGTGATATTACACCCGCTTCTAGCACACAAGAGGTCGAATTGACATCTGAGCACGGTAAGCTGATACCTAATGAACCCTAATACCTTTTATTTTCAACCAACAATATAATATTCGCCATATATTCAACATACTTAACAAAATGAATTCTTCTTTTTCTTGCTTCTCTCTTTGTCATTAGATATAGTTCCTTATTCACTTCATCCGTTATCCACTGTATCCTTTGCTTTCCGCTTTTCTGTGATATACTTTATAAACTCCCCATTCCACCACTCTGTCACCCTGTGCATTGGGAGCCTTTTCATCCACCCACAAGTTTGGTCTGTTACTTCAAATTTTGTATCTATTAACTTCTTCCATTGTCTTCCTAAACTTTCTTTAATAATTCTACTGATCAAGAACTCGCATTTCATATGTTCTTTATTCAACCTCTATGTCTTTCTCCTGACATAAATTTTCTCCTGACACTTTCTCCGGCATGCATTTAAAAGTGATCAATTTGTGCTGCGTATTATCATACGGCAAAGTCACGTTAACACACCGGTTCTCGTTGGATCACCGAAGTTAAGCAACGTTGAACCTGATCAATACTAAATAGGTGACTATTTGGGACTTCCGGGTGCTGTATGCGCTCTCCGATTATCTCAGCATTGTTTCCAGTCATCTTGAACTTCTCCTTTCCACTAGATGCAAGCTCTGCCGATTCAAGAGAGGTGTGGTTGGAGATTGCGCAACCCTTGACTCACAATTACACGGGCAACTGCCCTTACGGGGATAGCCTTTGTCTTTCGAAACTGAACGGAGGGATCGATATTAGAGGTTTATTCACTTACTGTAAAATAATTATTTTGCATTTAAATATTTTTGTAAGCATTCGATGACAGCAGGATAAAAGTTTGTCTAGCGAGGTGTTATGGTGTTAAATGGTAATAAAAACGAAAGGAACACAGAACAACCCCCCTCCCAAGAGTTTTGTTCGTAAAAGATGTTAGTACCTCTTCCTTTTAGGGTTCACCATCAATGGCTCGGTAAACTTTCTCTTACGGAACGACCGCCGTAGTTCAGGTGTTGGTTGAGGCGGTTCAGGATCCAAAGTTTCGAAGACAGTGTATATCGGTTCATCTTCCAATGGTGGGCTGTCGATGATTTCAACTGATCGACATCTTCTTAGTTGGTTCTAGTGATGTTTGTGAGTATATGTTGGTCCTTGGACGATATATACCATGTCACTGGCTCTCTTAGTAATTGTACCCACCTTCCAGAATGATGTGTTGTTATTATAACTTTTGAAAAATACTCTTTCACCTGACATGAAACGTTTAGTGGGTACACTAGTGGTCACTAGTGGCTTTGACTGTTTGGGTAAGAGCTTGTCAAAAACGGATCTCACTTTCCGCGCAAACATCGTTTCTGCAGGTGAAACTGCTGTTGGTGTGTTCGGGTTGGGTGTAATCCTATACACGTGTAGAAATTGTCGAAGTGCTTCATCTGTTGGGGTCCCTTGTGCCTTCTACAGTGCTCTTTTAAGAGTGTCCACAAAGCGTTCCGCTTGCCCATTCAATGGTATTGGGATATGATTAACTTGGAATGTATCACAAAACTTTTGAACTCAGCAGACGTAAACTGGGTTCCATTATCACTCACGATGCAATCGACTAGCCCGAAACGTGCGAACAGTTCATGTAAGAAATTTATAGTCGTTCCAGTTGCCGGTCTTCTGCACCTCAATACCTCAGGCAATTGGTGAAACTATCGACTACGATTAAGTGATAATTATCCTCGAGTGGACCCGCAAAATCGATGTGCACACTAGACCATGGCTGGTCGGTCTTCGGCCAAGGTTTTGACGTAATCGGTGGTGATTTAGCCGCAAGGGCACATCTTGTGCACGAGTCTATCCTTTCATTGATGTCCTTGTCCATATTAGGCCAGTAGACATAGATCCTCATCAAACATTTCATACGATTTTTCCCAGGATGTCCTGTGTGAAAATTCCGTAGAATTCGTTTTTGGGACATTTGGGAATCAATACTCTTCGCCATATAGTAAAACCTCATCGCAAAGCGAAAATACTTCCGGAACATCGCTCTATATGGCAATCTTGTTTTTTTATGTCACAGATGAAGTCATCCTTGTCTGCTTCCCTTTTAATTTCCGGTAGAGACACTGGAAGTTCTCTTATTGTGTTGCCCATCATCGTTTTTATTTCTCCGTCCGTCCGAAAAGTGGCAATAATGGAATCTTCCAACAGATCCCTTTTCAATAGTATCAGCCTAGATAGGCGATCCGCATGGCTAATTTGTTTTGAAGGCAAGTACTCCAGGGTGAAATAATAATTCTGTAATAATGTACCCTATCTCAATTAGTCAATTAGCCATATATGTCGGTAAGCCTTTTTTGGAACAAAAAATCGTGAGCAACAGCTTATGATCCATCTGCAATGTAATTTTTCTGTCGTGTAAAAACCTATGAAAGTTTGTCACAGCGAATATAATACTTCTTTTTCAATTTGAGAGTACTGTCTTTCGGCCGTTAGTAGCGTTCTAGATGCATGTGGGATAGGTTTCCTGGTACCGTCAGGCATTATATGAAGTATGCAAGCTCCCACATCAAATGAACTTACGTCACACGCTACTATTATTCTCAACCTTGGATTACAGTGTGTCAAAAAAAAAAAAAAGATCTGAAGTTAACGTCTCTTTGATCTTCTCAAACGCCTTCTGGTATTCTGGCGTCCAGTCCTAGGCTTTCTCTTTCTCTTTCTTCAGCAGTTCATTTAGTGTGGCACGCAAATCATGCACATTCTTGATGAAGACTTTGTAGAAATTAGCCACGCCCAGAAAGCTTTTCAGTGCTTGCAGGTTATTGTGAGCAGACATGTTCTTTATGGCTTCCGCCCTCTCAGGATCGGGGTGTCTACCATCTTCATCAATAATGTGACCCAAGTAACGAATTTTCTTCATCAGGAAGTCACACTTCGCTTCTTTTACTTTTATACCGAAACATTGAATTCTTTAAAAAACTTCATGTATGTGTTTTCGGTGCTCATCTGTGGATTTACTGGCTATGACAATATCATCCAAGTAGGTGCAAACGAAATCGAGACCACCCAGCACAATGTCCATGACCTGCTGGAAAATCGAAGGTGCGACTTGACCCTGATAGCTAACCTTCCAAACTTGCAGAGTCCCCTGTGTGTATTTATACAGAGGAGTTTTGAACATTCCACCTCGATGGAGATATGCAAATATGCGTCGCTCAAATCCACCTTAGAAAATACTTTACCACCGTTTAATTTGTTGAATATATCCTCTCGTGTGGGGGAGTGGATAGTGGTAATCTTTGAATGCTGCGTGGATAAATCCACACATACACGAATCTGCTTGGTAGGGGCTGCCCAATCACTGCTGCTTACTTTCGATAGTATTCCGACCTCTTCTAGCCGATCTAATTCCTTGTCGATTTTCTCCGTTGCTGCAAATGGAACGTTTCGTTTCTTCTTGAAAACAGGCAGAATGTTTTCTTTTAGTTCGAATCTTGCTATAGCCTTTGTACATTATCCTTGTCCTGGTGAGAGTACTTTTGGAAATTTCCCTTTTAACTCGTCCTTCAGTTGTTGCTTCTACCCTATGACAGAATTTATTCATAGGTTGGTCCTACAATTCGAATCGCTCCATCCAGTCAGTACCATTCGTCGCAGTACTTATCTTTGTAAAAGCATTGACTCGACCAATGTTTCCCGCCGCAGCGATAGCACGGGCTTTTAGGGGATCGGGATCTTGCGACTGGGTGGTACCTATTAGGTGTAGCCTGAATTTTCTTACTTCCAGCTTTGTTTTTTCGGGTGAGTATTTTTCCGGTCTGAGGATCGTCCTTCTAATGAATGTTGTGCCTGACTCCTCGACATGTCTCGAGTTGTTCCTTACGCAGACTATCCGTTGACAATCCTTGGCCAACTTTTGGAGGGTGAGGCCCTGTTCGCTCTCAAGTCTAGAGAGAACACGTCGTCTAATCTCAGCGTTTTTGGATGAGAGTAGGCCCTGCGCAAAAATTAAACACTTGAAGTCATCTGCCGATAAGTCAGACAGACGGAAATCATCGCAGTGTTTATTTACCACGGACGCGAAGGTCAGGTAATCGTCGTCATCGCTGTTTTGTAGGTTAAAGCACTTCCATCTTTTATGAAACAGCGTAATATTCAAGCTGAACAGTTCGGATAAATGTTTGACCGCTTCAGAAAATTCTAATTCACTCGTCTTCCTGGGGAGAATATAATCCACAATTTTGCTATGTTATGTGGTCCCTAATATCCTCAAAAGATGGCGAACTTTTCTGCGTTGCTCCACTCTTGACAGTCCACGGTGAATAGGTCCTCATATCTCCGATAGAAAGCGTCAAACGTCACATTCAACTCCGGTTGGTAGTTGAATGTTTCTATAGTGTTCCATATTGTACTTTGGGAAAAAGCAAAGCTGTCGTCCCTGTGTTCCGTTCTATCGAACATTTTTAACAATAGCTCTTCTTGTCTCTGTTGTTGAAGTAGCATTCTTTCCTCCAACGCTTGTTGCCACTTTTGAAAATGTATCTGGAGCTGTTTATCACGTTCTTTTTAATTTTCCTCTTTCTGCTACTGGTCGATCTGGGCCTTGATAAGCTGTATAAACACTGCTTTAATCTCCCCCATCTTGTAATGGCTTTTCCAAGCGCACGAGAAAAAGTTATTTCCGTTTGCGTATGAGGAGGGAGGAATGTATCATTTGCTTCTTGGTAAAAACCTTAGAGATAACCTCATATGAGGGTGGACAAAAACAAATTTTACTTGCAAAATAAAAAATAAAACAAACAAAAATACTGTAATACAGTTGTAAAAGAATAAAAATAATTGTGGAATTGTTCGGAAGTTAACCAAAATGGCTAGGGTTTTTTTTATATGTGTTTGGGGGTACTTGTTCCTACAAGGAAGAAACACTTTTCCCCCTTTAGAACAGAAAAAAATAGAATATTTCAGAAAATTCTACCCAATGAAAAAGTATTTCCTTTCAATACTACTTTAGTCCAAGTAAAAAGAAAGAGAAAAACATTTCTCTCCCGTTAAAAATTTGCATAAAGTTAGCAGCAAAAAGAAAATGCAAAAAATAACTTTTCTCTTTATTTGAAAAATGTCCGAATTTGCATAAGAATGAACAGTGAATTAGAATTGTTTCGCGGTGAATTTGGGTCAACTTTTTTCTCTTTTTTTCCTTTCAATATGCAACCAAATTACTTTTTACGCCATTAACAAAAATGCGTTTGGTACAGTTCTTTTCAATTTATATATAGAGACAAAGATGATTACTTACAATTGAGTCGAGAGTTTGCCTTGCCTTAATTTCTTTTTTTTTTTGTTCTTAGAATGTTGTTCTTAGAAAGTAATTGCCAGTCGAATTCTTAGCTTGTAAGTCCGAAGTTCTTTTGAAGTCAAATTAATTTCCTTTTTTTCCTTTTTTGTGGAGTTAACCAGTATGAAGGTCGATTCCTTCGTCGCCAGTTTGTTATGGTGTTAAATGGCAATAAAAACGAAAGGGACACAAGACTCTTAGAAACAAATGTGTATTCACATATATTACAGGCAAGGCGGGTTAAGCAATACCATTCCTCAACTGTTGGGCGTTTTTGCACACGACCTGCTTAGCCGCGTACCAAACTCTGACTGCCGGGCACCTGTGCTCGTTACCGGAAGTGACGTCACCAGAGGAAGTGATATCATGAGATAGTCCATTAATCCCAAGGAGAGGCGTCTCCAACACGAGGTTAGAAACAACCTGTAAACCAAAAAACAGAAAATAAATATAGTATGAGTCATATGACACGTGACGCCATCCATAAATGTTAAAAAATATTATTCTAATAAGTCAAAAAGCGTTTAAAAGAATACATTTGATAACATATAACTAGCTTCCGTAATAACAGTTATACGAGATACCTTTCCACACTCAATTAAAACACATGAACGTTCATAACATCTTGTTGCTTGTTTCTTACCATGATCTTTCCGCCTGCAAAAAAGTTCATTCATATGCCGAAAATAAGGGCCAAGACGAGACAAGCAGTTGAAGACCAGAAGAGGTTTATTCGTCTTGTTGTTCTAAACAACTGACTAGTGACGTGTGTGTGTGTGTGTGTGTGTGTGTGTGTGTGTGACGGGGGGTAAGCAGAAAACGGTTAATAATTTTGCTTAATCATATCTTGTCCCAACATCTGTAAAAGCACAGAATCACACGTGTGTGCTTTCAATCGGACACGACTTCTTGGAACAATTTTAAAATGGAAAAAGTTGCAATATGTCACCTTAGCGTCATAAGCTTAATCATCAGCCAACAATCGGACGATCCTCTTCTTTAAATGCGTGAAAGGTGTTAAGGGATTGAGTTAGTGCTTTTTGGGCACGCCCTAATAAAATAAATAATTCAACACAAGCTATTGAATAAACGAAGAAACAACTTCGTAAAACTTAACAAGGAAAAGGTTTATTGAAGCGAGTCAGGGTAAGATGCCAAAAAGATATAACTCGGATAAAACCTGTCTGCTTTTGCCCGGTAGGTATTCCCAAGTGGGAATCATCGATACCGGTGTAAGCACAGAGAGAGAGAGAGAGAGAGAGAGAGAGAGAGAGAGAGAGAGAGAGAGTGAAGAAACAGGCCCGCTCTCTTTGGCGTCTGGCTGAAAAAGGAAGGAGTTTTTCTCGTCCGGAACGGAAGCAGTTAGAGTTCCTTAGGGGGTAAGGAAGGTCCCTGTGCTATGCCTCTGATTGGTCAGTATGTGCCATATCGAACAGTCAGGGGAGGCACTGACGCACAAGAAAAAGAGTTCTATTTATTTCTGCTACAGATGCTTACGCACGTACGAACATAAACTGTCGTAGCGTATTATTGTATACGCTCGTAGTGCCCTCACTTACAAGGGAATACCGAGGGCGCTGATAAGACGTACTTAAAGAAAAAAACAAAAAAAAACAACCATTCGCGATATAGACTCATATGAACAAATAAAGCTTACTACTTTTTAACATTTACTTTTACAAAAAATCAGACCCAGTCCCATACAACCATTTTTCTTGTTAGAAACTGCCAAAGCGATTGTTAATATTTTACAACTGGTCTTGGATATCGCAAGATTCTAAACTTCTATCTTCATCTTAGTCAGATATTTCTTTTTGTGGGGGAAAATAAAAGATTTTGTTTCTTCCTCCCTATGTCTAACAGCTATGGAACACATTACCATGGATCTGCTTACATCTAGACTACAATATGTTCATTTTCAAATCTAATCTCAACACATTCTTGTCATAGACCCGTCCTCATAAGTTATCAAATTTTTAGTCAACACCTCATTTTCAATCCGCACATTATATTCTACATCATTCAATTGAAAATCTATCCATATAGTTAACACTTATCCTCGAGTGGCTTTTAGCTTGGATAAATTAATTAATATTAAAAAATATTTTCAAAATAAAAAGAACATGCAGTCTGACATGCATCAATGGTAAAAGCAATGGACTAGAATTCAATTTTGGGGAAAGCACTTCCAATCTTTTATATTAGAACCCTCCTCCGCCAAAATGACGAAAGAATAAATTATGCTTCACCAGCATACACACCAATATTGATAGAAAATGTGTTACCAGTCTCTCTCTACTCTATTGTTATTTCTATATATAATGCTCGACTGAGCTTCAATCTCTGTCCCTTCCTTGTAAGACATTCACATAAAAAACTCGTCTTATTACCACAACTGCAAAGAACTTTACTAACATGAAACGGATTTTCCATAAACAGCGTTTCTTTCCAACAATATTCTATCCATCCAAGATGTTACTCCAGAATTGATTCCCTGCAAGCTACAACATAGTCGTCTTCAAAACCAATGAAAACAAATACTTATCACAACCAGTCTTGATAAGAAATGTACTTTTATCAGTTTGATTTAGCATTTTCAATCCTCTGATTACATTATTCATCATTCAATTGAAAATTTATCCTGAATTGATAAAAGTGAATAATTTTGGCAAACAAACGAACACCTTTTTAATGTTAAACGTCTTACGCAGGTGAGACAGATAGGCGGAAATTTATGCGATACTTATGACCCCTTTTGCCGGCGCCAACGCACAATCGATAAACTTAGCAGACAAATGGCGATTATCAAACAAATCACCGTCATAGTTACTTATTAATATCTTACTGCGAAAGCAACCAATCTCCATGAATATGAAACGAATATGAAACCCATTTTTCTTTTAATTTAATGTCTCGTTTACATCTGCCCAATTGCTAGAGGATTAAAGGGACGCTGAGAAATACGAAACTAATTAGCCGGTTTCGAGATAACTGTAACGTTTTCGCTTACCGAGACACATAGCAAACCTTATACGCCTGTTATCAGGAACCTAAGTTAGGGTTAGGATGAGGGTTAAGGTTGTAGATTGTCCGTTAACAAACTCACTCACTTGACGATGTTAATGTATAAAAAAGATTAGTAAGAAGACCCGACGTTGCTCGGGATTTAACGAGAATCGCCACTATTTACTGTTTCACTATGCTTATGGCGCCTTATTACTTTCTTTGTTTTTAATGCCTCATGTTTTGCCACCTAATATAGTAAGAAGATACTGAAATATTAGAAAACTTCTTAAATTGGTGATTTATATATATATAAGCATAAGCCTGACGAATTCTCACGAGAATGAAATGCGGAATATTCTGTGTAGCTTAATTGCCATATATACTTTTATAACTCTTTATAACTCGATTCTTTTTATGGATCGTACTTTTATGAGTCTTAGCCGGTTTAAATAGTTTTTAAGGGGTCAAAAATGGATCAAAATTGAAAAAAATCATTATACATTTTGTCCATTCATCTTAGTTTATTTTTAATTTTTAATTTTTAACCACTTCATATGCGTGTCACATTGGTACAGGGGCAACGTAACCAGCTTTGAATGTTACAGTTTCGCTTTTGGTTTCGATTCTAGCTGATGGCACCGAAATACATTTTTTTTTATTTTTGAAATCACGCTCAGAAAAGAGACGTTGCGAGCCTGTCTTTGTTTATCGTTATTTTCATGGCTCGTCTCTGGTCCAATCTATGGTTCCCTTTTGCCAAACATTCACGAGAAACCCTCGTTTTTCTATAAACACTATCAATAATTTCCCCCACTCCTTGTTGACGTAGATTCAATGAAAAACCCCTTCTTCCTAAGAACTGCACACCTGTGGAACTTACTTCCGTTTACCTGCATTCCAGCTGACGGCAATTTGGCTATCTTCAAGTCCAATGTAAACAAGTTCTTGATGAGCCGTCCCCCTTAAATAATCGTATTTACCAAATTTACACATCTAACGATATTTTCTTTATTAAATTTTAACCCCAAACAAGACACATTGCCACTTTGGTGTAGGGGGCTACTATCAGGGGCAACAACTACTGGGGTACTATGTAGGGATTTGGGCAGCAAGGTGTCGGTTCATGTTACACTTCATCTTCTGCATTTTAGAACAGTTGGGGAATCAGGGAATTGGATTGGAATTCCAAAGTCTATCGGTTCTGGGGAAGAAACTACTGGAGTAGAAAGCTCGTTTACATCTCGGGATCTCTAGTGTGAAGGGGTGGGATTTAACTGCTTATTGTCCTTTTGACCACTGTACACTGTTTAACCCTTATCTTCGAGTGGCCTCTAGGCCTAGACAAGTGGTGATTCCTTTGTAAATAAATAAATAAAATATCATGTATTGTACGACCAGGCAACGCTAGTTGTCCAGCGACTATAATAGTAAAGATACAGATTAAGGGTTTCAAAATAAAAATTATTAGAATTACAGTTGGAAATTGAAATTTACGACCGTGTTGATGTAATAACTTTATTACTTAGAAATTTATTCTTAACATACTAACTATTACGTACTTTCATCTAACAATTTAATAAACGAAAGATACCGTAAAAAATTCAATAAAAATTAGCACGGTCCGTAGCAAAAACATGGATTAGTTCTACACGGACAGTGCTGAAATAACATTATTTAGGAATGAAATCTTAAAATGTTAACCATTCTTTACTGTTAGCTAAAAATGTAATAAACAAAAAGTGCACGCAACTAATACCATGTACACCTCATAAATGACATAAAACAAAAACTGTAGATGCCCCCTATAAATGTACATAATATTATCATCTATACAATATTTGATCGTTCTGCAGATACTGTTCTTTGAACTTACTACGAAATAAAGAAAATGTACCGTAAATGTGGCATCTGGCTATAAAAATGTTCTTAAGAAAATGGCATGGTTCGTAAACTGCAGAAGTATCAAAATTACATAGATACTACGTATGAGATACAAAGAAGAACATTTTCGAAGTTAGTACATATTTCTGTGGTTTGAGTTGTCCCCCTTTAAAAATTGGCTGTTTGGAGGAATGGAAAACTAGATGGCTCTGGTTGATAGTCAATTTGCATAAGTAGAGAAATGGGCAGCATATAAACGGTACTTTTTTTTTTTTTTTTTTTGTAAGCAGACGAAGAGCGCAGAGAGTGAAACAACGGTTGGAAGAAGTGACGGGGAATTCTTTTTGGACGTTAAAGAGCTCAACCTTTTGGAAGGAACAGCTGTGTCTTGTATATTTTTTTTAAATTTCTTTTTTTTTCTACTTCACTACAATTTCCAAGTAGTAACGTGTTTGAGTGAGAATAAGTACGTAATATTTTTAGTAATGGAAAGGGCGAAATCGTTTAGACTTGGGCAGTTATCGAAGAGTTCTGTTTCTAACCTTTTAAAAGTCACCCAACATAATTACGTTATACAATTCCTAGGAAACGCCATGTTTGCTTAATATTTGAAAATGTTATTCCGAATTCAACGACTAGCATATTAGTCAACCAATAAAACAAAAACAAATAATAAATAAGGTACATAATAGGGAAAACATTCTATATTGATATAAGGAATTTAGATTGGACGAAAGATAATATGAATGACGATCTGAAGTAAAAATATATAAAAAGAAGCGAGAATTCTGATGTTTTATGGGAGAGTTATAGTAAATTTTTATAGTGAGTAAAAGATACGCCGACTCCTTCATTATGACTGTTCCGTGAGTCAGATAAATCGGAAATAATGATGGAAATTCTAAAATTAATAAAACTAATTAATAATTTCCGGAAATATATATCAAGTAATGGCAGGATGCGTAACAGTTATTTATGTTTAGTTTGTTTCTTTTGTTTTACGGCATATCAACCCTTTTCGGGTTATTTAATGCTACATACAGTTATGTTGAAAATAGCATTCATGTTGCATCCAGTTATTTTGTAGAAGGTTTTTATTCTTCAAGTTCTTTGTATCTAGTTTGTAGTGATTTATTTGGTTGTTTTTTTTTAGTAGATTTTATCGTTTTTGTTTCCTGCTCTGCAGAACATGAATGAGTTTTTAGATGGGAGAAGGAAAAGGGTTACACTATTAATGTTTGGTACGTGTTAAGTAAGGAAACCAATCAGGAAGTGGGGGAGATCGAAAGAGAAACGGGAAATGGAAAGAATGGAAAAGGGGAAAAAAGGTGGATTGTTGTTTTCGGTTTTGGTTTTAAAGGGAAGTAAATAAAAATCGAATTTTATGTAGCGCTTGTGTTTATAGTCTTATGACGACTCAATTAAGCGAGAAAAATCGTGATCATTTTATTATATGTATACAGAAAACTAGAAAAATTTGCTTCGCATGTAGATTATAATCAATTGCTTAAATTTTATATCCTCACACGATGATTTAAGTAAACGTATTATGATAATAAATAGCATGTTTAAAATTATAATTTCAAGAGTATTGTTGTCACATTTGGGCTGGTGCATCTGCTGCTAGTCTCTCGTTCCTAGACAAGGTTCAAAAGAGAGTCGCCAATCTGATAGGCCCTGAACTGGCATCTAAGCGTCAGCCTCTGTCCCATCGACGAAACGTTGCACCCTCTGCCTGTTCTACAAGTATTTTAATGGTGAATGCTCTGACGAACTGCAGACACTTGTGCCCCCACGACGTAGACACCCTCGACAAACCCGACAGTAGTTGCTGCCCCTGATAGTAGCCCCCTACACCAAAGTGGCAATGTGCTTTGTTTGGGGTGAAAATGTAAAAAAAAAAAAAAAAAAATCCAATATATGATTTCGATTCGAGAACATTTGAAAACTTGAAGGCGTAAGCTTAAAGGTTCGAAGAGAAAACTGAAACAGTAAAAGGTTTACACTAAAAATCTGTTACACTATTAAATATTATTTAAATGATGTTATTTGAAAATACGGATCGATTAAGGTTTGAAACAGTGTTTAATGAAGAGTTGCGATACAGCGAAACGATGCGCCTGTGGATGATTACATATATACCAGAACTTGAGCTGAGCACGGTGGTAAATGCCCTTTTTGAATTTTTGGAAGATGTATATGTTTTATATATTCCCTATATTGCCTTACTGCTGTTAGGCGTTAGGGTAAGCGATGTGGGATATAATTAATTTAATTTATGAAAACGGGACAAAAGAGGTCGAAGAAGTTCGTGAAATTTTACATACCTTCGATTTTTGAGAAATGTTTACAATATATATATATATATATATATATATATATATATATATATTTGTGTGTGTTTGTTTATATATATATGCGTATATATATATCTGTTTAAAAAATTTGCCTACCAAACTCCACTGTCAAATTTTGGTCTACAGACATAAAACTTAATATGTAGGGTATTCAAACATATGCGAAACTTTATATTTAGGTTTTAGCCTGGAAAAATCGTTGAAAAATTGTGAAATTTAAATAAAAACATGGAATTTACCGGGTGAAAGTTCGAACAACGGAATTACGAATATGAACATTCGTAATGTTATAGCTATTGATTAATATTTTAATTTTTAGCCTTACAGAAACCATGTTTTCATAGCTTAGGCATTAACGTCAAAGGAAAAAGTAAATCGTAAGCTAAATCTTTTGGTCTCGATTCTTGGCGGTGGTGCACGAGTTATTTTTAAAAAACTTTTAAATCGTTAAATAATTTGTCCAATATAATAAGAAATAAGAAATCTGCATTAATCAAAAATATCATATCCGGCAAATGCCGGGGCGCCTACTTATATATATATATATATATATATATATATATATATATATATATATATATATATATATATATGATTACTTAATTTAATCACATAAATTAATATACGAAAGTATAAATTCATGTGCAAACTTTAAGTATTTATTTCAACAGTGCTCAATACGTAGGTAGAGCAAGGTAGTAAGTTATAAAATATATATGGCAATTAAGCTACACAGAATATTCCGCGTTTCATCCACGCTAGGATTCATCAGGCTTATGAATCCTAGCGTGGATTAAACGCGGAATACAGCTTACTTGCCATATATATTTTATAACTTACTATATATATATATATATATATTCAGGTTTGAGTAGGGACTAATGAATACAACGAGGTTGTTAGATAGTGCTCGATAACGAGAGCAAAATATTTTTTATTATTTTTTCGAAGGTATACAGTTACATTTGGTCGCTACAAACGAGCATCTGTTTTAGTCAATGAGACTTTATCAGGCGACCCTGAACCATTCGGCGCTATAGAAAAAAAAAAGAAAAGACTGAGCACTTCAAACAAAAAAAAAATCTATAAAAGTTGCGAGCTCTCTAAAAAAGAAGGATAAAAAAATAGAAAAATCGCATTGGAAAATTATTCAAAAATGCTACAACTGGATTTATAGACAATATAAATTTGAAATGATTAAAGTGGGTCGTAATTTTACCGGAACAGTGAATTGTGTTAGTGGGTGTAGGGAGTCCATTTTAAAACTAATTTTTGCGTGTCAAAAAAAAAAAAAAAGGAGGGGTGCAAATGTGTTCGTTGACTCACTTTAATCATTTCAAATTTATATTGTCTATAAATCCAGCTGTAACACTTTTTGAACAATTTTCCAAAAAGGTTGAAACGCGATTTCTCCATTTTTTTATCCTTATTTTTTTTTTAGAAAAATCGCAACTTTTATAGATTTTTTTAAGAGCTCAGTCTTTTCTTTTTTCTACAGCGTCGAATGGTTCAGGGTCGACTGATGAAGTCCCATTGACTGAAACAGATGGCTGTTTGTAGCGATTATATGTAACTGTTTACCCTCGACAAATAATAATAATAATAATAATAATAATAATAATAATAATAATAATAATAATAATAATAATAATAATTGTAGTGGTGGCACCCACTCATTTACATATGTGAATAATATTACACATAAATAACAAGATTCGCTTAGTCTGAGTGTGTGTTAACCAGAAGCCACCGAAGGCCGAGCCGAGAGCATATATGTTCTCCAGCCAAGACTCTTTTACCTGACAACCATTATGTAAATATACTGTAAATATACTTTTCCTAATACACTTCTTATTGATCTACCTTTGTTTGTTGAGTCTTCATTTGTATTGCCTTATACGTTATTTGGTTCAACCTGCAAACATAACAGTTGGCGACGAAGATGAACGTCAAATATAACAGTTTGACGAAGAAATGGAAAAAACTCACTAAAAGAAAGAAGAGTAAAACGCAACGGTTGACCTTTCTAAGGAATACAAGTTTTGACGAACGAAATAGTCATAAAAACGGATTTCACGCTAAAGAGAAGTTCGACTCAAGTCGGAAAAAAGTAACCTTGATTAATAGTATTGTATTTACTAAAATACTAGTCGAAAAAAAAGACAAACCAAAACCGCTAATTGCAGTCTCAAAGAAGAAAAAAGAAAAAAAACTCGAATGTGGCAAAAGCGACAATTTACGCCCATTCTCTTGGAATACATTTTGAAAAAAAAAAAAAAACAACAAACTGTAGAAGTGAATTTTTGTTTGTTGTAAAACGACAAACAAATTCGTATTACTAAATTACGAAGAGCAAACGTAAAAGAAAGTAACATACGGGGAAAAAAGTTCACTAGTGGATTCCCTAATTGCTGTTCTCCGTTAGCAAAACATCGACTAAAGACATTTTGGTAAACCAATTTTTTTTCTCTCTTCGGTATTAAAAAATACCACAGTTAAACTAAAATCAAGGAAAGATTTTTTAAAACTGAAGTTGTCACTGGATAACGTATATAAGACAGTAATAGAAAAAAACAAAAGAAAGAATTAAATGTAGTCCATACATTTTATTTTTTCAATTGTGACTCGAGTTGAAAAATCTTCTTTTTTTGTGGAAAGAGTTGTACTTAAGTTCTGCTGTTACTTATTAGGAAGTGCCTAACACGGAAAAGTCAATCGTATTTGGTGGTTTCAGTAAAAGTCTCAATTTTTTTATTGGGTTGGATGAGCTTGACTCGCTAGCGAAGTGAGAAAATATTATTCGAGCGGCGATATTATTATTTATTGAAAACAGGAACTCTGAACAATTTTTGTTGTAACACAAGCCAGTTTATATTTTAGAATACACTAAAAAAATGGAAGATTTATCTAGAACGTTAATGCAATTTTTGCAGACACAACAACAGGCACAAGCCGAGCGAGATGAACGAAGAGATGAGAAATTATTGAAATGGCAACTGGAACAAGACGAAAGGCAGAAGAAATTACAATTTGAACAAGAAGAAAGACAGAAGAAATTACAATTTGAAAAAGAAGAAAGGCAGAAGAAATTACAATTTGAACATGAAGAAAGGCAAAATGAACGTTTTGATAAAACACTGGAACTACTAAAGAATAATCGAGAAAGTGTCGACAGTGCTGATTTCTCCCATACAACTATTTTAATAGTATGGACACATTTTATTATGTACCGGAGGAAGAAAAGAATTTTGAAGCATACTATACAAGATACGAGGATGTCTTTCAACTGGACTGCAAAAGTTGGCCAAATAGCCAGAAAGTGAGCCTCTTACTCAGAAAGTTGGGTGTAGCAGAACACAGTAAATTCGTAGATTATATATTACCAAAAAATCTACGGAATTAGATTTCATGGAAGCTGTAAAATTACCAAAAGAATTATTTAATCCGAATATATATCTTTTTCATAAGAGATGGTTGTGTATGAATCTAAGGAAGATGGACAACCAAGATTATTTGACATACGCATCAGTTGTCAATAAAAACTGTGATAATTTTAAGCTAGCGGAACTAACAGTAGAAGATTTCAAATGCCTAATCTTCACACAAGGGTTAGTTTCCACGAAAAATGCAGAAATACGCAGACGAGTGTTGTCTAAGCTGGAATCTGAGCAAGATTTAACACTTCAGAAATTAGCAGAAGATTGTGAAAGGGCCATTACACTAAAAAAGGATTTAAAAAAATAGAAGAATCCGGAGTAGCATATGTAAGAAAGGTTAGAAAACCATACACACAAACCAAGAACTATACAAATAAAAGCAGTCAAAACGGAACGAGATATTCCAAATATAATAATTATAATTATAGTAAAGAATATGACAAGTCTCTTCCTAGATATAACTGTAAGAGATGCGCAGAAAGACATTGGGAATCGGATTGCCCTTATAAGAAGAAAAAATGCTACATTTACAAGAAAGTCGGACACAAAAGCGATTGTTGCAGATATAAAGATTTCACCAGAAAGAGAGTACAGCAAACAAAATCAAATGAAAAATTAGACAAAAATCGGCGAAAGTACATAAAAGTGGAAATATTTAAAACGCGAATAAAATTACAACTGGATTCAGGATTCGATATTTCTATAATAAACTTGAATACATGGAAAAAGTTGGGTAAACCAATCATGATGAAAACAAGTAAATCATCTCGGACGGTAACTGGTGGTAAGATAAAATTTGAACGAGAAGTTATCCTTCCGATAAAATTGAAAGGGATTACGAAGAAATTAAAAATGTTCGTATTGAAAAATAGCGAATAGATTTGATTGAGAAATTTGAACTGTGGGATAAGCCAATCAATACATTCTGTAAAAAAATAGAATGCACTACTCCAACAACAGGAAATATAAAAGAGGAATTAAAAAAAATCATTCCCTGAAGTATTCATGACTAAATTAGGTCGTTGCAATAAATTTAAGGCCTCGTTTGAACTTAAAGAAAACACCAGCCCAAATTTTAGAAAAAAAGCGAAATGTTCCGTTCGCTGGATTGGAAAAGATTAATAAAGAATTAGACAGATTGGAACAGACAGGCATACTATCAAAAATAGAACACAGCGACTGGGCAGCCCCCACCGTATATGTAAAGAAAAAGAATGATGAAATCAGAGTGTGCGCAGACTTTTCGACAGTTCTAAACTCCATATTACAAGATTACCATTACCCTATACCAAGCCCAGAGGAAATATTCACAAAGTTGAATGGTGGTAATATCTTCTCCAAGATAGACTTGAGCGACGCGTATTTACAAATACCGGTCGAGGAAAATTGCTCAAAAATACTATGCATCAACACGCATAAGGGATTGTACAAATACAACCGGTTGCGCCTGCCATCTTTCAGCAAGCGATGGACACCATGCTAAGTGGTATTGAGTGCGCATGTGCATACCTGGACGACATTGTTATCAGGAGCAAATCCCTAGAAGAACATAAGGAGCATTAAAACAAGTATTCACTCGAATACAAGAATTCGGTTTTAAAGTAAAAGAAAATAAATGCGACTTTTGTATGAGCGAAATTAAGTATTTTGGACATATAATAAATAAACATGGGCGACGTCCAGACCCAGAAAGATCTGCGGCAATAAAAAACATGCTAGCACCTAATAACGTAACAACCTTGCAGAGTTTCTTAGGACTCGCAAATTATTACCAATCTTTTATTGAAGGGATGCATAATTTGCGAGCTCCCTTAAATGAGCTGCTAGAAAAGGACACACCTTGGAACTGGACGCAAGAATGTCAAACCGATTTTGACAAAATAAAGAGCGCACTAACATCTGAATTATTTCTAACTCACTATGACACAAAATTAAATATAGTCGTCGCTAGTGACTAGTTCCTACGGCGTAGGAGCATGCATTCAACATATCATGCCTAATGGATCTAGAAAGCCGATAGCTCATGCTTCGAGAACGCTGCTTCCAGCAGAGAAGGCGTATTCACAGATTGAAAAAGAAGCGTTGAGTATAATCTTTACAGTGACTAAGTTTCACCGATATTTATATGGTATACATTTTATACTTGAAACCGACCATAAACCATTAGTCACAATCTACGGATCAAAAAAAAAAAAGATTGCCTGTATACACCGCAAATAGATTGTTGCGCTGGGGTACGATCCTACTGAATTACGATTTCCAGATACAACATCTAGCATCGAAAAAGATTTGCCATGCGGATGGACTTTCAAGACTGATACCACAGAAACATAATTTGGAAGAATCAGTGATTGCAGCAATTCGAACAAATGTCGAAGTGAAAAATATGTTAGCAAACATCATTAAAGAACTACCGGTAACATTGTCGGACATTAAAAAAGAAGCCGATAAAGATGAATACATAAATGATATAAAAGAAAAAAATATAAATGACGAAAAGGTCCAGGAAATTTTTTCCATATGTAACGATGTGTTATTATACAGCGAGAGAGTAGTAATACCTAAAACGTTGCAGAAGAGGATTTTGAGAGACTTCCACACAGGACATCCGGGGATAAATCGGATGAAGTCTTTCATGAGAAGCTACGTATACTGGCGTAACATGGACATCGACATAGCCACAACAATACATAGATGTGAAGGATGCCAGTTAGCGGCAAAATCCCCACCTATAGTACACAAACCTTGGCCGAAAACCGACCACCCATGGTCGAGAATCCACATGGACTTCACTGGTTCAGTAGGAGAAAATTACTACTTAATTGTAGTAGATAGTTACACAAAATGGCCTGAGGTAATACGTTGCAGGAATCCAACAACGAACAACTCAATAGGATTCCTACACGAGTTATTTGCACGATTTGGTGTACCAGACACATTGGTCACTGACAATGGAACTCAATTCACATCCACAGACTTTAAGGAATTTTGTGACACGTTCCAAGTAAAGCATATCACTACTCGTCCGTACCATCCAAGGTCAAACGGCCTCGCGGAGAGGTTCGTGGACACGTTAAAACGAGCGTTGAAAAAATCCATTGGGATACCAACGGAAAAAGCTTTGCAACAATTTTGGCAAATATATATGATAACACCGCACCCTAATACACCATCAAACATATCACCAGCTGATTTAATGTTTGCCAGAAAGGTGAAATCGGCGTTTGATAATCTATTGCCAAGACAGGCAATTGTCCGAAACACTATACACATGATAAGAAAGAAATATAACTCGGGAGATCGAGTATATTTCAAGTGCTACAGAAATAACACTTCTTACTGGGAATGTGGAGTAGTGGATAAACGAATTGGTGATTGTACATACATGATTAAAGATCCACAAAATATACATAAAAGGCACATGAACCAAATAAAAAAACGCCACATTCAAGATGGTGATTATACAACAGCAGTCGAAGAGGAGGAAACCATGGACATCATATATGAATCCTTTAATTTGGAACCGCCTCAATATACACCTGAGCCCCGAAGATCAGATAGAAAAGAAAGTTTAATGAACCATTAATGTTAAATCCCAAGAGAGAAAGATATTGAAATCTGTGCGACTTCAAATCTTGGGAGGAGGGTGTTGTGGTGGCACCCACTCATTTACATATGTGGATAATATTACACATAAATAACAAGACTCGCTTAGTCTGAGTGTGTGCTAACCAGAAGCCACCGAAGGCTGAGCCGAGAGCATATATGTTCTCCAGCCAAGACCCTCTCACCTGACAACCATTATGTAAATATACTTTTCCTAATACACTTCTTATTGATCTACCTTTGTTTGTTGAGTCTTCATTTGTATTGCCTTATACGTTATTTGGTTCAACCTGCAAACATAACAACAATAATATATATATATATATATATATATATATATAGTCATCCACATACAGTACTGTTTCGCTGTTTCACAGCTTATCAGTGCGGCTATATATATATATATATATATATATATATATATATATATATATATATATATATATATATACCACCTTTTTTTGGCAATTTCATAAGTTTCAAATCTCAGCGTCTAGAGATCAGAATTTACCAAATGAAAGACCGTTAGAAAAGCTAATTACCTGAATTGTGTAGTAGGCTATGTGATATTTGCATATTAAGGAGAATTATATATCATCAGAGCCTATTTTTGGCAGTTTTTGTAGCCAGTTTTTGTAGCCATGAAATGTTTCAATTATAGCCATTTGTTTTCCTAGTTTTGCATATGAATCACAAAATATCTGATATTTTCCCTTACACCTCTGGCCATTGGTAGAGGGGAGATTAAAACTTGCTGCTATGGTTTCAAATGATCTGAAATAACAGCAAAGGGAGACATGATTCCAAATATTTCTCATATTTCTCCTCTTTGGTTTCATACATAAAGTAACTTTCACAGTATAAAAGGATTATTTGATACTGGAGATAGTCATAATCGCGCCCTATTCCTCCCCCCCCCCAAAAAAAAAGATGAGGGATATAACATATGAGAAATATTTGGAATCAAATCTCTCCCTTGCTGTTATTTCAGACCATTTGGAACCATAGCAGCAAGTTTTAATTTCCCCTCTACCAATGGCCAGGCGTTTTGGGGATATATATATATATATATATATATATATATATATATATATATATATATATATATATATATATATATGTGTGTGTGTGTGTGTGTGTGTGTGTGTGGCTCGATAAGGAACCACTTAAATCGAGCGTAAACGGGTGTGAAGTGTTCTTTTC
>NC_136495.1:19409561-19434561 GCF_053919585.1 Euprymna scolopes
ATATATATATATGCATAATCCAGGCAGTTTTTGTATCACATGTTAAAATCCGGAAGGTCGTTATTGTTGATATCATAGTTCTTAATAACAGAGTACGTGATTTATATTAACATTTTTATTGATATGGACTTCTGACTTCACATAAAGACATATTTCAACCGCAGTTTGATCTCTTGAGGTCGAAAAATAATTCTTTTGTCTTTACATTTTCATATTGAAGAATGGAGCAAAATTTCAATTGCTATGAATTACATGTCTTAATAAAATGCTAAATAAGAAATAATTGATATTAAAACTTTTTATTGATATTCATATATTAGCGATTGTTGAAAAGTGAATTTGGGGCGGTTAAAACGTACACACTTTTTTCTCCTGACGCACTTATAAATTTTGTGCGCTTTCTGAAGCGCTGATCCTAACTTTTTACTATGCTTAAAACTTGATTTTAATTTGAAAAGTCCATCCATTTAAATGATTTTATAAATATTTGTGTAAAATGAATTTAGGACGCTGAAACCGTACACAATTTATTTTTAGATGTATTCAAAAGTAACTATGTTTCTTCCCCTTGTCTTATATAGCCCGGGCAATACCAGGTACCCTTACTAGTTTATTATATAAAAGTTAGTGTCTTTGTGTGTCTAGGTAAAAGTAAAAAAAAAAAAAAATTCGAAACGAACCACCATGAATATGGTATTGATTGAAAGAGCAGAGATTCGGACGTCTAATATAAAAAATTGGAAAAGCATCAATTTGTTGAGGTACAAACGTCATTATATTTGAAGAGGATCAGGTAAAAATCTCGCCTTCAACGCTCTTAACAATTACAATCTACGCATACGTGAATGCTGTTCATTCCTACCTTCCTTTCTAAATTCTGTGCTTCCGTTCAGCCTCGAAAGACAAAGAATACCCCCTGTAGGGGCAGCTGTCGAGATAAGTGGAGGGCACATATAACACAGAGAAGTCCCAAATGGTCACCCATTATGTATTTACAAGATTCAACGTTGCTTAACTTCGGTGATCCAACGGGAACCTGTGTTTCAACATGATTATGCCGTACTTTTTCAAAAAGGAGAGTAGTTTGCGTATTTGCATGATTCTACGTCCAGTTAAAACTTCAAAATATACAACAAACTCCCACAAAGTTGTTATTTTTAGCTGAACCTTACTCCGGAAAAAATACTATCTAAAATTTAAGAAAATAATCTTTTGTATCATTGTATTAATTCTTAGAAATGAATCAGCTTTTTTTTTAATTCAAATTGAAAAGCCGCTAACTCCAAATTTAATTCATCGTTTCTTAGTTTATTATCATTTATCTACCAAAAAAAAAAAAAAAAAAAGATGAGAGAAAATTAGTTTTATTAGTGCTCTGGAGGCATCCTTAATTTTATGTGGCACTTTCAGCAGCGCTCCGAACGCGTCCTAAGTTTATTTTTTCACTCCTCACACGAATGCAATTGAAAAACCTAACACTATTTAACATTATTTTGTTTTTATAGCCCCGCGCAATGCCAGTAGTCCTATTAGTCTATTATATAAAGGGAAGTTGTCTGTGTGTATGTGTGTATGTCCAACTAAAAGTAAAGAAAAATACAAAATGAACCACTACAAAGCTAGTACTGTCTTAATCGGTGTTGCCCTTGTATATAATACCTAAAATTTAGAAAAAAAATCTCTGGAGATAAAATTGGTCAAGTTTCATTAGGGGGAGAGTCGTTTTTTTTTAAAAATGTTTTATGTATTAATTTAGAAAAGAAAATCTGTCCGTGTGTATGCATATGTCCAACTAAAGAGAAGAAAGGGGAGTTGCAGATAGAAAGATAGACAAACAGGTGGGGATAGGTAGAGAAATAGAAGTCTTAATAGAAATAGGTTACACTTTTGTATCGGGCAACGTCGGGTATCCTGCTAATTTTAAATAAATAGTTGTCTAAAATTCCTTTAAGCTCTGAAAACAATCTCAGTCGCAGTAACTACATATTTACTTGGAAATCGCGTCATAAACAGCACTGGTACGAGCATAGTGGTCATCATTTAGCAGTGGCATGGTCAGTTTAGTAGAAACAGGTCAGTTAGGTGTTCTCGCTAACTTTATCGGAAATGTCTTGCTACACCAAATAGCAAACTAATCTCGTGCTATGAATGTGACAACAAAAGAGACCAGGATTGTCAGAATGACAAATAAATAATTGAGCACTATTACATTGGACGCATAAAATAAAAAAAAAAATCTAAAAGAAACAATTCTTTCCGGTGCATACAAGAACCGAAACAGCAACACTAAAGAAGAGACATGGTACATCGCTTTTTTCCCTCCCAATAAAGAAGAGATTTTCAGAAGTGCCGTGGAGATTGATGTAATCTTGTTGTCTCTTTGTCTTAAATGTCACCAGAAAAATATAGGTGACATATCATATATGGCTATCACGCTGACAAGAAAGTTCTTGTGGTTTTTAACTTTTAGATTAAAATGAACATATTTCGGCTCAAACAACGGAATAAGCATCATCAGAACCAACACACATTTGCCAACATAAAACAAGGGCATTTATGACAGTAACGTAAAAATTTTGCGTTTTGGTGTTGATGAAGTCGCTTAAGGCGTTTCTGATATCGCTTAGATTTTTGAAGCATTTCTCACGCAGAAATTTTCGAGATGCTTGAAAAAGTAGTAGTCGGCAGGTGAGAGGTCTGGAGAGTATAGTGGATGATTCAGAGTTTTATAGCGCAATTCGTTCAACTTCTGCAGGGTCGCTTTAGCAACGTGCGGTCGGTCATTGTCATTTAGGAGAATTGGTCTTTTTCTTTTGACTAATGCTGGGTGTTGTCAAAGTTTCTGATGAATTTCATCCATTTGTTGACAGCACTTGTCCGCCGTAATAGTTTCGCACTCATTCAAAAAACTGTAATAGATGAGACCGATCACAGACTGCCAAACAGTATGGACTTCTTTTGGTGTAACTCTGGTTTCGGGAGTGTTATATAGCTTCGTGGAATCTAACCACTGAACTGAGCATCGTCAGTTGTCGCAAAGAACCCATTTTTTTATCGGAAGTCACAAACTGGCCGAGAAACGGGTCGTTCTTGTTGTGTAAAAGAAGGGAAGATGACACCTCATAATAGCGTTTCCTTTGGTTGTCGTTCAATTCGTGAAGCACCCATTTATCAAGTTTTTTTTGTCTTTCCAATCTCTCTCAAGTGGTTGGAAATCATCGTATGCGTTGTCTAATTCAGAAGCAAATTCTCGAACACTTGTGCGTGATTGGCTTTGACTAAGGCTCTTAATTGATGGTTGTAAACATCCGATTGCCGACCACTACGCCCATCATCTTTAAGACTCGTCGCCACCACGAACTTTCTTAAACCACCCACCATTGTGCTGTGCGTTCAATAGTGGATCCTAAGGAAAACGCTTCGTTGATATCGTGAGCTATTTTAGCAGCTTTTTGGCCTAGCGTATTTGCTTTTTATCCATCTTATATTCAACGTTCTGAAAAGAAAACATAATTGTTTTAAAACGATTGTAATTTTAATGATTGTATTGAAAAACGTTCTTTAAAAAGATATTACATTTTTTTAGTTGTATTTTCACACCAAACAAGGTACAGTGCCATTTTGATGTAGGGGCTACTATCTGGGACATAATTGCAGGGATACTATGGAGGGAGTGTAGCAGCAAGATGCCTGTTTATATTACACTTGAACTTCTGCATGTCAGTAGAGCCATAGAAGCAGGAACGCGGGAGGGAATTCCAAAGTCTAGCAGTTCGGGGGAAGAAACTATTAGAATAGAAGGCTTTCTGCATCTGAGAATCTCTACTGTGTATGGGTGGGATTTTCCTGCTCGTCGGGTTTGTCGGGAGTATTTAGGTCAAAGGAGTACAAGGGTCTGTAATTCGTCGGAGTATCTAGCACTAAAATACTTGTAAAACATGGGGAGGGATGCAACAGTTGGATGGGAAAGAGGCTGAATCTTAGCTGACAGTTTGGGGCCTATAAGATTGACGGCTCTTTTGAACCTGTCCAGGAGTGAGAGACTAGTAGCAGATGCACCAGCACAAATACTTCATACATGGGTGAATGGTGGTCTTGTAGAGGTACAGGATACTTTCAGGCGTAAGTAACTTTCTAGGACGTTAGAGAGAGCCCACGCTGCCCGTAGCAACCGCGACAAGCCCTCGATGTATCTATTCCAACTCATGTCTCCTGTGAACGTTAAGCCAAAAAGTTTTAATGAAGTACTTTCACGAAATGTATCATTAGCCATAGCTATTGGTGGTTGAAAAGGTTTCTTGTAATTATTAAAGGAAACAAGCTTAGTCTAATAGGAAAAAAACCCAGGACTGAATTCTTGGCAACATTCTCCGTCTAACATGTTCGGTCCGGTACACAAGATCTCAACTCATCCCCAACCTTTCACAGTCGGCCTTATATTGTCTCATTCATGCAAATAAGGACGTGATCGAACCTGATGATTTGTTGCCATTTCGTGTCCCGTCGGTCGGGTTTTGAATTCGCACATATAAACCTTAGCAGTCCGCCCGCATGACTGCAGTCACACCACAATTTCCCCTACACTTCCCCCTGATCTCATGATCACGAACTAGGTAGGGAAGTAGTATATGTCTTTGTCAGATACTAGCCCTCCATACTTGGCTAGACACGGCTAGCTGTCCATAATCGGCTAGACACAGCTAGCCCTCCATACTCGGCTAGATACGGCTAGCCCTCCATACTCGGCTAGATACGGCTAGCCCACAATACTCGGCTAGACACGGCTAGGTCATGATACTCAGCTAGACACGGCTAGTTCACGATACTCGGCTAGACACAGCTAGCCCACGATACACAGCTAGACACGGCTAGTCCACGATACACAGCTAGACACAGCTAGCCCACGATACACAGCTAGACACGGCTAGCCCACGATACACAGTTAGACACGGCTAGTCCACGATACTCGGCTAGACACCGCTAGCCTACGATACTCAGCTAGACATGGCTAGCCCACGATACTCGGCTAGACACGGCTAGCCAACGATACTCGGCTAGACACGGTTAGCCTACGATACTCGGCTAGACATGGCTAGCCCACGATACTCGGCTAGACATGGCTAGCCTACGATACTCGGCTAGACACAACTAGCCAACGATACTTGGCTAGACACGGCTAGCCCATGATACTCGACTAGACACGGCTAGCCAACGATACTCGACTAGACAAGGCTAGCCCACGATACTCGGCTAGACATGGCTAGCCTACGATACTCGGTTAGACACGGTTAGCCTATGATACTCAGCTAGACACAGCTAGCCAACGATACCCGGTTAGACACGGTTAGCCTACGATACTCGGCTAGACACGGCTAGCCCACTATACTCGGCTAGACACGGCTAGCCTACGATACTCAGCTAGACACTGCTAGCCCACGATACTCGGCTAGACACGGCTAGCCCACGATACTCGGCTAGACACGGTTAGTCTACGATACTCGGTTAGACACGGCTAGCCCACGATACTCGGCTAGATATGGCTAGCCAACGATACTCGGCTAGACACGGTTAGCCTACGATACTCGGCTAGACATGGCTAACCCACGATACTCGACTAGACATGGCTAGCCTACGATACTCGGTTAGACACGGTTAGCCTATGATACTCAGCTAGACATAGCTAGCCCACTATACTCGGCTAGACACGGCTAGCCCACGATACTCGCCTAGACACGGCTAGCCCACGATACACGGCTAGACATAGGTAGCCCACGATACTCGGCTAGACACAGCTAGCCCACGACTAGACACAGAGGAGTTCATTTTTAAATTTCTCGTTTGAAAACGGCTTTACATACAAGTTGACTGAATCGTATTGTAAGTTCTTTTAACAGCTACGCTTTTTTCAAAAACCAAAAAAAATCCGACTCAAATCGTACTTCATTAAAATGAATCTATCGTTTAAAAACGACACCTTATTTCTTTTCAACATAACAGAATTTCTTTTTAAATTCCTCGATGAAAAACGACGACTTTAATGCAAACAAGTCGCCCGAATCGCATTTTAAGGCCTGTTAACAGCGATGACTTTTTTTTTCATAGACAAAATAAACTCCGACTCCAATAGTATTTTAATAAAATAACTCTGGTTTGAAAACAACTTTTTTCTTTTCAGCACAACAGGATTTCAGTTTAAATTCCGCATTGAAAAATAACTTTTAAATACATACAGGTCGTTCGAATCAATTTTAAGTTCTTTTAACAGCAACCACTTTTTTTTTCTCAAACAATAAAATCCGACTTTAATTGTACTTTTATAAAATAATTTTCGTTTAATAGCGACAACTTTTCTTTTAAACACAACAGGATTTCATTTTAAACTACTCGGTTAAAACGACGACTTTTAATACATACAAGTAAACTTAATTGCATTCTAACACGTTCATTTGACAACGACAGTTACAGAAAAATATAACGGATCCAACTGTGAATAGCAAATAAACAAAAAGACAAAAAAATGTCCGACTCACATCATATATTCAACCTTCGCAGTTTGACACCTCATTTAATTCTCCCTTTGGCAACGCTTTCCATTTTCAACGCGACTTTTAATTTTCCAGGTTCGACGCGAATCATTTAAAATTTCCCACTTTCATTTCGGCCGCATCGACTTTATATTTAAAGCCGAAATAGCTTCTAATAGAAAAAAAAAACCTGAACTGGATTCTTGGCAACATTCTCCGCTCTAACACGTTCAGTCCGGTTTTCGAGATCTCAAACATTTTTGTCCCCATTCCACTACAGACTGGAGGTCTTCCTCTAGGGTTTTCACCATTGCCTTGGATATGTGTTCATTAATTTTCCCCTGGTGTCTCTTATAGAGCGTGTTGTCGTCAGCAAATATACCCATCTCAGAGACAATTTTATTAGGTAGGTCATTTATGAACACTTGGATCAATAAAGGTCCAAGGATCAATCCCTGAGGTGTACCTGCATTTATATCATAATGTTTTGACGTACGACTATCAAAGATAACCTGGATTCTTCTCTCATTTAAGAAATATTTAATTATATTATGTATTCATCCAGTAACATCATATGATCTGATTTTCATGAAAGACCATCGTGCCATACCTTGTCAAAAGACTTCGATATATCGAAGGCTACTGTCTTACCTTGATCTAATTTATCCAGTGCATATTGTATATGTTCAGAGATTACAATTAGGATGTCTGTAGTAGAACGGGCTTGAATAAACCCATATTGTTGGTCATACAGAAGTTTAGCGACTGTAAGGTGGTGGACTAAAGCTTGATTAATTACGGACTCAAATATTTTGGCGAAAAGAGGGAGGAGGCTAATAGGGTGATAATTTTATGGATCAGTTTTTTCGCCAGAATTCTTGTAAAGTAGTTTTCCAGCAGTCATGAAAACAAGATTCGTTAAGTTGAAAATCTTGCAGAGAACTGGAGCAAACTTATCGGAACAGTTTTTAATAGTAGAGCCGGGATGAAGTTGGATCCACATGTTTTTGAGGTGTCTAGGTTTTTTAAAGGTATTATAACGAAAACTCACTTTAAAGTACATTATTTGAAATCAAAATTTAAAATTCCACAAAACCTTTCTAGTCGAACTTATTAAACGAATTAAAAAGAGGTTACTACGCATGATCCTTAAATTCCGTAAACATATTTTAAAAAAAAACCGGGATGATTCATTTATGGTCAACTTTACACGTATAAGTGTTTGTTTTTATGAAGTCTATAAATTATTATTTTCTACCAAAAAGCGCGTGCCCGAGCTTTTCTGATGGAGATTGAGAGAAACAAGAAACTACTTTTCCCAACTTTGAACCGAAAATTATTATTTTTTGCCGAAGTTTTGTAATAACTTCTTCTTCACTGACTGAGTTTAGATTAGTCATATACAGCATCAGAACAGATACCGCATTTTTTTCCTAGCCAACATTATCAGTTTTTAGCAACTTTTTAAATAAGTATCCCTTCTTTTTTAATGTGATAGAATTTTGAAAACAATTTCTGAATTTATCAAAAAGTTTAAAGTTGTGAAGTTTTTGACTAGGGAATTATTTTTGTTATTTTTTTTTATTGTTAGGTGCTCCTATACATTTTTCATAGTAAAATTAATCCTAAGAAACGCCTCTCATCAATCTATACAAATAAAACAGTAAATATATGTATGTGTGTGCGGAATATTTAACCGATAAACTATTAAACTACTGGTCACATAACACTGAAACTAACAGGCTGACTGTTATGTATTCTTATTTGTGATGACGACTTATATATTCGTCGTTGCATGTTCGTATTAGACAGGGTTTATATAAAGAGAGAGACAGTGTACATTGACTGACTGACTGACTGACTGACTGACTGACTATTCTGCCAAGCTCTAACTATATTGAGAACTCATGACGTCATTGCATGACCAAACAACGTGCATGTGATCCCGTGGACTGACATGTCTCACGTGTCTAAACATGCACTGTTCCTCACATGTTTACAAAGACCGATTTCTCTAACCTAATTTTCGACTAATCTGTTTTGCAAATATGTTTAACATTTTCTATTGTTCGGATCTAGATAACCTCAATTTTAATTTTATTTCATTAACAAAATTGCATCATCACATTCCTTTTTCAATAACACTACTTACAGCGAATTCCTTTTCAATAACATATCTGTATTATTTATTTTAAACTTAGTCGGAATTCTCAATTCCAAACCTAGCTTCACAGGTTCGAATTCTCGGCTATCTTATCTCATTTTTACTTACTTACAAGAACATTCGACTGTTCTTTAACATCCCTTCTATCCTTATTTGCAAAAAATGTACGCATTTTTAAATTCTAGTATATTTTCCTATATCTACACAACTACAGGGCTAAGAAAGATCAGGCTAAAAAACTCCTTTAGTCAACCCTTTCCAACTGACTTCACAATTATTATTTCTTTTTCTTTTTTTATTTTATTATATCAGACCATCTCTGATCTTCTTGGTATTTGCCATTTGGTGAATGGATTCTAGACCACCCAGTAGCTTCTCGATGCCATATTAGTTGGTAATTGTTATGACTTATCATATTACTTTACTTATTTTTCTCCCTGACTTTCCCTTTCTGCTCTGCTCTAACCACGTCTGTCGACCTATTTTTACAAATCCTAAAACTCCACCAGAAAGAATTCACGATTAAACCCAGAACCCCAAGGTTAAACGTAGACCCCCCCACTACCATGTCTCCTTCTCAATCATCAAGGGGGCTACGTTTAAATCTTCCAGAGGCTGAAATCCAATTACAGGAGACCAAACCAGACCTATTCTTCACAAGCGAAACTGGCACTGGACCGACTATTTCCCTAGATGAGTTTGTAATTAAAGGATATTCTAATTTAACATCCAAATCTGACCCCCAAGATCACCATGGAATATGTGCCTACATAAGAGATGGCTTTCCATATGGTAAGAACATCTCCAGAGAAGACCCTAAATTACCATATGTGTTCTTTTGGATTGCACTTGTTCACACCACTGCATTTATATTTGTCCTCTGTCGCCCCCATAACAGCGGAGTTACTATCTTTAAGAGTATATCCGAGAAAATTGACCACATCCTGTCTGCTTATCCTTCGACTAACATCCACATCTGTTCCAAATGTAGAATGGTTAACCTATTCAAATAAGACAGGTGATGATGAGAGGTTCCATGGCTTATGACCTAACTCAGATTGTTCACGAACTCACTCGTGTGTCAACATTGATGGTCAGTATGCAAGACTCTTAATCATTTTACTCACAACTTGCGCTGAGCTATGTTTATCTTCCATTATATTCCCACTGGCATCTTCCAACTACACGGTTGTCTCAGTTCAAATAAAAACGAAATGTAATAAGCTTGCCAACATACCTCCCCATCGTACAGTATATCGATACTCTATTGCTGACTGGGATAGCTTTCGTACATTTATATCAGATCTACCTATACCTTCCATGTTTAAAAAGAACGTGTCTTCTATAGTATCAGACTAGACTGAATAGTTAATTATAGGTATAGACCACTTCATACCCCCCCCCAATATCTCAGCAAAAACCCAACAGCCAGGCGTGGTTTTCTTCAGAATGTGCTGCTGCCATTACGCACATAAATGACTATTTCCATTGCTTCCAATGTAATAGGTGTACTGAGACTAAATCCGCCTTGAGCATTGCTAGTAGCCATTGTAAAACAGTAACAAAGAACGCGAGCGAGTTGTATGATTAGTCCGTCAAGTCCAAAGTAGCTAAGCAGCAGCTTGGTTCAAACTAATTGTGGCAAATAACAAACAGGGTCTTGAATAAAACCAAAAATGAAAACAAACAAAACAATTAGATTTTAACCGCTGTCTGAATTATTTTCCTGAATTATTATTTTCGATAGGTATGAAGAGATCTGGAAAAACCCCTTTTCTTTGTTTTATTAAATTGAATGAGTGGGAGATTAAAGCGGATTCAATTAAACGACATACTGATTTGTTATGTATCGTTTTTAAGATAGTTGCATTCTCAAAGTTAAATTGATGATCTATCTCCATAATGCGGACAAAAATGGCGACAAGTGGATTACTAGTTTTTATGTCTCTTTTATGTTTTACAGAAGTATAGTTCTACCCACTAATATTAAAAACAACTTGATCTATAAAACTATAAACTAAATGAAATCGGTATTCAAATATCAGAAATAACTTCTTTAATAATAAAAGACTTAATCAATAATCCTAACACTAAAACTAACACCAGTTCCAAGATCAAAGTAGGTATATATTTATACCCTGTCATGACTGGGAAAATAAACGAAGGCGAGACACAACGTAACCTCTATAAGAGAATATATGAACATAAAAGAAATATAAAAACTAATAACACCCTTAACGATGTTTGTGCCCACATTATGAAACATGATAACCAGATTAACTTTCACAAAAGGCATGTAAATATACAGATAACATTTATTTTTCTAAAATTATTGGAGGTTACTAACCCAGTTATTCATACGGGGTTATTAAAATATATGAAACTAATTTGTCCCTCTGACCTATCATATCAAAAATTACTACCCCAACTCTACTACTCAAATTTTGCAGAAAAACCCAAAATGACCCAATCAACCTATATCTACCCAGTAAATATATGTTGAATCAACAATATCTACCCAGTAAATATACGTTGAATCAACAATATCTACCCAGTAAATATACGTTGAATCAATAATATCTACCCAGTAAATATACGGTGAATCAACAATATCTACCCAGTAAATATACGTTGAATCAACAATATCTACCCAGTAAATATACGGTGAATCAACAATATCTACCCAGTAAATATACGGTGAATCAACAATATCTACCCAGTAAATATACGTTGAATCAACAATATCTACCCAGTAAATATACGGTGAATCAACAATATCTACCCAGTAAATATACGGTGAATCAACAATATCTACCCAGTAAATATACGTTGAATCAACAATATCTACCCAGTAAATATACGGTGAATCAACAATATCTACCCAGTAAATATACGGTGAATCAACAATATCTACCCAGTAAATATACGTTGAATCAACAATATCTACCCAGTAAATATACGGTGAATCAACAATATCTACCCAGTAAATATACGGTGAATCAACAATATCTACCCAGTAAATATACGTTGAATCAACAATATCTACCCAGTAAATATACGGTGAATCAACAATATCTACCCAGTAAATATACGTTGAATCAACAATATCTACCCAGTAAATATATGGTGAATCAACAATATCTACCCAGTAAATATACGTTGAATCAACAATATCTACCCAGTAAATATACGGTGAATCAATAATATCTACCCAGTAAATATACGGTGAATCAACAATATCTACCCAGTAAATATACGTTGAATTAACAATATCTACCCAGTAAATATACGTTGAATCAACAATATCTACCCAGTAAATATACGTTGAATCAACAATATCTACCCAGTAAATATATGGTGAATCAATAATATCTACCCAGTAAATATACGGTGAATCAACAATATCTACCCAGTAAATATACGTTGAATCAACAATATCTACCCAGTAAATATACGTTGAATCAACAATATCTACCCAGTAAATATACGGTGAATCAACAATATCTACCCAGTAAATATACGTTGAATTAACAATATCTACCCAGTAAATATACGGTGAATCAACAATATCTACCCAGTAAATATACGGTGAATCAACAATATCTACCCAGTAAATATACGTTGAATCAACAATATCTACCCAGTAAATATATGGTGAATCAATAATATCTACCCAGTAAATATACGGTGAATCAACAATATCTACCCAGTAAATATACGGTGAATCAATAATATCTACCCAGTAAATATACGGTGAATCAACAATATCTACCCAGTAAATGTACAGTGAATCAACAATATCTACTCAGTAAATATACATTGAATCAACCTATATCTACCCAGTAAATATACGTTGAATCAACCTATATCTACCCAGTCAATATACGTTGAATCAACCTATATCTACCCAGTAAATATACGTTGACTCAACAATTATTATTACAAATCCTAAAAGTAAAGCAATCCGTTAATAAAATGGTTGCTTCTCTCGATGTAAAAAGCGTATTCACTAATATATTTTGTTGTGAATATGGATTATCTCCTCTTTGATAATCCAAGCTATAAACAAAAGATTTCTAGATGGAATCTCTTGTCCCGTTTTCATTACAATTTATTCAATTAAGAATGGAACAATTTATGTGATCGGAGCAATTTACCACAGATCCAGAAAGCGATTCAGCCGACAAGTGCTGGAAACATTGGCGGGAGATATTTACAAATTTCATCGAGGTTCTACATTCAGAAAGACCGGAAAGTGCCATATATAAGCGTGCGCTCCTAACCAACTACCTGTCTCACACAGTCAACAAAATTATATCGGATTTTGTTACCTATGAAGAAGCAATTGATGTACGGAACGCTACATACATACAACTAAAAAATGAGATAATTTCTAGAGACCTACTTGCAACTCGCCGACAAGAATCAGGTAAAACATTGCACCATTTCTTTAAGAGCCTTCAGGCACTGGGCAAAAATTGCTACTTCTCCCCAATGACGGCATTAGAAGCCCAAGAGCAACACATTTTGGACGCCTTCATTAATGGCTTACGTAATGCTCATGTAAGGCAACGTATTATTTAGAATAAGACCCTTATACGTAGAACAACTTATGAGCAAGGCTATACCTTTGAACGTGCTATACAGCAGTAGTTCTTATTTATAGCCAGAGAATGTGTATGACACTATTGTTTCCCGGGGAATGTCCTGGAAACGCAACCAGCTCCCTGGAGGAATAAACGATATTTAACGATAGGCACATGGAAACATCAACACAATGGGTTGATATGTCATCAGCTATAACTGGCTGGCATGGGTCGCTTCTTGCGTCATTACAGGCATCTTTCCATCGTCAATGTTAACGGCAGGCCTCAAGCTGAAATTGAATGCTTGTACAAAAATAGCGAATAAATACATTTTTATAAAAATATAATTTATTTTACAATTAACACTGGAAGAGCATATTTTAATAAAACCAGTTGAAACCAGACGCATGCAGCTAAAACTGTTATGTCGCATCAGCCGGACCCAGAATGCAAGCTTCAACTGTTAACAAAAACTATAGAAATATAAACTTTCAAGTAAAACCAATGGTATACACTTAATTATCATGTCACAGTAATTGACATATCCAAAAATAACGAAAAACGATAAGGTAGAATATTAATGAAATTACGTTTCGAATACAATTGACGAAAAAAAAATATGAGATTTGCTAAAAAAAACTGTAATCTAAGAGGGAAGATTGTTTTTTCTAAAAGTTTTGCAAATCTTAACCATTTCATCAGAAATCAATTTTCGCTAATTATTTTCGAAATTTGTTTTCAATAATAATTAATGTTTTACTTTGCTTTTTGTAATTCTATTGGTTTTACTTAAAATTCACCCAGACAGCCAACAACACCCTCAAATAAAAATAACACTAACCCCACCTCCCACACCTGATACTCAAATAAAGAACGAATCTCTGAAAATCATTGAAAGAGAGAGAAGGGGGGGGAGATCTTTCATCGCCCATATTTTGTTTTTCAAAGTATAATGTCAGCATAACTTAACTTTCATTGTGCACTGGATACATAAACACCTGTCAATCTTCGTGTGCCACAATTTTAACCTTTAAAAATGTGTTCACACTGAAATGTATGTGTTTGTCTCCACACAAGTGCAGAACAAGTTAGGCACAAGGTTTATTATCGTAGAACCACCCAGCTCTCCCAAAAGGGGCGCTATCCATTGTGCCATACCGTGCTAAACCCACCTATTCCTACTGCACTTCTCATGACGATAGTCCGGCGAAGCTTAAAGAACAATCAGTCACTGCCGTTTTAAAAAGGGACACTTGCTATTTTTGCGGATTATCTAAATACCTACGAGTTTCATGCCATGCCAGAGATGCTCATTGTCATAAATGTGGAAAACTTGATCATTTTTCAAAGGTATGCAAGTCTTCTTAAACCCTATTCAACACCACTCGTCAAAATATATCTGCAACTTTAGCTGCCTCCCCTGACTGCCTTTAAAAACTATTGTAAAAGTGAAAATTAACGGGAGATCTACGAATGCTCTGCTCGATACTGGGAGCTAAGAAAATTTTATCAAAGAATTTTGTACCCTTCCCCAGCAGAGTAACAATGGCAAATGCGTCATTGTTTGCATATGTAAGTGGTGATTGTTTGGTGGGCTTACTATTTAATGACGTCACCTATAAAACACTAAATTATCAGTAATGAAAAACCTTTGTTGCAAAATAATACTGCAGTAACACTCACAGATTGAAATTCCGCATCGAACGTTGGTGGATTGGCGACAGCAAAAATCCAGTACCCATCACTTTTCGAAAGTCTAACCGAAAACTGCAAACCAATAACAGTGAGAAGCAAACGTTTTCTTTTTATAATAATAAAGAAAATCATTGACTCTGAGATAAAAATACTACTCGAGGAGGGTATAATTGAGCCTAGCAAATCACCCTGAATGGCTCAGGTAGATATAACCACTTCTGAAAACCATAAAAAGAGAAATGTTATAGATTACTCCCAAACCATAAATACATTTACTCTTTTGGACTCCTTTCCACTACCCAGGATAGATGAAATGATAGTCGAAATAGCCAAATATCGTATGTTTAGCATACCATCAGATCACCATTAGACCTAAAGACAAGTTATACACGCCTTTCGAGGTGATCGGTCGACTATATCAATTTTGCAGGATTCCTTTCGGCGTTACGAATGAGGTAGCCAGCTTAAAAAGGATAGTCGACTAAATCATAACAGATGAAAAACTAGAAAGCACATTTGCATACATCGACAACGTCACAGTACGTGGCTATAATACAAAGGAACATAACTGGTGCCAACAAATACAACCTTACCTTAAATGACGACAAATGCTAAATATGGATTGGACAAAATAAACCCACTTGGGTATATCATGAGCAAAGGTTTTATATCACCGGACGCAGATCGATTGAAACCTTTACTCCAGATGCCTGTCCTCACAATCGGCCTTTCCTTCAATGTACTACGGGCATGTTTGTGCACTACTTCAAATGGATTGCATCGTTCTCAGAAAAGATACATCCATTAACACAAGTAGAGACAGTTTCCTCTGTCCCATCAAGCCGTTGATGCATTCGAGGGACTGAAAAACGATATAGTGAAATCGGCAATTACAATAATAGACCAAAATATTACTCTGGTTGTTGAAACGGATGCGCCAGACTGTACTATTGCTACTTCTTTGAAACAAGCTGATCGTCCTGTAGCCTCTCACGACCCTCTCGTGGGCAGAACGACGACACTCTGCAATTGAAAAGGAAGCCTACGCCATAGTCGAGGCATTAAGAAAATGGCGGCACTACCTGATCGGATGCCACTTTAAACTTCTTACTAACCAAAAGTCAGTTGCTTTTATGTTCAACTCTAAGACTACAAGCAAAATAAAGAATGAGAAAATAGTGAGGTGGAGAATTAAACTCTTTAGACGACAGCTACCAACCTGGCAAGGAGAACTAAACAGTTGATAGACTGTCAAAGTATGCTGTATGGCATCAAGCGGGGACGAACACCGAACGTTACATAACAATCTCTGTCACCCGAGCATTATTTGAATGGTTCATGCTATGAGGTGTAGAAACTTTCCTTTCTCAATGGAGGAGGTAAAAAGCATTACAAATTCCTGCTGAATATGGGCTGAAATAAAGCCTCTGTTTTATAAACCCAAAAATAATGTTTTAATAAAAGCAACACAACCGTTTGAAAGACTCGATCTTGATTTTAAAGGACCGTTACTAAGCAACACAAGGAACCGACGTATATTAACTGTTGTCGACAAATATTCACGGTTTCCTTTGCCTTACCTTGTTCAGACATATCGGCTACTGCAATTATACAATGCCTGACTATTCGCCGTCTATGAAGTCCCTGCCTATATACATTTAGGCCGAGGGACTTCTTTCATATCAGAGCAGCTTCGACAATTTCTACTGGAACGAAGAGTAGCTTTAAGCCAGACAACTCCCTACAACCCTAAGGGTAACGGCTAAAGCGAAAGATATAACGGCATTATTTGGAAGACCGTTCAATTGACTGCATCAAATAATGGATGTTCGATTGATAATTGGGAAACTCTCCTTCCTGTCGCATTATACGCCATTCGATCCCTATTGTGTAACGCCATGAATGCCACCCCACACGAAAGGTTTTTACCTTTTCAGCGATAGAGTTCGGCGGAAGCTTCGCTTTCATCTTGGCTGTCTCGACCCAGTACTCTGTTTCTGAGACGAAATGCACGTTACACCAAGAACGATCCCTTGGTGTGCGAGATAAAGCTCATAGAGGCGAACCCCCAGTACGTTCCAGTACAACATGCAGATGGTAGAGTCTAATGTGTCTCTCAGAGACCTAGCACCTGCCGGAGACGTATTAGAACCGTGGACAGCCCTGAGGACAGAGCAACTCCCCCTGACATTGAAGCCCCTCCAGAAGATCATGGCACAAAAATTGCTCCTGACACTGTCTCCACTTCGGATGGGCCAATCCCTGATAGATGAATGACTAGCACCGAAAAAACGTGTTCATCCAGAGACTTACTCTCACACAGAAAGGCCTACTTCTCTAAGAAGAAAAATTTTCGGAGGGAGGTATTTTAGAGCCCATGGACAGTCTCGCACTGAAGAGCCTCCCTGTTTGAGTACTCTGATCCTGAATCATGGACTGCTGAGGCGGCCACTGCGAGCTCGTAGGAAGCCTGAACATTTAAGGGGCTTTCTTCCTTATCAGTGAGAAATTTGGTGGAGGAGAATATTGTGAATATAGATTGTCTCCTCTTTGATAATCCAAGCTTTAAAAGCTGTACATTTACGCTTGTCAAGTAGACGAGTAGAAGAATTCTTAATTGAATAAAAGATTTCTAGATGGAATCTCTTGTCCTGTTTTCATTACATATTAGTAAAAAAAAAAAACTAAAAAAGAAAAACAAATCAATATAATCATCAACAATAGATACAATGACTTGTCTCTCCATCCAGTTAAAATCAATTTGTAAAATTACTAAAAAAGTTGCTATTAAGTAGTATTAAAGAACTATTTATAGCATAGAAGAAAGCATTTATACTCAAATTGAATGTTCTATGAATTAGGTTTTTGTGATCAGTCTTTAGCGAATTCTATATGAGTGACCTTAAAACAAAATATTTGATAACACTAGTAAATGCTGTTTTTAGGTATGGACATTTCCCAAAATATCTCTGTTGTTAAATTCACGATAGAACACAGCATAGATATAAACATTACATTCCCTGATGTTCCTATCAACAACTAACAATATATTTAAGACCTAATTATTATAAAACAGTAGGAATTCTTGTCTTTTAATTTTCAAGATCGAACGCCCTCACCATTACAAAATAACAATTCAAATCAATAAAAATACTAAAAATGTTAAGCTACATTCTAATCAGCACGTCAGTACAGTTGGGGAAGCAGGGAGCCGGAATGGAATTCCAAAGTCTAGCGGTTCTGGGGAAAAACTACTGGAATAGAAAGATCTTTTACATCTAGGGATCTCTACTATGTGGGAGTGAGATTAAGCTTCCTGTCGGGTTTGTTTACGTCGTGGGGGCACAAGTGCTTGCAGTTTGTCAAAGCATTCTCCATTAAAATACTTGTAGAACAGGCAGAGGGATGCAACATTTCGTCGATGGGACAGAGGCTGACGCTTAGATGCCAGTTTAGGGCCTATCAGATTGGCGACTCTTTTGAACCTTGTCTAGGAGCGAGAGACAAGTAGCAGATGCACCAGCCCAAATATGACAGCAATACTCCATACATGGGCGAATGGTAGCCTTATAGAGGTACAGGATACTTTCGGATGTTAGTAGTTTTCTAGCACAGTAGAGACAGCCTACATTCTTTGCAGCGGCCCTACCAATGCTTTCAATGTAATTGTTACAACTCATGTTTCCTGTGAACGTTAGGCCAAGGAGTTTGAAAAATGTACTCTCAGATAAAGTGTCGTTGGCCATTGCTATTGGTGGTAGAGAAGGTTTCTTGTATTTATTGAAGGAAACTAGTTTAGTCTTGGTGGCATTGAACGTGACCATCGATTTTTGTCCCCATTCCACTACAGATTGGAGGTCTTCCTCTAGTGTTTTTGCCATTTCTTTAGATATATGTTCATTTGTTTTCCTGTCGTGCCTGCTATAGAGTGTGGTGTCATCAGCATATATACCCATCTCAGAGGCAATTTTGTCGGGGAGGTCATTTACGAATATTAGGAACAACAGAGGTCCAAGGATAGACCCTTGGGGCACTCCTGCATTTATATCATATTGTTTAGATGTACGACCGTCGAGGACAACCTGGATTTTTCTCTTATCTAAGAAGGATTTAATTATGTTTAGTATTCTACCAGTGATACCGTATGATCTGATTTTCCTGAGGAGACCTGTCAAAAGCCTTAGATATATCAAGGGCTACCGCTCTGCCCTCCTCGGCTTTGTCCAGTGAGTGGTATATACGTTCAGAGATTACAGTGAGGATGTCTGCTGTGGAACGGGCTTGTCTAAATCCATATTGTTTGTCAGTCAGAAGTTTAGCATCTGTAAGGTGATGGACTAGAGCATGGTTAATTAAGATCTCAAATATTTTGGCAAAAAGTGGGAGGAGGCTAATGAGGCGATAATTTAATGGGTCCGTTCTTTCTCCAGAATTCTTGATGGTACCACAGAAGCAGTTTTTCAACAGCCCGGAAAGCAAGCTTCATTAAGGCATTTGTTGTATAGTTTGGATAGAACTGGAGCTACTTCAGCTGAGCACTTTTTTAATAGCACAGCTGGGATGAGATCGAGTCCACAGGCATTTGAAGTGTCAAGGTTTTTTATGATAGCATGCACCTGAGCAGGGGTGGTTTTCAGATCGTCTAGCGTGGCGTCTGTCCACATAGGAAAGTCAGGTAGGGGGTGGTTGAGAGGATCTAGTGTGGAGTTTGAGGCAAACCGACTGGCAAGCATGTTAGCCTTCTCGGTTGCTGAGCAAACAACCTCATGATTGTTGGTTAGTGGAGGAATTGTTGATTGCAAACTATATTAGTAATGTATAAAATGGCTTATTTATAAAAAAAATTGTATATATCTATATCTATATATATATATATATGTTTATCTTTTATATATTTTTAATAAATAAGTAAGAATATAAATATATAAAGTACTAATAATAGTAGAGGGCGATAAGTAGTAAAATGGATTAATTATAACCTTATAAAGAAAACACTAGTAAATCAAAATGTATATATATATATATATATATATATATATATATATATATATATATATATGTATCCATTTGAATTTGGAGACAGGGACGAATCTCACAGGTAAGGAAGACATTGTTATAACAAATAGGTTAGCCAAATTAATCATGAGTACGTAACTAGACCTACGAGGGGCGTGCAATAAGTAATGCCCCTGACCCACTCTCCATAGCATTAGAGCAACGAAACTTGGCACAGTTATTAGTCTTTCTCTACATAGGAACCACCCAGAGTTATGCATTTTTCACATCGTTTGATGCAGCTCTCGAGACCGTTTTCTCCAACCACAATGTGACTTCAGAAATCAAGGTTGCATCATCTGGGAAGCGCTCTCCTTTCAACAACAACTTCATGGCTGGGAAGAGGTGAAAGTCAGAGGATGCAAGGTCAGTAGAGTAGGGAGGATGGGGAAGGATTTAATAACAACATGTCCGTGCTTCTGATCTGGCGACATGCGAGTTGTGGACCGGAGCGTTGTCCTGCAGGAGGAGGGTACCTTTGCTGATCTTGTCCCGCCTCTTGATTTTGATAGCTTCCCTTAATTTCCTCAAAAGTGAAGCATAATAGCCTCCTGTAATTATGGTACCCTTTGCCAGGAAATCTGTCATCACTACTCCGTCCTGGTCCCAGAAGACTGTGAGCGTGACCTTCCCAGCGGAGGACTGCACCCTTGCCTGCTTTGGAGGTGGTGAATCCAAGTGCTTCCACTGCGTTGACTGGGTTTTGGTCTCTGGATCATAGTGATGGACCCAGGTTTCATCCTGTGTAATCAGTCTTTTGAAAAACTTTGACTCATCTTCTTGACACATCTCCAAATTCATCCTCGAGCACTCGACGCGTTCTCACTTTTGGAATGGTGTGAGCAACTTGGGAATCCATCTGGCAGACACCTTATGCATATTTACATCGTCATGAATGATAGTTTCCACAGACCCTGTACTAATCTTGACATTTTGGGCTATTTGGCGAATAATAATGCGCCGATCTTCCAAAATGGCAGCCTCAACTTGACGGACAGATGCCTCATCAATGGTAGAAGGGGGGGGCGACCAGGTCTGGGAGCTTTTCCACAGACTTCCGGCCATGTTTGAATTGACGATGCCATCGTTTTACAAGGTCATATGATGGGGCATTATCATCATAAGTTTCTTTCATTTCATCAAAAGTCTCCTGTGGTGTGCGTCCTTTCAAGTACAAAAACCGGATCACTACTCCACATTCAACAGGCTCTATTTCACACGTGACTCAGTTCAAACAATTGTAGATGGGCAAACAATTGTTTCACACGTGACTACAGTTCAAACAATTTTTCTGAGTAGATGCAGCAATCTGTGCTTGACCTTAATGACTACAATTCCGAATCCCAATGAATTAGCTGTTCCTATAACTGGGAGGGAAAAACCTAATAGCTAGCTACGAAATCTTATACATTTTACCTCCAAGACGATTGCGTTTGTCTTACTTGCATGCAAAAAAAAAAAAAAAAATTGTCCCCCCTTCTTAAAACTAAACCTTACCTGTATCTCAAAAATCCTAATGGAAATCTATCTGTAAATAAATAACCCCTTTTCTCTTGAACGCTAACAATCTACTCCTTCCAACCTATCCGCCACTAAACCCCCACATTGCCCCGCATCTGTAGTGGAATCACTAACTTCCAGCTCCTAATACCTCACATGCAAACTGTTTTAATAGCCATCACTAAACATTTATACATTTCTACCTCTGAGGCATGCATTACAGCTCATTCCTATCCAGTAAGGGATTTAACAGCCTAAGCACACAGAGGCAGGTACTTAACAGCCAAAGTACTCAGAAACAAATTGATCTGCGCTACATAACTGTCTCCTCGAGTTTTGCAACGAGTAATGCGTATTGAAACGACACTCCTTGTTATGCAAAATGTCCCATGACTCTTACTTGAAAATACCTACAACTTCAACTCTATTCGCACCTACTGAAAACCTGCCCATATATCTATTCACCTAATTTACGCATGACTCAAAACCTGCCCATATATCTATTCACCTAATTATGCATGACTCAAAACTTTCTGTCTTATCCATACTATATTGCACTTACATCTTAACCCTCCTATCATCTAAAATAGCTCGGGCACAACTCGTAGCACAATTCTTAATACCTACTCATACTGTAACATTATCCTAGACCTAAGCTAACATAAATAAAATAAAAAAAAAGGGTAAGACTAAAACCACATTATCTCCTCCCTAACAAGCCCTCTTACAATCATAGACGCTTACACTGCATGAACTTCACTCACTCCCTTTATCCATTAACAATAAAATAGCATGTCCCTAAATCACTTTGAGGAGTGTAACTAATCAGCAGAGATATAACCCCCACAAACTAACCCAATAACACTAACCACGCGGGGTCGCAGAAATACCTGGATTAGAACCTAGGCGCGGAGAAAACCCTCTCAGTGCTGACGGACCCAGTAGGTCTACCCAGATCATCCGTCTAGGAGAAGGAAAACTCTGAAACTAAACCAAAGGGGAGAGAGGCCTCTTCAGTCTTGGATGACAACCTTCCTAGAGCTGGTGACTCAAACAAATTCACCGATTTGCAAACCTAAATTGCTTAAGGAGTAGATAGGCTCTGTCTATCGCCCGGCTTCCATACTCCTTCTTTGCCTATTAGTCAAGCGCAGAGACACTATCTCAGTGATTCGACAGAAACACCCAGTGGTAGATCTTGTTTCCTGGCTAGGGCAACGAACGCCGTTTTTTCCCCATTCCCAACACGCCCCACCCCTAAAACTGAACATTTGGGAGTGCTTGAGTATGAGACATGCCTGAGCAATTAAATTGGGTTGACCTTCTTCTAATGGGTTGAGGGTACCGGATTGACAGTTCCTGGCTGCTGTTCCCGACTGGTAGTACAGGAGCCCTAACTCTTTGGTAGCGCTTAGAGCGGCTGCTCCATCAACAGTTGAATAATATCGAGTTGTTTGTAGTGCCATGACGCGCATGGAAAGGGACCCTGCACTCATCCCCGGTGGGCTTTCCTGAGGCCACAATCCTAATTGGAGAAAGGTCAGCTGATGGTCTACTTGTGATGCATGTCTGAAGCTCTGCATAACCTCTTGTTTAGCTCCCCCCTACCTAAACCGAAACTCTTAAAAAAAATATGACGGCAGTACAATCTAAAAATAAGCTTAAACCAGGATTAGGGACAAACAAATTCAACTTGCCTCCTCCCTTGAGGCTCTCATTCACAAATATCCGTGGGCTTAGAACTAACTTAGCTGATGTTGAAGCATTTCTCTTAACAAATACCCCGGATATCTTAGCACTAAGTGAGACTAACCTACACTCCTCCATTCCCTTTAACCACTTTAACATGCCTGGATATCTCCCACTCTGCCGTAAGGACTCTGACAGACACATGCACGGACTTGGAGTTTACATTCATAATACCCTTCCCTTGACTAGAGAAACAAACCTAGAAACAGATGATCAAGCCTTTATGTGCTTTAGACTAAACATGCAGCACAATATTAGCTACTATTATTTTCTCTACCGCTCTCCCTCGACTCAGGACTGCACCATAATAAACAAAGTATCTGACAGCATAGACACGGCACTGTCCCTCGACACTAGCGCACAAATACATGTATTTGGTGACTTTAATGTCCACCACAAAAACTGGCTCGGATTCTCTACTTACACAGATGCTGCGGGCAGCACAACTCATAGCTTCACTATATCTCACTCCCTATCACAAATTGTTACGTTTCCAACCTGTTTCCCTGACCAGGAAGAACAACACGCATCACTTCTAGATCTGTTTTTGACCACAGTTCCCAATGATTGCATAACGAAGGCCCACAGCCCACTCGGGAACGCTGATCATGCAGTGATAATAGTTGAAATCGCCCTTAACTCTAGAGCCAAAACTGAAGAGCCAGTGCTCAAAACAACGAGATATTATAAAAAGGCTGACTGGGAAGCCATCAGGGAACTAATTTGAGATGCCCCATGGAGAAATATTTTCTCTCTCCCTGCTGAACAATGTGCAAACGAGACCACTGACTGGTTCAAAACCGCAATCAAAGCGCATGTAACCATGCGGAAATTCTATAGTAAGCCCCACTCTCCCCAATGGTTTACGTCGACTTGTGCAACTGCCACTACTCAAAAGCAGCATGCATACCATAGGTTTAACCGACATAAGTCCAGTTCAAACAGACTGAAGTATATAGAAGCTAGAAATAACGTTAAGAAAGAAATAGTGACAGCTAAGAGAGAATTTACGGAAACAACTAAAAAGCGCATCGAAGCACAAAAACTAGGAACTCGAGACTTCTGAAAATCTACAATAGTGTAGTAAATAATGGGCAATCCACAATTCCCCCATTAACCAACAATCACGAAGTTGTCTCCTCAGCAACCGACAAGGCTAACATGCTTGCCAGTCGGTTTGCCTCCAACTCCACACTGGACCCTTCCAACCACTAACTACCTGACTTTCCTATGCGGACAGACGCCACGCTAGACGATCTGAAAACCACCCCTGCTCAGGTGCATGCTATCATAAAAATCCTTGACACTTCAAAAGCATGTGGACCCGATCTTATCCCAGCTGTGCTATTAAAAAAGTGCTCAGCTGAAGTAGCTCCAGTTCTATCCAAACTATACAACAAATGCCTTAATGAAGCTTGCTTTCCGGGCTGTTGGAAAACTGCTTCTGTTGTACCAGTATTCAAGAATTCTGGCGAAAGGACAGACCCATCAAATTATCGCCCTATTAGCCTCCTCCCACTTTTTGCCAAAATATTTGAGACCATAATAAACCATGCTCTAGTCCATCATCTTACAGATGCTAAACTACTGACTGACAAACAATATGGATTTAGACAAGCCCGTTCCACAGCAGACATCCTAACTGTGATCTCTGAACGTATATACCATTCACTGGACAAAGCGGGGGAGGGCAGAGCGGTAGCTCTAGATATATCTAAGGCTTTTGA
>NC_136495.1:19439561-19477061 GCF_053919585.1 Euprymna scolopes
GCAAAAAACGATTTCATTTTTTTAAAGAAAACAAAACGTAATCAAAGAGAAACAATTTTGATATCATTATTTTCTTAATTTTTACATTAGTTCTTAGGGCGTTTTCGTTATTAATTCATATTCACAACAAAGTCAACGTAAGTGAAATTCTAATATATCTCTATGTCAATAAGATTTTTTTAACCACATTTTACTCCGACTTTCCTTCCCTCTGCAGACCGTTGCCAAGGGCTCATCTGTGCAGCTAAATGAAATTCTAATCGAATGTAACACCCAATTAAGCAGTTTGTCAAAGAAAAAGGAAAGAACTAAAATACAAACCTTGTGTATCCTTTCTTGCAAGTTAATATTTTTCTGATTTAGAAATTGCTATGAAACGCAGTTGGAATTCTGGATGGTGAAATTCCACTGTTTTCCTTCTGGATCAATTAGTCTACCAAGATTTGAACCTAGCGTATTACCACTCATAGCTGTTAATGGAGATATTGTGTTGCAGCGAGGAATGCACCCCAAATATTTTTGATCTGCTATGCTTTGATATAATGACCAGGTGAATTTGCAGCTGCAAACTGATATAAATGATTCCATCAACTCTGCTTTACCAGGAACTTGGCATTGGTTGTATTATGGACACCTCACACGCACTTACATTTTGGGTGGTTCGACCATACAGTTTGCCACTTGTTGCATTAACTCCATACCACATCTGGATATTACAGATACAAGGAAATATTGTAGACCAAGAAAAATTGACTCAAGTGTGTAAGAAATAGTGTGACTGCAAATTAACTGATGTCAATCTATTGGATCAAACTGCATATCGATCCGGTAGATATTTCACTGCTGATGCAATTCTCTATTTATACAAGAGCCAAGTACGTCCAAGGATGGAATTCTGTTGCCACATCTGGGCAGGAGCTGCTAGAAAGGACTTGTCCTGCCTTGATAGAGTTCAAAATAGACTTCGTAGCCTCGTAGGAGATGTCCTTTTCTCTTCCCTGCAACCTCTATCTCACAGAAGAGATGTTGCGAGTTTGTCTCTGATGTATTGTTATTTTCACGGAAAGTGTTCGACTGAGCTTCAGTCTATGCCCGCCCCTCGCCAAACTTTCACAAGAAACACTCGTCTAGCTGAAAACAATATCATTAATTTCCCCCACTCTTTATCTGTGCCTAAGCCTAAATATAGATTCCATGAACAGAGCTTCTTTCTTAGAACTGCACGCCTGTGGAATTGTCTTCCGTTTTCCTGCTTTCCGGCTGACTACAATATGGTTGTCTTCAAGTCTAATGTAAATAAGTTCTTGATGAGCCGTTCCATATAAGTTAACAAATTTACCTAATTTTCATTACTAATGATTACTATATTGTCCAATCTCTACTGTACACTCTTTAACCCTTATCCTTGAGTGGCCTCTTGGCCTTGATAATGTGGTGATTCCTGTGTAAAAAAAAAAAAAAGAGCGGGCAGGAGCCATTGCTTGATGTTGCCCACACTGGAGTTCAGCCTATTGATATTACCCTAAATACCAAAACCAGATGAAGAAAATTGTTTATTGCTTATAAATACAGACGAATATCATCTAGAGAAAGCAATACATATTAAAAATTTAATGGAAGAGCATAACAAGGTGCCTTATTTCCCTGATTTTTGTGGAATTTCAATACATATTTTGAAAATCATGCTAATCTTTCTATTTTCTTGTTATTTTAAGTGTGTATCACTTTATTGCAAGTGGCTAAAAATGTATATTTTCGGTAGTAAACAATATTTTAACTTCATATTTCTATTTATATGAAATAAAGAACATATCAAGCAACAATATTAACCAAAAACAAGAACGAATTTCACATTATTTTGTTTAAGGAAATATTTATTTATCAACATAACTCCTATTCTTCAAAATCACTTTGGATAGCATCTCATCAACTGATGATGTCAATCGGCGGATTTGAGATGATGTGATGCTATAGGAAACTTCCAAAATCTTCCTCCAAATTTCATCCTTCAACGAAATTTGAACACCTCCTTCAAAAATTTTCATCTTTATTATTGAACAGAGCTGCTCAATTGGGTTTATATCTGGAGAACAAGGTGACTCTGTCATCAAATTTTCTCCATTAAGGTCTAATAACTGAAGGCAGGATGTCGTAACCTTGGCTGAGTGGGATGGCGCATTGTCGTGCATAAAAATCAATTTGCAGTAATGCGCCAATGGAAGGTTATCAAGACATAGTGACAAATGCTCATTTAAAAATAAAATATTAGGCTGGCTTGTCATTTGCGGCCTATGTATATCAGCAGCAACCACGGCGGTATTATTTCGAGAATAGTTGCCCAATTCGAGTGCGTGTTTCGCCCTAATAGCGGGATGAGCAAGTGTTCCGACGATCCCTGTGTCCGCACTGTTTCGGATGAATTGCTCATCTGCTTCCTCGGTGGTGGTGTCTGGGTCGTCCTATGCTAGGTTGTGTAACTTTGCTGCTAGATCTAGTTTGTTTCTCGGTGTATTTTTGAATTTTTTTCGGTCAGTTCCTGGTCCTAAGAATTCGTATCCCGGTATGGTGAACTCTAGTTTTGTTCGTTGTCTCTTCCGCGGAGGCGGTATAATGAAGTGTTTCTGTGGATTTGTTTCTTATATAGGTCATTGCAGGTCATTTCGTAGGACTATTGCATCATTATTGCGCCATAGTTAATAATTCCTACATTGTTAAAAATTGTATGCTATCAAAGGTCTGTTTACTAGTAATGCCACTACTACTTCTACTTCGATGTCACGAAGGTATGGTGTACAATCACTACGTACTTCTACCAGTCCAAATATAAAATTCAATACCAGTAGGACTGGTAGAATTACGTAGTGATTGTACACCATACCTTTGTGACAACACCTTTAACACCTTATAGCACTCGAAATGGTGCAATTAGTTCATCGCAGATTATTCCAGCCCAAACACGACATCTCCAACTTCCTGTCGACGATGGAATCGATGAGGAGTAGGAAATCCAAGAAGATTCCAAACTTTCGCCCACCCATCTGGTCTAGCAAGGGTTGCTCTGGCCTCATCAGTGAAAAGAACATTTTCAAAGCTTTTTTCATGCATTTCTGAGCCCAAGTCAAACGTTTTTCCTTATGAGTTTGGTTTAAAACAAGTCTTGCTATGGGCTTAATGATTCTTGCAATTTTGTTTAAGACATTGCAGCGTTTCTTTCTGGACAAGAAAAGTATTCCAGCCTTGTCAAATATCTGACCACTGTTGCTGCCTGTCTGCTTCATAAGTTGACGGCAAATTTTCCTAACATCACGAGCAGAAACTGACTTTCTTGTGTTTTTGTCCTTCCTTGGTTTGAGGTTTGAATTTTCAACGAATTAGGACAATGTTCTCCGATCTCTTCCAAACTCCTTGGCTGAATCCACAAGAGATAAACTTTCTGCAAACCCTGCAACAATACGTTCCCTTCCACTAGCTGTAAATATAACCTTTCTAGGCATTTTGGGAGAGTTGACATAAAGTAATACACACTTAAAATTACCAGAAAATAGAAAGATTAGCATAATTTTTAAAATATTTGTTGAAATTCCACAAAAATGAGGGAAATAAGGCACCTTGTTATGCTCTTCCAGTGTACCAAATTTCACTTCTCTGCGTTTCATAGCAATTTCAAAATTAAAAAGATATTGACCTGCAATAAAGCGAGGCACACGGTTTATAAATAATTAGATTTACTATTGTCTTGTATATGATAAAGGGGACGCAATTTTACCTCTCTGTATGAAACTGTCTTAGGGTGACAACAATAGATGGCACATAAAAATTACTGTTTACGTCATTAGCCATTACAATTACCTCAATTACATACACATTATATTGTAATATTAAAAAATTACATTTCGTCCGAGGAGCGCCATGACCATCATCATCCTAACCTAAAAAGGAAGTAGCTACAATTTCACCCTCACTTTACCGACTACTCTTACGACACAATTCTACACCGAGTTCTTTTATAAATTTCCTGCGTTTTCTGGGTGTTAACCGTTATTAACTGACTACAGATTTCCTACACAAACACATACTCTTACCCCTTATATCCGACACAAATAATGATTTCTCCCTGTTAAATATCCGGTGTTGCTGATTGGATGAGAAATATTCATTCTACAATTCCAACATTCGGTTATCCACTAAATAAACGAACAGTTACTAACTATTAAACACTCCGCCATTTTCGGTACGTACTCATTAATCTTATTTTTTTATTCATTATTCATCTATTTGTTCCGCTTTAAAACTCTGAACTTCTATTATTTATTTGTGAAAATATTGCACTCACAAAACATAAATCATTGATGAAACACATCATGACCAGCTACACGATATAACTCCTGTTTACAGTCACGCGGAGGGAGAGGGAAAGTTGCAGATGGAGAGATACAGAGAGTAGGAGTGAGAGAGACAGACAGAAATAAGCCGTTTTAATTTTTAACGGAGCTGAAGCCAATGTTTTCGATTGTAAAACAAAAATATTTTTTTTGGTAAATCTCTATGTGGCGTACTGCTGCATTGTTTTTTCTAAAGAATAAAATTTATTAGAATTTATTTTACAAGAATGTTTATACATTTACCTAGCGTTAAAAATCAAAATTATGAAACGGGGATGAAGTTGGCTTTTTCTTAAACGAAACTGAATTTGCTTTGATAAAATTGTGTTTGCCGTACCGCTGAATTATTTTTTTTCTAATTATTAAAATTGATTGAAGTTTATTTTTACAAAATTGTTTATACATTTGTCTAGTAACAAGACATAAACATATATACGAAAAAACACGTTTAGTTTAAAAAAAAATCAAATTTATGCAACGGGGATGAAGTTTCCTTTTTAAAAAAAGCCAACTTCATCCCCGTTGTATAATTTTGCTTTTTTTTAAAAAATAATACGCGTTTTTTTTATCATATATATATTTATGTTTAGTCGCTAGATAAATGTATGCACATTCTTGTAACAATAAACTTTATTCAATTTAATTCTTAAGAAAAAATAAGTCAGCGGTACGCCACACGGAGATTTATCAAAAACATTGGTTTTGTTTTACAATAAAAAATATCGACTTTAGCTCCGTTGTTGGATTATAAAAAATTACTAAAAGTGTTTTTTTAATATATAATTATATATTTATTCGCTAGATAAAAATGGAAAAACAAGTTTTTTTCTGTAGTAAATTGTTTTCATGACGGAATGAAATGTGGCTCGTATACTTATTTGTCGGAGTGTTCTTTTACTTATTTTATACATTACGTTATTTATTGATTTCATTTACAAGGATTCATAATTATATTTTATTTTCGTAAGACATATAACGATATAGTAATTCGCTTTTACTAAAATATTATTACAGACAAAGGAGATGGAGCAATCGTTTCCTTTTGTTTTGTTTTTTTATTAAAAATGTTTCACAAACAATACATAAGTATAATTTAATCACGTTATTATTGCACATGTGAGGTTGTGATTTTTTGTTTTATTTGTGCATGCAAAAGTTATTTGTGTATTTTTCTTACGACCTGCCCAAGCGTAATATAAAAATTATAAATTGGAAAAATATGAACATTATAAATCGGAAAAATACGTTAAGAACAGTATTCGATATAAACACCCCAACCTTCCTGTGTTAATAACGGCTTCCGAGGTTGGAGGTGCTTATTCCGAAAGCCGTTATTAACATGGGGAGGTTGGGGTTGTTCATAATACGTTGGCACAATGATATTCTGCCCGTTCTTTTATTTTTCCTATTAAAATCATTCCTTTAATTTTATTTTTAATACTATTTTTAACGTCTGTTCCCTCGCGTTTCTTTTTGCTCAATCGGTATAATCCGGCGGTTTCCATCGTTTGCCGGGCGTTTCCCACCGAGAATCACGGAAAAACAGACTTTAAACTGCAGAAGTATCGAAGTTCTACAATGATTACATGTGTTTTTTTTTTAAATATCAAAAGCATTGAACAATACAAAAGACAATTTTGGGTACTTATGTACTTTTGGTACCGTGCTGGAATAATATTGTTTTTATTTACAAAGACATTTTACCCTTCGGCAAAAAACTAGTAAAAACCATTACCAGTTTATTTAAAGCTTCTTCTTTTAAATGGTAAAACAGTTAGGATGATAATATTAAATTACACTTACATGGTGTAATACAAGGGAGTTAAAGCTGTGGCGAGCGCTGGAGGTACATATTATTCTTACACTTATTAAAAATAAAACAACTGATTAGGCTATTTTTGCAGTACACGCCTTAGTAATATAATATTTGGCCAACAACAAAAGTAACAGCCGTATTTGAAATTTTTACGTATGTGGGGGGATGCATGCTACCACCGGTCAACGCCAGTCAACAGATCCTGCGAGTAATTAATAATTTATAATCCCTATATGAACTCATTTTTCCCCTCTGATTTTGAGCTTAATATGATTAAAAATCAAGACATTTCATGCAAATGTGATATGCAAAAAACTGCAGCACAATATCTGAGGTGTGTTATATGCCTATTACCTCTCCACTTCCTCGATAATCGTAGATTCCTATATTTTTTCTGGTGAGAGTTCACTGCGAAAATCGGTTAAAATTAATGGAAGTAGTAAAATCTTTTCTCTCTAATAAATTCCTCCTTCCCCCGCCACCACTTACACCGTTGCGGGATCGTTCACAAGAGACAGTTACGAAGGAACACCGGTTTGGGTTTTCTTTACTTTTTAGTTCATCGCAGATTATTCCAGCCCAAACACGACATCTCCAACTTCCTGTCGACGATGGAATCGATGAGGAGTAGGAAATCCAAGAAGATTCCAAACTTTCGCCCACCCATCTGGTCTAGCAAGGGTTGCTCTGGCCTCATCAGTGAAAAGAACATTTTCAAAGCTTTTGTCATGCATTTCTGAGCCCAAGTCAAACGTTTTTCCTTATGAGTTTGGTTTAAAACAAGTCTTGCTATGGGCTTAATGATTCTTGCAATTTTGTTTAAGACATTGCAGCGTTTCTTAAAAAAAACTGGAATGAAATTTTAACGTTCCTTTTCGTTTTGTGTTCTGGGTGAAACACACCATGGACTTAACCGATTCGAAGGGTTATTTATGCCATTTTTTCTCGCTCTTTTCGCTGCGTTTTTTGTTTTGGTTTTTCCGAACACGTTCATCATTTTTTCCCCCTGATTTTAACTTTTTGTTTTTCCGATTTCTTTTTTAAAGAAGTTTTACCTTTGTTCGTTGTTTTTTTGGTTTTGGTTTGGCCAATTTTTTAATTTTATAATAAATACTTCTACAAAGCATGAAGTATTGTTGCCACATGCACATTGCTTCATCTATCATTAGTCTCTCCCTCTTGCATAGAGTTCAAAAAAGGATTTCCGACCTAATAATTCACACTTTGTCAACAAGGCATCAACCACTGTCCCATCGCTGCAACGTTGCATCCCTGTGCCTGTTTTATAATTACTTTAATGGAGTGTGCTCTGATGAACTTATTACACTTGTGCCTAATCGACGTATATATTTGCCAAATCTGTTTAGCAGCAAAATCACACCCATTCACAGTTGAGGTCCATAAATGCCAGAAAGCTTTTTATTCTAATAGCTTCTTCACTATAACAGCTGGACTTTGGAATTCCCTTCCTGCTACCTGCTTCCGTAACTGTACTGATATGCAGAAGTTCAAACGTAAAGTAAACCAAAATGTTAATCTTTCTCAGGCATGGTCCCAATTAATAGACCCTTGCGTCCAAAATCACAATATACCGTGTTTGGAGGTAACGGCGAGTAAAATAAAAAAAAATTATAATATACTTATAAATAATATAAAATGCGTAAAATAATCTATATATTAATAGGATAGCGTGTGTATTATTTATTTTGTGTGTCACACTTACATCCGAGTGACTGTCGTTTAATTGTTATGGTCTTCCATTTCTTGTAATAAATACTTTTCTCAAGAATTCTTCATAAGATTTCGATTATAGCTTCGGTAATCAAGTTTTTATGAATAATTAAATAAGGGGGTAGTCACCAACAATGTGTATTTTTTAACATTATTTTATTATCCCGTGTCTGGGTTTTCCATTGAGAATTCTGTTTGCATCATTGTAATAATGTTTTTAAATTATTGAAATCGTTTTTACGCGTTTCAGACGTTCTGTGAAGCGTCCTCGTCAGAAATTATTTTCAAATGTGTTGGAGATGTAAAAATGGCATTTTCGTTGTTCATTTGAAGTGTTTCCAAGGGGTTGAGGCGTGTAAGTGTCTATTATTCATTGGCATGTTCAATTTTTATTACTCTTTTATTGGGCTTGTCGAGGCCGCTGACCTCGGCTGTAGTCACTCTCTCTTTCGGCTTGTGTTTTTTTTCCTTTTTCCTTTAGGGTAGGGTAGGGTATGTATGTGTGTGTGTGTTTTCTTTTATTGGTTTGAGAATGTGTGTACTGTTTTATAGTATTATGAGGTTATTTGCTTCCCTAGGAAGGTGACTGTGATCCAAGGTCGTTACTAATGTGTATGTGTGAGGAGGGGGGCAGCTATTCTGAAATAAGGGTAGGGGTGCTTTCATTCTATTTTGATATTTATTTTTTGGATTCTTGGATTTTAGTATTGTGATTTTTCGTTTCAGTCTTTTCGAGTATTCCTTATATTATGTTTGTTTAGATAGAGGGGTGTATTTAAAAATATGTATAGGGGATTTTTTAATGTTTCTATTTATTTGTCTCCCCATGTGGGTATAGCCAGACCCAAGATCGGTTCCTAGTGTGGGGAAGATTTTGTTCCCCAGAGGGGGGGGCAATTGGAGGGGGTATAGGTATGGGAGGGGGATGATAGCAGGGATGATAGTTGTCTCAGTCATGAGGGGGTTCTCCTCCACTGACTGAGGAGGGAGTAAGGTGTTGGAACAAATATTATACTATGGTTCTAAGTGTTTCCTAGTGTTGTTGGTTTCGAAGTTAAGTAGGGTTGGTATTGTTCAGTGTGTTGATAGGGGTGTTATGTCTGTGTGTGGTTGTATGCGCGCACGTGTGTGTGTTTTAATGTGTCGGTTCTGATTTATGTGTGGGTGTGTATATGTATATGTATATGGATGTGCATGCGAGTGTGCCTTGCATTTCATGTTTTTGTGTGTTGATATTAAGCTCTGTTCAGTTCAGGAGTGAATCTGGTGATGAAGTTTTTTTCCTGTGTAAGTAAATAAAAATAATTGTCTGTTTGGAAGATTGGCATTATTTTGAAGCTGTTTCCACTGCATGTGTGTGCGTGTTTTGAAACATAGAGGTGTCTGTTATCTGCAATTTTGATGTTACTCTTATGTAAGGCCACTCTATTGCTGAAATTTTTGGTGGCGCCTATGTAGAATTTGTTGCATGCTGTGCATCTTAGTGCATATACTACATTTCTGGAGATGCAATTTAGATCCTTTTTTATTTTGAATATATATATATATATACATATATATATAATCTATCTACTAGACACATAGTCAAGGTTTGTAAAGGTTATGCAACGATGGACAATTGGTCAGATCACGTCCGCTAGCTTTGAACGACAAGCCAGAAAGAAGCTAATCTCTTGTTCTAAATGATAACATGAGTGAAAGTATTTTTTTTTTACTCCTAATGTTAGCAAGAATGGGGTAAAGGGATATAACTCGGATATAAATCAAAGGGAGATAATTATGATGTTTCTAAGCAAACATCAGGCTCAGGACAGGTTCCATGGCAGTAGAGCGATTTAAACTTGAATGATGCGCACTTCAATAGATTTGATATTTCCTTATTTGAAATCTTGTGTAATATTTAATAATTATAATAATTATAAAATGTATAAAATATAATTAACTTATATTTTATTTAAGTTTTTTCGAGTTGAGTGATTCTGGATATCCTAGCAAACGGCGACGATTTAATTACAATAATATTTAATTACAATAATGTTCGATAAACATTAAACGAATCAAACGAGGATATTAAATTTCCCTAATTATGTTCGCTAATGCAATGAGTTCAAAAAATATATAAAGATAAAGATATATTTTTTGAAAGGTGACTTCTATAAACAACATTTCCAGGAAAAGATTATCATCTAATTTCATCGGGACTAAATGTTGGTGTTTGAAAAATTTATTTGCAAAAGTTAAACTAAAATATAATCAAAATTAAACACAAGGTGTTTGATCTCAGATTTGAATCACACACACACACACACACACACACACACACACACACACACACACACACACACACACACACACACACACACACACACACACACACACACACACAAACACACACACGCACACACACACACACACACACACACATGGTACTTGCCCCCATACTTACCAAAGTGTTTAAGCGTTGCCTTAAGGAGAAATGCTTTCCAACAACCTGGAAAACCTCATCAGTATGCCCTGTATTTAAGGATTCAGGTGATAAGTCATCTCCCTCTCAGTACAGACCAATAAGTCTCCTGTGTGTCATGAGTAAGTTGCTGGAATCCATATTAAAGAAAGAAGTAGTCAACCACCTCTGCAGAAATAACCTTCTTAGCGACACACAATATGGTTTCCGCTCTGCAAGATCTACAGTAGATGTCCTAAGGTTATATCTCATAGGATTCGCAAATCTCTTGACAAAGGCTTCATTTCTAAGGCAATTTCTCTTGACATATCAAAGGCCTTCGAAAAGTTATGGCATAAAGGCCTACTTCACAAAATTTCCAGCTACGCTATTACTGGAAATGTTTTATCAATCATTAAATCATTTCTCTCTGATAGGCTCATGAGAGTAGTGGTTGATGAGCAGAAACCAGAGGCCCACAGTATTAATGCTGGAGTCCCTCAGAGGTCCATACTGGGCCCAACTCTCTTCTTGATCTACATCAATGATCTCCCAAAACACATACTAAAATCATTCATTGACATCTATGCTGATGACACGACTATCTATGGCAACACATCAAAGGCCGTAAATGACAAAGTTCTCTCTGATTCTCTCTCCTCAGATCTTGAGCGCGTGGTACAGTGGGGGAAGAGGTGGCTGGTTACCTTTAATGCATCTAAGACCAAGCTCCTATCATTACATCATAAACGCTCTGATCCCCATCTGGCATCAATTGAAATGGATGGGTCTCGTCTAGGAGAGGCCCCATGTTTTGATAAGCTTCTGGGTTTGACCTTTACTCCTGATCTGAAATGGAACACATACATCAAGTCTGTTGCCAAGGTCGCTGGGAAAATGGTGGGATCCAGAAGATATCTCACTACTGATGCAATTCTCTATCTATATAAAAGCCAAGTACGTCCAAGGATGGAGTACTGCTGCCACATCTGGGCAAGAGATGCTAAAAACAGCCTATCCTGCCTTGACAGAGTACAAAATAGACTTTGTAGCTTGGTGAGGGATGCCCTTTTCTCTTCCCTGCAACCTCTCTCCCACAGAAGAGACGTTGTGAGCCTGTCTCTGTTTTATCGTTATTTCCATGGCAAGTGCTCGTCTGAACTCCATTCTCTGGTCCCCCCTCGCCAATCTTTCATAAAAAACACCCGACTAGCGTAAACCACTGTCAATAATTTTCCCCACTCTTTATCCGTGCCTAAATCAAAACGTAGATTCCATGAACAAAGCTTCTTTATTAGAACTGCACGCCTGTGGAACTCTCTGCCGCTTGCCTGTTTCCCTCCCGACTTCAACGTGGATGTCTTCAAGTCCAACTCAAACAAATTCCTGATGATAATGACACTTTATCAAATCTCCAATACTAACTATTACTACGATACTATCCCATTGATTACTGTACACACAATAACCCTTATCCCCGAGTGGCTTCCGGGCCTTGATAAGCGGTGATCTCCATGTTAAAAAAAAGACACACACACGTTAGACACACACACATTACGCACACACATTAGACACACACGCACACATTAGACACACAGACATTCATACACACTAGACACACACACATTAGACACACACACACACACATTAAACACACACACACGGACACATTAAACACACACACACACATTAGACTCACACACACACATTAGACACACATACACATTAGACACACACATTAGACACACACACACACACACACATATTAGACACACACATTCATACACAGGGAGCCAGACAAAGGCAGGAAGCAACGTTCGACACTGACTGGCCGACTCTGACCCCCAACAAGGCCCAAAACTTCGCCTCAAACTCAACCACAGACAGTGCCAGCAGCTCCACGTCCAGGGCCATCCAACTCACCACAAGAGCTGGAAACAGCGTGGGGCCCGAAAACGCAGCAAGACCAACTTTCTCCGGAGAGTTACAGAGAACTCTTTAACTCCACCTACCAGGACTATATGATGGGCAACATCGTCAAGCCCCTCCCATGTCAAATCGTGAAGTTGGAGGAAAGAGTTCTCTCCCTGACCATGTCTGACCTAAAGACCAGAAGCCTGACAGGAGTCGATAAGGACAGCATGGTGGCACTCCTGGAGCTTAACATTCCAGCCAGTTACATCTGCAGGAGGAGCTATGCCACGTGGGACGTGCTGCTCCCCAGCTCAGAAGACGCGATAAGGCTAGCAAAAACTGACCACCGGGGGAAAGAGGATTAGACTCCAACCAGAGTACCTCAATAAGAGGAGAACAAACGTCACTGTGGTGAATGTCCCGGTCTTCATGGGAGCCCGGCAGGTCTGGGCATTACTAAGCCAGTGCAGAGACGTGGAATCCGTCACGCCTGTCCACGGTCAACGGAATGTGATGACCGGAGATCATTAGGTCAAGATGGTCCTGGACAAAACTGAATTCCACAAAATCCCTGCGATGATGGAATTTGACCAGTGGACGATGACCATCATTGTGGAGGGCAGGAGGCCCTAATGTTGGTACTGCCAAATACAAGGGCACATGGCTAAGGACTGCCCTAAAAGACTCCCGGTCACAGCCCCTCCCAAATCACAAAGGATGTCTCTTACCAAAGAACCAACCGAAACCCTGGCTGCAGCCCCACCAACAACTTCCATTACAGTTGAACTGGAACAATCAGCAGAGGCTGGTTGGTTGGCGGTTACCAAGAAGGACAGACGCCCCAAAGGCATGCCCAAGCAAACAGTGACCCAAGACCAGCCAGAACACACTCCCATGGACATCCGGGTGCCCTCTTCCTCGAACAAGAGGAAACTTCAAGACTCGGAGGAAGAGAACGCGTCGGAAGAAGAGACAGCAGCATCAGCAGTGGCGGAAACAACAGAAGCAGCAAAGACGGCAAAGAAGAAGACAAAGAGGAGAAAGAGTAGGAAGACAAAAGGAAACACCCCCACCCCGAAATTCGATGTTTCAAATGCCGAGGCTGATCTCCCTTCAACCCCAACCCCCAAACAGCCAGTGCAACAAACCCCCTCCATCCCCAAACCCCCAAGAACTCTAGCACGTAACCCATTCCCAGAAAGGACAAATAACGTCCCCAAAAAAGCGACACCCCCAGCACCAAACACCCTACACCCGACACCCCCCACTCCTCCTCCCCTACTCGTCCCACCCCCCTGCTAAAGAGAAACCAAACTCAACCACAACAGTCTGCATGGAGTGGACAAAAAGACTCCCCTTTCTTTCAGGAGGAAGGATATGTGAAACGGACTCTCTGCCAACTATACCTGAGCTCAAAGGCCAGCAGAAGGTCCGCTACAATTAACTAAAGGAATTTGTATACGTCCTGGGCGATAATGTCACCGACCCAACCAAGTTCCAAGACGCTCGCTTGTTGACCACATTTGTTAGGGTCAACAAGGATTCCAGAACGGAGGCTCTCTGGTCCATGATAGATGCCACGAAGGTTGCAATCCCGGGCCAGCATCTGGTGGACACGGAGCATCCTTCGCTGAACAATTTATTTTTCAAGTGTGAGAGCAGAATCCCTGTTTACATCCACCCATCCTCTTACAGGGCACTCAAATTAACCTTTCCCCTGGACGTGGGAGGCGTGGCCAGGAATGGATTACTCTCAGCTGACTTACTAACCGGAAACCTTGGACAAGCCTGCCACGTCCTCACCCCCGAGGATTTCAGGCTCGTGTGTGACACTGAATAAGGTAGGTGACCATGGCTTTAAACTTGGCTACTTATAATGTGAGGGGCCTCAGATGTTGCGTGCTGAGAGATTTGGTGTCTCTCGAGGTAAATATTGCCGCTATACAGGAGACCCACTTTATTTGTGACGGGGATTGTCAGGTGCTGGTGAACGACTACGATGTTTACTCAGCATATGTCAATACCGATAGTCGTGGAATCTCCTTGCTAGTAAATCGCACCTTGTCAGCGTCTGTGAATGTTGTTCATGCAGACGAGGATGAGCAGGCAATTGTCGTCGATGTTGCCATTAATAGCAGTGTGTTTCAGATAGTCGCAGTTTATGCGCCTAATTCCGCTGTGGAGAGGGCTTCTTTCTTTTGACATGTGGAGGTCTTTATAGATGATCCGGAGAGGGTAGTCTAAATAGGTGATTGGAATGCCATCCTTGATCCCAAGATAGATATGGTCGTGGGGGACTAGCGGGTCGGTGTGGTGTGACAGCAGTCTGTCTGACCTGATGGCTTCATGCGACCTGGTCGACAGAGTTCGCCTGGATCACCCGGGGCGGGAGATGTGGACATGGCATCCTAATGTGCCTTCCCATCCAAGTACTTACTTGGATTGGATGTTAATTAGAAGAGGCGATGTAGATTTCATATCTTGTCCCATGTTCCACTTGTTAGGACACTCGGACCATAAACTAGTTATGGTCCGTCTGAACTTGAGCTCTAGGCCTAAACTGGCTGGATACTGGAAGTTCAACAGCACCTTGTTGGAGCTGGAGGACTACTGTTTGAAGGTTACAGAGATAATCCAACGGGCATTAGTGGGAGCGGTTACTGGGAGTAAGAATAGGCTGACCCGGGTGGAGGAGGGGGGACCCCCTAGAGATAGCACTAGCTAAACAAGACCTTAACCGCTTGACTAGTGAGCGGTACGAGGGCTAGATAGTAAAGGCTAGGCTAATGAAAGTCTCGAACGAGGCTGTTAATGTAGACGCTGTTGAGCGTAAGGCTGCTCTAAGGCACGGCTCGGATGGGTACATTCGAAAAGTAAACGACCTGGAAGGGCACGCCCTCGTGTCAACGCGGGAGATTTGTGAGGGGTTGCGAAAGCATCTATCAGAGCGCTTCTCCCAACTACCCAGACTCAGGGTCGAAGAGTTTGGCAGCTATTTGGCTGACGCGCGTCGCCTCATGGTGGCTCGAGCGGCTAGCTGTGATGGTCTTGTCATGGAACATGAGATCATTACTGCGTTGAAGCAGGTCGGCTGCAACAAGTCCCCGATCACATTGCTGAGGAAAGGTCAACGGTATGGTGGGGAGGAAGATTTAGACGATTTCAGGCTCTTGACTCTGCTAAACACAGAGTTAAAGATTTTGGCCAAGGTTCTTGTGAATCGGTTGCAGGTTGTCATCACAGACCAAAGATATGCTGTGAAAGGGAGATCTATTCAAGACAATCTGCATCTGATATGCACGATCATCGAGAGGACGCCAAGGCCGCGCTGATTAGTTTGGATCAGTCCAAGGCTTTTGATAAGGTGAACCATCGGTTCCTGGGTTCTGTACTGGAGGCCGCCTGATTTAATCTGGACTTCCGCAAGTGGATCTCTGTACTGTATGACAGGCCGACGGTAGCGGTGCAGATCAACAGTAAGCTGTTGGAGTCTTTCACTGTCTCCCAGTCGGTGCAACAGGGTTGTCAGCTATCGCCTCTCTTGTACGTCCTGGCGTTGGAACCCCTCCTTCACAAGTTAAGGGACGAGGCGACTACACCAGTCCTGCGCAGGATAACTCTCCCTGGAGGCACATGAGCCAGGGTTTCCACATTCGCCGATGACATCACCGTGTTTGTGTCTTGCTCCACAGACATTCAAGTGGTCACCAAGGCGCTTGCTCGATACAAAGAAAATACGGGGTCCGTCTTCAATCGCAGTAAGTCGGTGCGTCTGCGGTTGGGTGCCTGGACTGGAGTAAATTCGTTTCCGGGCATTTTCAGTTAGACCGACGGCCCAGTTCGGATCCTCAGTGTGTGGTCTGGACTGGGTCTACAGCTGAAGAAAAACTGGCCGGAAGGTTAGACGTAACTCAGCATAACGAATCAAGACGTAAGACACACTGGCTTTTCATATAAAAATATATTTTGTTTTCAAATTATATTTTCGTTTTACACAGAGATTGTCAAAAGTTCAAACTTTAACAGTGTGGCTTACTGTTCATTTCAGTGATGGAGAGGGGTGTGTGGAAACGCTATGCTCTCAACAGTCGCCCGCTTCCTAACTCTTTCTTCTTCTCTCCTCCTTTTTCTTCTTCTGCTTAAACTCCAAAAAATCACCTCTTATATTAGCATGATTTTTTTCCATCCACGCCATCCACGCGATCTGTCCTTCATTGGCTCGATCCCGGCACGCGTGTTTCTTGGTCACGTTTTTAGACAACTTTTCGCTGCCTCTGACCCAGAATCATCGTGCGATTTATCTTCAGCTGACCGACACGTGAATTTATCACTCATGCTAAATTCTATACATTCCAGAGTTCCGAGGAATGTCACGTTTCCTTGTTTTGTAAACAAAAAAAATCATCGTCCGATTTCACTGCTTCTTCGTTCCGACTGGTGAACAATCGATTATTCGATGCCCACTCTTTTAAATCTTTTTATTAAAGAAGTTTTTTCTTTTCAGTTATGTAATGGATGGTTCCAGCCATCCATTACATAACAGTAGTAGGTCTCAATCCACACTCAGTAGTGCTCTGGAAGTCATTGGAAGAGGTTATCTTGCAAGCAGTGCAGAAGGTTGGTGTCCCTCAACTATCGTCTTACACATCTTTTGGGTTGCTCAAATACACATTTTATTGCCTTGCATATGATTTAATTTTGCTCTGTTATATTTTTATATTCTCCAATGCTTCAAGCATGTAAAAATGTCGAGGATGCCTAAGCGAGGCCAATTCTTTCTGTTATGGTGTGGGGAATTCACAACAGTTGCACAGCGGTGAACCATCACTTCCCTTCTCAAAATCGCCTACTTTTACTATTTTAACTGTAAAATTGGTGATCAGGATTTTTATATTTGTTTAACTAATATAACTGATTTCAATGCATCTTCTAGAAAAAAAGATCAAATATCCCAACTTCCGGTCTGCTATGAACCCCTTTTCCCATTTAGATGATCTTCCTGTACCAACACCTCCAGTAAATAAGGATCTTCTTTCCTCATCAGATAAAAAAAATGCCTTCAAGGGAGTATTCTGCCGAGTCAATATCTTTGGAAGATATTGAGTCTACATATTCAGGAACAAGTGGCAACGAGCCACACTGGATATATGCAAGAAGACCTGAATGATCTTGCATGTTATTAATGCCTGTCAAAACAGCGGTCAGAGCTCTTGGCTTCTTGGCTTAAACAATGGAACCTAGTCTAGGAAGATGTAAGGATCACCAGTTTCAGGAATTAGAACAATGACCTTGCTTCTTTTTTCGACACAGAAAACAAGTTCTGCTACTGCACAAACATACTTGGCTTGTTTACGCCCCTTGGTTTGCCACATAATCCTTCAGACCAGCCTCTTTTCATAGATTCTCCCAAGTGAAATCTTAAAAGTGTTCTTCTTCACAATGGAAATAAATATCCCAGCATTTCCCTTGCGCACTTTTTCCATCTAAAGGAGTACTACGACAATATGGAGCTTCTTTTAGAAGCTATTTAGTACAGCGAGTACCAATGGAGTCTGTGTGGAGACCTCAAGGTCATTGCTCTTCTTATGGGTATGCAAGCTAGCTTCACAAAGTACTATTGTTTTCTCTGCCTCTGGGATAGTCGAGCTGTATCCCAGCATTATAAGCAGAAAGCCTAGGGGTCTAGAAGCACTTGTGTTCCTGGCAGACACAGCTTCAAGGAGAACCCTCTGGTGGATATGAATAAGGTGTTTCTTTCCCCTCTTCACATCAAGCTTGGTTTGATGAAGAAATTCGTAAAGGCGTTGGAAAAAAATGGTGTTGCTTCCAACACTTGTTTACTGTGAGAGGTTTCTTAACTTAAAGGAACTGAGAGCATGGGATGCATTCAAGTCAGTCCATAGTGGCTTTCTTTGTAACACCTGCGTACCAGATTACCAAGCCTGCATTGAACAGTTGCTAAAGTCTTACAAGGATATGGAGTGCCGAATGTGGCTCAAGATTAATTTTCTCCATTCCCACTGTGGAGAAATGCGTGACTTACCTGGATAGACCACGTGCGGGTCGGTCACCGAAAATAAATAAAAAGAAAGAAAAGAAACGGTCAAGACTCTTATTTATAGAGTAGTGATCACGTGAGTTAGAAGAATATGCAAATAGAGGTGAACGATTTTGCGATATAAAAAGCCTGTGTTGTTAAGAGGAGGGGCAGACTGTTGGCAGAAGTCAGTGCTGTCAGACGTGCTTTAGAGTTTTGTTATTATATGCTGTGTTCGATTGTTGGGAGAGAGAAAAGAGAAGAGGAGGAACCAAGAAGACATTCTGCAGATACTTGACTTTGTGTTGGTTTTAAGCTATCTCGGCGCTTGGTGTGCGGTTACTAACAATGGACAGATTCGACATTCGCTTAATACCCGAGTTCGACGGATCTACCACTGGACCGGCTGTCGTTGAATGGATTGAAAAGGCAGAGAAAATCTGTAAACTGTGCAAAATTAAAGAACCAGCCACAGTTATCCCTTTGAGGCTAACCGGAGGGGCCTATGCAGTCTACCAACAACTCGGGGATGAACCAGACTGGGATGAAATCAAGCAGAGCCTGTATACAGCGTTTGGTACAGATCCATTTGTTGCGTGGCAACAGTTCACGAGCCGGACACTTCAACCCAAGGAAACAGTCGACGTGTACCTAGCCGACCTGCGAAAATTATCTGTACCGTTTGGTGGGGTCAACGATAAAATATTAAGCTGTGCTTTTTTGGTAGGCCTACCCGAGGAGGTCAGTAAACTGTTGCGGGCATCATCAAGAATCGATGAATTGTCAACTGATGAGTTATTGGCCCGAGCTCGAAACATCTGTAAGGAACAGGAACCAATTGCAGCAGCAGCTCGTTTTCGACATGGAGGCAATGTGGACTCTCTTCCAGATAGTAATAAGCATGCCACCCCAGTGTGCTATAAATGTGGGGAGGCCAATCATTTTGCTAAAGAGTGCCGGAGTGATAGGAGAGGTGTATATCCACAATCAAAGAGACCAGTGCAATGCTATCGCTGCAATAAGTTTGGGCACATATCTCGCAACTGTTCGGGAAACGAAGTTGGGGGCAAGGTACTATCGCTACCCTTGCCCCCTGCCAACCAATAAACACAGGATTGCCTGTCATTAGCGTTAAACTTGATGATGTGCAGTGTTCAGCACTTATAGACACGGGGTGTTCCCGGTCTATAGTTAGTGCCCATTGCTGTCCGGTGTGGCGGAGGAACCCAGTTGGCGTTATGACCATTAATGGCTTATCACGGGTATGTTGTGGTGAAGGGACAGTCACAATCTGCACTGAGAAGGGTGACACAGCTAAAGTTGACGTTCTGGTGATGCAGGAGAAACCCCTTGGCTACGACATGTTGCTTGGAATTGATGCAATACAAGCACTAGGAGGCGTTACAATCACAGCAGCTAGAGGTATCAGGCTTGGAGAAGGGAAAGACGTCTGTGCAGCCATGTCGATTGAAGAAAAGGACTTCTGTGCTACATTTGATGACAACGAAAGGGTGTGGACTGCAAAGTGGAAATGGGCCATGGGCCAGGAACCAGATCGGCTGTGCAACACGATTCCAGAGTATGCAGTTTCTACCAAGAATAGGGCCGCATATGAAGAAGAACTTCAGATGTGGATTGACAACGGTTGGTTAATACCATACCCACAGGAACGTCTGGGACCACCCAAGGGATTAATTCCGCTCATGGCTGTTGAACAACATACCAAAGAAAAAATTCGTCCCGTAATGGATTACCGAGAGTTGAATCGGCATGTTGATGCGTTTACCGGAAACGCAGATGTGTGCGCTGCTAAACTGAGAGAGTGGCGTCAAAAAGGGAGCAATGTAGCACTTCTGGATCTAAAGAGGGCCTACCTGCAGATACGTGTCCATGAGTCATTATGGCCGTTTCAGACAGTACTACTCAAGGGAAAACTATATTGTTTGACACGTTTGGGTTTTGGCCTAAACGTAGCACCCTTGATTATGAAAACCATTATTAAAACTGTTTTGATGCAGGATGAGACCACAGCAAAAGCTGCTTCAGCCTACATAGATGACATCTATGTTAATGAGGACATAATGTCTGCGGATGCAGTTCGAATAAAACTGAAAGCGTTTGGGTTAATAAGCAAAGACCCTAAGCGCCTAAAGGATGGAGTGCCCGTGCTAGGCCTCGAGGTCTGGGAGGAGGGCAATACGTTGCGATGGAAACGAGGGAGCCCACTTCCAAAGTTACCCAATGTATTAACAAGACGTACTGTGTTTTCTATCTGTGGTAAATTGGTAGGACATCTACCTGTCTGTGGATGGCTCCGATCGGCAACAGGAGTGGTGAAAAGACGAGTGACTACAGTAACAAAAGGATGGGACGATGTTGCGGATGATGATTCTCTCCAACAAATGATGGCTGAAATGTTGTCCAGAGTGCATAGGAATGACCCTGCCCGGGGTGAGTGGCAAGTGTCTGGAAACGAACTAAATGCATGGGTTGACGCAAGTTCGTTGGCTACAGGTGTCGTGTTGGAGCAACTAGGTGTTGTTGTGGAAGATGCATGCTGGCTTTGTCCGAAAAATGATGCCCAACATATAAATTTGGCAGAACTTGATGCCACGTTAAAAGGTCTTAATCTCGCATTGCAATGGCAGACTAATGTTGTGCATCTCCACACTGACTCATTGTGTGTTTACCATTGGTTAACCGACACCTTGACTGGAAAGGCTCGAGTTAAGACTAGAGCTGCAAGTGAAATGCTAGTACGAAGGAGACTAGCAATAATTAAGCGTCTAGTTGACGAATACAGCTTGCAGGTAGACATTACGTTAGTCTCGTCGATGCAGAATTTGGCTGATAGCTTGACTCGAGTACCAAAGAGGTGGATCGATGCAATGAGGCAGGGATCCGATCTTCAACAACAAACATGCGCGACTGTAACGGATCAATTAACACCTGACCAGATCCGTATGATACACCAGCAGATTGGACATCCTGGAATTCAGAGGACTGCATATTTTGTCCGAAGAGTATGCCCTGCAACTACAAAAGCATCAGTGAAAGCAGCCATACGTTCGTGTGAAGAGTGTCAGAGAATTGATCCGGCACCATCCCAATGGCAAAAAGGGAAGCTCGAGGTGGAGGGCAACTGGCAGCGAGTAGGGATGGACATAACACATTATGGGGGCAAACATTTTTTGACCATGACGGATTGTGGCCCGACGCGTTTCACAATATGGCGCCTGCTGACACGACAGGATGCAGCCAGCATTATACAACAGTTGAGAGCCGTCTTTTTTGAACGTGGTGCCCCGATTGAAATTCTGACTGATAATGCCGCCACATTTCGATGTCAAGAATTTCAGAAATTCGTGCACGAATGGGGGATTAAAATGCATTATCGGTGTGCATATTATCCCGAGGGTAATGGTATAGCAGAACGGTGTCACCGCACCATCAAAAGAATTGCAGCCAGGACGCAGTGCTCTATTCCAGAAGCTGTGTACTGGTATAATATAACACCCAAGGACAATGCAACACCAGCAACTGCACCAGCCAATGGGATTTACCAATATGAACAGCGTGTGAAAGGAGTTGATGCCATACCATCAGTGGTGAGTGTTGTCAATACACCATATCAGGTGGGAGACCTTGTTTGGATAAAAACCCCAAATGCTGGGTGCACTACGAAATTTTTCCGGGGAAAAATAGATGAAATCATAAGTCCTCAGACCATGTTGATTGGTGGCATACCACGTCACGTAAAAGATATCCGCCCTTGTTATACCTCTTCTGATTCTGAGGACGATGAGGAGGATCACACACCGTTCAGAGATGATCCTGATCACTTACTGCCCCTTCAGGTGAGCATAGAAACACCACCAACAGAACCAGATGAGGGAATGATGGGACATACTGATGACAATAGTGAGGAGAGCGATGGACACAAGGAAGTAATGCCTCATCGAAATACTCGACAGAGACGAATACTGCCCACCCCCCGTGATTGCGAAACCCAGCGAGAAGGGATGATGGAGCATACCGAGGAGATGACGCCTCCGATTCTTCGGAGAAGTACCCGACAAAGACGGATACTGCCCCCCTGCCCTGATTGTGAGACACCGCCTATGGAACCACGAGACGGGATAATGGAACAGACTGGTAGTAATGATGGTGGTAATGAAGAAAACAGCAATGAGGAAGTGCTTCTTCGAAGGAGTACCCGCCAACGACGATTGCCCGCATGTCCTGTTTGTGATCATGAGATCAGGGGGGAGTGTGGAGAAATGCGTGACTTACCTGGATAGACCACGTGCGGGTCGGTCACCGAAAATAAATAAAAAGAAAGAAAAGAAACGGTCAAGACTCTTATTTATAGAGTAGTGATCACGTGAGTTAGACGAATATGCAAATAGAGGTGAACGATTTTGCGATATAAAAAGCCCGTGTTGTTAAGAGGAGGGGCAGACTGTTGGCAGAAGTCAGTGCTGTCAGACGTGCTTTAGAGTTTTGTTATTATATGCTGTGTTCGATTGTTGGGAGAGAGAAAAGAGAAGAGGAGGAACCAAGAAGACATTCTGCAGATACTTGACTTTGTGTTGGTTTTACCCACCTCAACTTCTTCTCGCAAAATCTTGGAGCAGTGAGTGATGAAGATGGAGAAAAACTATCAATGGCAAATGGAACCCTGGCATTATAGGAGACTTCTGCTGGGTGCTCTTGTGTGACATCCCGGAGGCAAGGTACACAAAATCTTCTACAAAAACACCTTTTGACAGTCTGTGGTACTTTGAATTGTGTAATTGTGTCATTTAAGTATATTGATTCAATCAGTGTTCTTTATCAATCCTGATTAATTTTTTATGATTTATCTTTTATGATTTATCTTTTATAAGCTGCTGTAACTCTTGAAATATATTCTTTGTTTATACTGAAATCAGACTATTTAAAAGCCAGAAAACCAGAGGTGATAGAGAAAAACTATTTATAAATTTGAATTCAGCCCAAATTAACAAAAATCAACTATCTCCATTCTTGCCTTAGACCAAAAATGTTATTTTTCCTATAAGACAAGCTTACACTAGATTTAAGGCATTTTAAAAGGTACAAAGATTAAAGCCTTAAAATGAATGCTTTAAAACAAAACTCCAGACTAAATGTGACATCATAGTGGCTAATCAGTAAACGTCCCTTACTGCGCATAAACGAATGCTATAATACTTAACTTGCTGCATCTTATCATAAGACAGTTCCATACAACCTTTCAGCCAGATTGGCCCAGTAGTTTCTCGAGAAAAATTGGAACGTACAGACAGACAAACAGATAGATTAAGAAAAAAAATATATATTATATAATATTATGTTTCTATGTGTGATATTTGTTTTATTAAATTTTCACCCCAAACAAGGTAAATTGCCACTTTGGTGTAGGGGGCTACTATCAGGAGCAACAACTACTAGGGTACTATATTGGGATTTGTGCAACAAGATGTCGGTTCACGTTACACTTGAACTTCTGCATGTCAGTACAGTTGGGAAGTAGAGACCTGGAATGGAATTCCAGAGTCTAGCGGTTCTGGGAAAGAAACTACTGGAGTAGATCTTTTACATCTAGGGATCTCTACTGTGTGGGGGTGGGATTTAGCTGCCTGTCGGGTTTGTCGAGGGTGCTCACGTCGTGGGGGCACAAGTGATTGCAGTTCGCCAGAGCATTTGCCATTAAAATACTTGTAGAACAGGCAGAGGGATGCAACATTTCGTTGATGAGACAGAGGCTGAAGCTTAGATGCCAGTTCAGGACCTATCAGATTGGCGACTCTTTTGAACCTTGTCTAGGAGCGAGAGACTAGTAGCAGATGCACCAGCCCAAATGTGATAGCAATACTCCATACATGGGCGAATGGTGGCCTTATAGATGTACAGGATACTTTCGGGTGTTAGTATATAGTATTTAGTTAGTATATTAGAATATATAATAAATAATGAATTATTTTACGCTACGAAATAGTTAAGAATTGTGCATGTCAATATACTTAAATGACTAAATGGTAAGATGGTATACGTCTTGAAATAGATTTTTGTCATTTATTTGTCATATGCTCTGTATTTGCATCAAACTTGTCATAAATGAAAGAATTAGTATAATAAAAGGTGAAATATAATTGAAGAAACATATTATCACACAAACACACACACGCATCTATTACAAACACACACATACACACGCACACACACAAACATACACACAAACACATACACACACTCACACACATGCACACACACACACACCCACACACACACACACACACACACACATATATATATATATATATATATATATATATATATAAGCGAGATAAGACACTGATAGAATTCAGATTAAAATCCTAATAGATATTACTTGAAGTCATACTTTCAAGGAGATCCTAGCCAAAAAGGAAAAGCTCAATATTTAAGAATAGAGCAATATATAAGTTTCGTGGTTTAATTTTAAATTCTGAAAAAACAACATATAGAAGTTGGAAATCCATGGATTAAGGAAACTAAAATAACCATTTCTATATATTCCTTTTGTCAAGCAATAAATCCTTAAATCGAATATATGTCTCTATATGTTGTTTTTTCAGAATTTAAAATTAAACCACGAAACTTATATATATATATATATATATATATATATATATATATATATATATATATATATTCCAGAGATGTACTGTCGTTTCACTTGAAAAAATGCATAGGAATAAAAAGGTTTTAATTTTTTAAAACTGTTTTCATTCTGTAAGTCGACGAGGATTTGATTTTGGTTTTAAGAACTTTTTCTAAACAATAAAGGTCTACTCGTGTCAATAAAACTAGAGTACGTCGCTCGAATGTGTAATGTGTAGTTTTCAAATAAAATTTATATATATATATATATATATATATATATATATATACGAGAGAGAGAGATTATGAAAGAATGTGTCTCTGTGTGTGGTGTGTGTTTGTGTGTGTGAGAGAGAGAGAGAGAGAGAGAGAGAGGGGGGGGAGAGAGAGAAGGGCAAAATACATCAGAAAAAGTTAAAAAGAAATAGTTTTTCGGGAATTGGCGTATTTGTGTAGAGAATGTTTAACGGCGCTAAATAAAAATATTCTGTTTTTTTTTTCTTTCAAGCTTTCCTGGTTTTAGTTAAGAGAAACGTTTCTTTTTTTTTTTTTCAATTTTTTTTAAAGATACGTTTTTTCCGCGTTTGTTTTCTTCAATAGATCCAGCCTTAATCCGAACGAATGTTATTCGATCACGCGCATGCCCCTTTGGGCTAAGTAATGATGGAAGAACCCGCCGGATATATACGTGCTTTACGACCAACTTAATCGCTGAAACGTTCTATAGATTTATTCGACCTTTCTACGGATTGGAAGGCATTTTTTATCGGATCTCTGCAAGCAATCGGAAAATGAGGTAACATTGGAAACAAAAAGTTTCACTTCCCGTCCACACCGGATAAGGATTTTTATCCTGGGCCCCTAAAATCAACAGAGATTAGACCATTCCTGCAATGACCTGGTCCCTGTTGATTTTGTGGTGGGAGTTTAGTTCTGTGCAATTCTAGGAGGTCCAACGACGTTGCTACCCAGGCACATTTTGAAAGTAAGAGTGCCCTATCCTCGGAAGCGTTGACTTTTCAATCAAACTTTCCGACCTTGGGTTTTCTTGTAGTGGGAAAGAACAAAACAACTTCCGGTCCACAACGAACGGGAGCCTCGGTATGACCCAAGTTTAGATTTGCACGTTACTGTCAGGTCTTCTCTGCCTCAAAGTGGTAGTAACTGTTAGTGCCCCATTTATGGGTTGAATCGAATTCGTCCCGGATTCGGCACCTAACTAATCTTAGAGCAAAGTGTAGTACCTGTTCTGTTACTCTTCATCTTTTCTGTCCTATTGTTAGCTAGGGGACATTCATATCGGAGATCATATTAACGGTAACGTTAGTAAGAATACTGAGGGAAACATTTATAACCGTTCTGGAGCGTTTCTTCTTATAACATATTAGCGAGGATTGAGGTAGGGTATGCACATTCTTCGGAGAGTTACATAAAGTTCATAATAACGAAAAGGGAGACAAAGTTCATATTAAGGATCTTTCACACATTACCTTTTGCTGTTGATGACACGACACAGTTTTACAAAAACATGATAACTTCTTTATTATCGGATCGACCGGTCGAATGATGATGACGCCAAGGAATTTAAAGCCGTTCTCCATGATTTAAACGTTCTCCCTTCGCTTCTAAAGGGACCCTCCTCTGATCATGTTAGCTATGTCCGACCGAATCTGCTGATTGTTCGATACGCGCATAAACATTAACCCATTACAACGTAAACAAATAAACACAAATCGCTTTTTTGCAGATTTTTACCTGCACACTGAAATATTAACGTTATTATTTCGAAATTATTATTTAACATGGGAAGAATGGGGGTGTTTTGCAACTATTCTTTATTACAACTATACTGTCGCTATTTTCTTACAACTTAACAACTTTAACCCGTTGACAAACATAAGAACAATTGTAGTAAAGCCAGGACTACTACTACTACTACTACTACTCTCTATCCGTCCCTTTTCCTTCCTTCTTTTTTTATTTTTTGTTTACATTTCTAGATACAAAATAGTTGTGTGAGAACGGTGAATTTGTTGACACATTTACTAATCTGTTTCAATATTAGTTTTAGTATCACGCTCATACATGAATTCCATAGCTAATATAACATACTGACCCAACGGGTCATGGGTAGTCTAGTATATGTATAGTTTCAACCTGTGTTTACATAAGCAGTTTTACAAGTATTTTAATGGTGGATGCTCTGACGAACTACAAGCACTTGTACCCCCTTGACGAAAATACCCCCGACAAACCCGACAAGCAGCAAAGTCCCACCCCTACACAGTAGAGATCCCTAGATGTAAGAAAGCCTTTTACTCTAATAGCTTCTTCTTCAGAACTTTGGAATTCTCTTCCGGTTTCCTGCTTCCCCAACTGTACTGACATGCAGAAGTTCAAGTGTAATATGAACAGACATCTTGCTGCTAAACTCCCTACATAGTACCCCTGGAACTTAGGTCCCTGATAGTAGCTCCCTACATCAAATACCTGGTGAAAATGTAATAAAAAAAATCAGTCAGGAGCATGTTTCAGTCTTCTCGTATTCAATAACTGTTCAGGATTTCTGCTACGAAACAGATACTGTCAATAATTGTAAGCGTCAACTGAATTAAAGGAATAAATTGTAAGATGGGCAACATAATAAAATGTGAAATATAGGTTTTTGTAATTTATTCACCATATTGCTCTGTAATTACATTAAGGATTGGTCTATATAAAAAGGAAATACAAGTTAATAAAGAATATTTCCAAAGAAATATATATATATATATATATATATATATATATATATACATATATGTGTGTGTGTGTGTGTATGTGTGTGTGTGTGTGTATAAAACTTTTGTGACACTGTACATACTGACAGGTAAATTAATATTTAAATGACAAAGACTTTGTTTAAAATCCCCAAAATTCGTTAGATTTACTAAATTACGAGCAAGCATGATTTACTAGTTAAAGTTTCTTCTCCATTTTCGAAAACAATTTCATTTTCTCTTTAATTACTTTTTAATTATTTTTTACTTAAATATTTTATTTCCTCGGAGACACATTTCTAAAATTGAACGAAACCAATTTAATTCATTGATACTAACGATCTCTTTTTTTTTTTCATTTTTTTTCTTTAAATTTGTTTTAACACCCTCTCCTAAAAAAGCACTTTATTACCAGCTATGGCGCTCTCTACTGGTTTTAAAAACAACAACTTGGCTTCAGGATAGAAACTGTATTTAAAACAAATCCAATTTGCAAATACTCATTCGGTCATTTCTTATTTATTTTTTCCTGGCATTTTAACGAGTTTCGTGTGGTTTCATCTATATATATATAAAAGCGAAAATGTATGTATGTATGTATGTTTGGATGTCTGCTAAAAACTTTCGACAGACGCGACGAAAATTCACAAACTCGGTATCACATCGAAGCTCCATCCTTTGCTCGAAAAATATCGAAAAATTGGCCAAAAACGTTAACTTCTTCACCCCGGAATCGACAATTTTCGACAGGGTGGGGGTCAACAAAAACGGTCCTCTCGTGACAATGACCGATTCTACGCATGCGTCAGATGACGTCGTGACCTGATTTACTTTAAATAGTTGAAAAACCGATAAATTTCGTGAACGTCGCCTTAGCTCAGTTGGTTAAGGCCTTGGTTTTGGGTTCAAATCGTTGTGTGAGATTTTTTTGTTTTTTCGATTTTTTAAATTTTAATATCGAAACAGGCTTATTTAAGCCATTTTTCACGTGTTCTTTTTTCTGTTTTCATCGTTCGTTTGCCTTACGTTAGTTTATTTTGTGTTTTTCCCCGCTTAGTGTTAACGTTGTTTTCTTTTTTTACTTCGCTTATAACAAACAAACCTACGTCGTCGTCGTAACGCTCGACGACATCCGGTCGCACACCTGTCAATTTGGTTCTTAAATAAATTCAAACATCTTTCACTAACTCATTCTGGCTGGCCGATTTTATTTTCAAACTTCGCCTCAGGGCTTTGGGTTCGACCCCCCCGGGTTCTTTTTTATTTAACACCACACACACCTCCAAACACCCGGGCATCGCCGGGTACCCCCCGCTAGTTTAAAAATAAAGCAAAGCGCTAGTCGATAATCTCTCCTCCAAGAAAAAAAAAGAAGAACGAAGAAAAAAATGTATAATGTACGTAGTTGTGAGTGAAAGAACATATTGAACAGCAAAACTCTTATAAATTGATGAAGTAGTTTTATTTTCATAAAAAAAAACCTGTGAAGAGTTTCATATCTCTACTCATATTTCTCTGCGAAGAAAAAAACATGATCTATAATAGAACACGTACATCAAATCCGTTGCCAAGGCTGCTGAAAAAATGGTGGGATCGTTTTACCGCTCCAATAGATATCTCACTGCTGATGCAATTCTCTACCTGTACAAGAGCAAACTACTTTAAAGGATGAAGTACAGCTGCCACATTGGACAGGAGCTGGTAGAAGCAGCTTATCCTGCCATGACTGAGTTCAAAATAGACTTCGTAGCCTACTGAGGGGATGCCCTTTTCTCGTCCCTGCAACCTATTTCTGGTTTATCGTTATTTCTATGGCAAGTGCTCGTCTGAGCTCCAATCTATTGTCTCCCTTGTCTGATCTGCACGGAAAACTCTTGTTTTCTGTTTAGTTGCATGAAAAACAATCGTTTTATTGTTTTTTATGTTTAGTTTTAAAATATGCAAACGAAGAAATGATTTGCGGCGATTTTAAACGGCCCCTCTTCTTTTATTGTAAATTGAACTCATTAATAAGAAAAAATGTTTAATGAAATGGTGAGGTACACTCGAGCTTGAACAGGGGATCATTCGATGTATAGTCGAATCCTCTACATATAAGCTGTATTTTAAATGACGATAAATCTTTGATTTTTTAGAAGAAATGATTTGCTGATTTTTATTATCTCCCTTTTCCGGTGGAGCATAAACTATTCCCATTTAAATATTCCTTTTTTATCTAGAGAGAAAAACTATTTTTAAGATCGGATTTTTTCGATTTTCGATACTTACCTGATGAATTTATAAATATATATATATATATATATAATTTAAAGGAGATTAGAATAATAGTCTAAAGAGCTAAGTGTGTTTTAATGTAATAGTGAAATTACTAGTTTAATTAAAATACAGGAAATGCTCGTTGTAATTTAGATATATAATAAGCTCGATAGTTAAATGTCCTAGAGCTAATTCAATATTAAGTAATGTGATTTATAATTTAAAAATTTTAAAAAATTTTAAAATTTAAAAATCAAAATTTAATTAAATTAAAAATCAGTTTCATAAGAAGGAACAACAGATAATTGACTTTGTTGTTGTTCCTTCTTATGAAACTGATTTTTAATTTAATTAAATTTTGATTTTTAAATTTTAAATTTTTTTAAAATTTTTAAATTATAAATCACATTACTTAATATATATATATATATATATATATATATATATATATATATATATATATATATATATATACAGTTGTGCGCAAAAGTATTCGACCCCTACCAAAATTGTCTTATTTCTTTTAATGGATACTTCAATAATCTTTAAAACCTTCTTTAACGACTAAGTTCGAATAAACTGTATAGTTTTCAACAAAAAATAATAAAAAGTAATTAGTGTTTGATCATATAAATAAATTTATTTACAAAAATAAAAATATGGATGTTGCAAAAGTATTCGACCCCTTTTCATTAATACTTGGTTGAAGCTCCTTTGACCTTGATTACTGCAAGTAAACGTTTCCTATAACATCTAACGAGACTTCTACATCTGTCCTCTGGAATTTTAAGCCACTCTTCTTGACAGTACTGTTTTAATTCAATCAAATTAGATGGTTTTCTTTTATGTACCGCAATTTTTAAATCATGCCATAAATGCTCAATCGGATTTAGGTCTGGAGACTGGGAATGCCATTCTAGAACTTTCACCTTATTATTCTTTAATCATGCCTTAGTGCTCTTTGAAGCGTGTTTAGGATCGTTGTCCTGTTGAAAGGTATACCTCCTTCCAAGCCCCAACTGGTTCGCAGACGGAACAAGATTTTCTTTCAGTATGGACTGATATTTTACTGAATCCATTCTTCCATCGATTATGGTTAATCTTCCAGTTCCATTTATACTGAAACAGCCCCACACCATGATTAATCCACCTCCATGCTTAACGGTTGGAACGGTATTCTTCACATTATGAGCAGTATTTTCTTTTCGTCAAACATAACGTTGCTGGTTGCGTCCAAATAGTTCCACTTTCGTTTCGTTTGATCAAATTATATTATTCCAGTAATCAATAGGCATTTCTAGGAATTTTTTTGCCCAATTTAATCGAGCCTTTTGATGAGCTTTGGAAAGTAAGGGCTTCCTTCTGGCAATACGTCCATGCAATCCGGCACGATTTAATGCCCTACGAATAATTGACAAGTGTACATCTGAGCCAGAATTCTTCAAATCGTTCTGCACGTCCTTTAGGTTAGATTTAGAGTCTATTGAAACTTGTCTAACAATTTTCCTAGCCCCACGTGTCGTAATTTTTCTTGGACGACCTGATCTTGGAAGACTTGATACAATCCCTTTTACTTTCCATTTTTTGATAATGGACATAATAGTCGACCGTGGTATAGAAAAACGTTTGGAAATTTTTTTATAACCTTCTCCAGACTTGTAGGCATCGATTACTTTCTTTTTAATGTCTTCAGAGTACTCCTTGTTCTTTGTCATAGTTGCAGATTTGTTGACGTTGAAAAAGATTTTTTTTTACTTGAAACAATTATTCAATCATTCAATATGGCATTGAAGTTCAATTTGAACTGATTTTAGATTCAGTAGAGTCATAAATATTATTTATAGAAAATAAATACAAGGTCAGACTAAAATAATAAACTTAATGACGCTTTTATTTAAACTTTAAATTAAAGGGGTCGAATATTTTTGCAACATCCATATTTATATTTTTTGTAAATAAATTGATATATATTATTAATCTCGAATTACTTTTCCTCATTTATGTTGAAAAATATACAATTTATTCATAATTAGCCGTTAAAAGGCGTTATGAAGATTTTTGACGTATAGATTCAACGAAACAAGAAAATTTAGACAGAGGTCGAATATTTTTGCGAACAACTGTATATATATATATATATATATATATATATATATATATATATATATACACACACACACCCATATCTATGTCGTACAGGCGGTTGGGTTTTAAGCCTGGCTTGAGGTAGTTGCCTGTCTAGCCGCACTGATGAACTGTGAAACAGGGAAACAGTACTGTAAGTGGATGACTATATATATATATATATATATATATATGTATATATATATATAAGTGAACGTGTCTGTGTGTGTGTGTGTGTGTCTGTCTGTCTGTATACATTTCCCTACGCACTAACTCTGTTTTAGTCTACAGACTCGAAATTTGATATACAGGGTATTGAGATTTTAGAAAGTCGATGTGATCGGTTTTTGGCCGGGCCGAAATGCTAGTACTCCTATAAATTCGTTTTTCTTTTGCGTGTATTGATATTTATATTAAAAACCCCTTTTCTATTTATTTAAAAAGAAAATACAATTTTCCTATATATGGGTTGTGGGTTTGTATTTACTAGCAAAAGATCTAGCCAATTTGCATATTCTTTTAAACATTCATTTTAGTTTATTCCCTATTAGTTTTTCTCGGTTTTCTTATGGGATGATCATCGTTAGTTAACTATTATGTGTAATTATATTCATGCAGATATTCTACATGATTTATACTTGCATAATATTTGCGTAAAAAGTTTACAGTAAACACAAAATTGTTTCCATATATATTCATGTATACGTATATATTTTTATTTAATCTATCTATCTATCTATAAAAGTGAACGTGTCTGTGTGTCTGTTTGTCTGTCTGTGTGTCTGTGTACATTTTCTTTCGCAATAACTCTGTTAATTTTCAGTCTACAGACTCAAAATTTGATATACAGGGTATTAAGATTCGGGAAAATCGACGCGATCGGTTTTCGGCCAGAAATTTGGCCGTTAAGGGGGTCAAAGTTCAACGATTTTACCTTTGAGAACTCTACCAAACTCCTCCGACAATTTTGGGTATAAACACTGGTCCGTGCCTTCGGGTTAGACTATGAACTCGAAGGTTGTTAGCTGACTCCGTCGCTTGGAGTGAGTCTTAATCTAGCCATACTTAAAAGCTTTAATATAGCGAAACAGTCTCCCCCCTCTCTCTCTCTCTCTCTCTCTCTCTATATATATATATATATATATATATATATATATATATAATGCATATTAACGTTGACACTCAAGTTCTCGTTAGGTCACTGAAGTGAAGCAACGATTACTCTGACTAGTACCAGATGAGTGCCACTTTGAGAATACTAAGCGATGTATGTATTGCATCAGGCTATAGAAATTTCCAGGTTTGTATCTAAGTGTGTGTTTAAAGAACACCTGAAGAGATGCACCTTCAGACTTTGTTAAAATATGCATCTAGATGAATGAAAAACTCTGACGTTAAAATTGAAGTTTATTGTTTGCTCTGTTCGTGGCAACTAATTGGACCAACTGAGATTAACAGTTGTTCTAAAAAAGAATGAGCGGATGTACACAAGCCTCCACAACTATACACAACAAATCATCTGTGTAAATTTTAGGACAACTTAATTGCTGTGTGAACTGCATACGTCGAAATCGACAGGAGAGTTCATTTACTCATATATATATATATATATATATATATATATATATATATATATATATATATATATATATGAGAAAGAAAATTAAAACTGTACGTTGAACTTTACAATCCAAATTTATTATTCGACTGAATACCCCAAAAAGCAATTTACAAAGTCCTTATTCGGCGGAGTTTCAAAGAATGCTATTCTTGTTATTCTTCTCATCAGATGACATAAAGAAATCAGCAAATTATATTTGTCGCAATGCTAGAAATTGCTAGTAAAGGCATTAAATTAAACCGCAATTTATAGCCATAAATTGGCAAATAAAAAGTGAAAAAATGTTGAATATGTAAAAAATATATATAAAAAAACAACGCATAATATTTCAGCTTGCATGAAAATCCTCTCAAATTAATCCGAAATGCAAAATAGTTCTCTAGAGAGAATGTATTCCAAAATAAGTCCAGCATGACGATGGATATAATCCGATTGGAAAGTCTTCAAAACAGCTGAAATAATGAAAATTGTTTTTTTTACGGGCAGTGCAATAGCCCAAAGAGAAGTCTGTTCCTAGTCAAATGGGACCAAATAGTAAAAAGAAAGAAAACCAGTACGAGATCCTTCATCATCGGCTTAATTAGAAAAAAAATATATGATATTTGTTTACGCCCCAAAATATGGGCGATTGTTCTAAGGAAAAATATTTTACAGATTTCCAAGTTGGTGACGCTGATAACCGTATTATCGTTAAAAATCAACAAAAAATCTACATAAATTTAAAAGCGATAAAAATCACACGTTACGTCATCTTGAACCTCGTGGCGTAACGGTTGACGCACTGGACCATAGCACATATGGTTTGAGGTTCGAATCCTCGAACACTCAAGCAACGCCGACGAGCTGTAGTACAGCGAAATACATGCTGGTAGATTACTGTTTTATAAATAAAATAATAAATAATATTTGTTTATTTGTTAACGTTCAAAGTAATATTTTCCAGATCTCCAATTAAATAGGCTTATAACCGTATTTAATTATCGTGAAAAAATCGACATATATATATATATATTAAGTAATGTGATTTATAATTTAAAAATTTTTTAAATTTAAAAATCAAAATTTAATTAAATTAAAAATCAGTTTCATAAGAAGGAACAACAACAAAGTCAATTATCTGTACGATCGTTTCGGAAATCCGTGCTTTTTATTTGTGGTATACATGAAGTCACGTAGAACAATTATACATAGTTTTTTTGTTAAGCACGGTCTCCTCATCAGCAAATTTAGGAGGATTTCTATTAAATTGAAAAGACACCAAAAATAAACCTAGCATTAAAAGTAAGGCAGATGAATCTGAAAAATTGAAGTAAAAGGTTTGGATTAAAAATTTATAAGAAAATTAATAAGAAAATTGGTATAGGTTAGAGATAGAAATGAGTAGAAAAATATATATTTTTTTGAATTTACATAATAAATTTGATTTAAAAATATATAGATATATAATTACCTTTTGGTTTTTCTTTTTTTGAAATCAGGAACTGTATTTAAAGAAGTCATTTAGATGTTTGCTATAGCTTTTTATTTTATTGAATGATGAATTTTAAAAGGGCGACGCTCGTGCAGTAAATTGTTTCCGTTAGCGTATTTTAATTTAAAGACGCTACAGTTAATATCTATAGAGAGAGAGTATTCATTTTGCAAGTTTTTAAGGGGAGATAATTGTCATGGCTTTATTTATTATTTGATTTACGAGTCTAAGGGCGGTAATTGGTTTAACTTAATTTATTTAAAAAAAAAATAGTAATCTATGTTTACTAATGAGTAATTTTTAATGATTTAAGGTGGTTTATATTTATTAAATTTAAACCAACGTTTATGATTACATGATAGAAGCTCATGTCTTGAATTTACTAGTTTGGTTGTGCTTTTTATATCTTCATATTTTAAAATTTTTAGGGTTTCTTTTGTACATAATGTACAAAATTTATCTCCTGGTTTATATGATTTGCAAGTCTCAATTATTTGCCATTTTAAGTTGAAAGAAATATTGCTATTTTTTAGTTGCCAAATATAGTTGGATAGAGTAGTTTGGTTTGATAGAGAGTTATTTTTAAAAGAATGTTTGTGCGTTGAAATTCTATGTTTTATTGGGCCAGATGTGGAACCAATATATATTACCTCTTGATTATTATGATTATTTTCTGTTAGGTCTATTGTTGGATTATAATGTGGTGGGTTGGTTAATAATTGATCGGTAGATTGATTTAAGTTGGTGTTATTATTTAATCTGGTAGTTGAGTTATGGCTGTTGATAGGTTCTTGTATATTTGGAGTTTTTGATACTGTGCAGCTATAGATAACATTTTTAATTTTACATGAGCCTTGTAGGGGACATTTATTTTTTCTTCTACAGTTACAGTCCGATGTATTTTGTATAGTTGCATTTTGTAGTTTATTAATTTTATTATTATTAGAGCTAATTATTTTCTGATGAAGGTTAGGCATAGTAGAGTAAGAGACTTTAATTGTGTTCTTATTGAAAATCTTATTATATCTATGGGGGGCTTTAAAGTTCTTATCTAATATTTTAAAAAATTCTCTAGCTATGTTTGTTTCTAGGTTTTTGGAATACGGGGGGTTGAACCATAGGATCTCCTTGTGTCTATTCTTACGTTTGCGGGTTTTAGTTTGTTGTTTATTTATATTATTATTTAATATTTGTAGTTTGGTTTTATCTTTTTTTGTCTCCTGGTTATTTTTCTTAACTCGTATACGGGAAGACATTGCCATATTATATGTTATTACGCTCTTAATAGGTTTATTTTTAATGCAGTTTATGTTTCTATCATTTTCATTTATGAATTTAATTTGTGAATTATATCCAGAGTTTTTAAGGGCTTCATTATAGTATTTTTCATTTTTGGTAAATATTGATTTAGTAGAAGACAGTCTAGAAATTCTTAGAGCGATATTGGGAACTATTGATTTTAATATTGATTTAGGGTGGTTTGATTGATTGTGGACATATAGAAGTGATTGGTTAGGTTTATGGTATGGTTCAAAGGTAGAATTTTCAAGATTTAAGGTTATGTCTAAGAAATTAACAATTTTTTTATTAGGGTCGATTTTTATACTAAGTCCATAATTTTTAAATAATTTATGTAGAGCTTTAATTGCATTTTCATTATTTTTATTAGTAGAATTTGTTATGAAAAGTGCATCATCTCTATATAGCCCTCCTTCAAGTTTGAATTGTTTATGGAGTATACAATGTATTTCATTTAAAATTACATTAAAATACACTTAGCTCTTTAGACTATTATTCTAATCTCCTTTAAATTATATATATATATATATATATATATATATATATATATATATATATATATATAAGCGAACGTTTCTGTGTGTGTCTGCGTACATTTCCCTACACAATAGCTCTGTCAATTTTCAGTCTACAGATTCAAACTTTGATATACAGTGTACTGAGATTTGGGAAAATCTTTGTAATCCGTTTTCATCCAGGAGTTTGGCTGGTAAGGGGTCAAAGTTCAACGATTTGACCTTTGACAACTTTACCAAACTCCTCCGCCAATTTTGGGTATAAACAATTAAAATTTTAGATATAGGTTCCTTGGACATGGATCTAACTTAATAACTTGCTTTGAGCCCAAAACAATAAACGTTAAGAGGGTCAGAATAGGGGTAAAAGTATAAAAAAATTGACCTCTGCGGTCTTTACCAAATTGCTCACACAATTTTTGGTCTAAACATTTGAAATTTTACATAAAGACTATTCAGAGATAGGGAAAGCTTGTTAGTCGGTTTC
>NC_136495.1:19482061-19584561 GCF_053919585.1 Euprymna scolopes
TATTTGCTCCCCCACCGAGCAAATTAGGCACAAGGCCGATTTTTAATGTGAGAAGTGAAGGGAGGGGGAAGGGGAAAGGGGACCAGCTCCCGAGAGGTGGGAAATGGGAGCTGGTTAAAGGTCAGACATGTGGGGTTGCCCCCACATCTGGTCTTTGCTAGTCATAGCTTGCAGTATCTGCCGGAACAGATGGTATTTATTTGCTCCTCCACCGAGCAAATTAGGCACAAGGCCGATTTTTAATGTGAGGAGTGAAGGGAGGGGGAAGGGGAAAAGGGGACCAGCTCCCGAGAGGTGGGAAATGGGAGCTGGTTAAAGGTCAGGCATGTGGGGTTGCCCCCATATCTGGTCTTTGCTAGTCATAGCTAGTCATAGCTTGCAGCATCTGCGGGAACAGATGGTATTTACTTGCTTCCCCAGCGAGCAAATTAGGCACAAGGCCAATTTTTAATGTGAGGAGTGAAGGGGAAATGGGAACCAGCTCCCCGGGGAGTACAGGAGCTGGATAGTGACAATTGGTATGAAGGGTTGCCCCTACATTGACCAAGGTCTTATATGTGGGGTCGTCCCCACATATGGTCTTTGCTTGCAGTATCTGCGGGAACAGATGATATTTATTTGCTCCCCCACCGAGCAAATAAGGCACAAGGCCAATTTTTAATGTGAGGAGTGAAGGGAGGGGGAAGGGAAAAAGGGGACCAGCTCCCGAGAGGTGGGAAATGGGAGCTGGTTAAAGGTCAGGCATGTGGGGTTGCCCCCACAGCTGGTCTTTGCTAGTCATAGCTTGCAGTATCAGCGGGAACAGATGGTATTTATTTGCTCCCCCACCGAGCAAATTAGGCACAAGGCCGATTTTTAATGTGAGGAGTGAAGGGGAAATGGGGACCAACTCCCCGGGGAGTAGGGGAGATGGATAGTGACAATTGGTATGAAGGGTTGCCCCTACATTGACCAAGGTATTATATGTGGGGTTGCCCCCACATATGGTCTTTGCTTGCAGTATCTGCGGGAACAGATGGTATTTATTTGTTCCCCCACCGAGCAAATTAGGCACAAGGCCGATTTTTAATGTGAGGAGTGAAGGGAGGGGGAAGGGAAAAAGGAGACCAGCTCCCGAGAGGTGGGAAATGTGAGCTGGTTAATGGTCAGGCATGTGGGGTTGCCCCCACATCTGGTCTTTGCTAGCCATAGCTTGCAGCATCTGCGGGAACAGATGGTATTTATTTGCTCCCCCACCGAGCAAATTAGGCACAAGGCCGATTTTTAATGTGAGGAGTGAAGGGGAAATGGGGACCAACCCCCCCGGGGAGTAGGGGAGATGGATAGTGACAATTGGTATGAAGGGGTTGCCCCTACATTGACCAAGGTATTATATGTGGGGTTGCCCCCACATATGGTCTTTGCTTGCAGTATCTGCGGGAACAGATGGTATTTATTTGTTCCCCCACCGAGCAAATTAGGCACAAGGCCGATTTTTAATGTGAGGAGTGAAGGGAGGGGGAAGGGAAAAAGGAGACCAGCTCCCGAGAGGTGGGAAATGGGAGCTGGTTAATGGTCAGGCATGTGGGGTTGCCCCCACATCTGGTCTTTGCTAGTCATAGCTTGCAGCATCTGCGGGAACAGATGGTATTTATTTGCTCCCCCACCGAGCAAATTAGGCACAAGGCCGATTTTTAATGTGAGGAGTGAAGGGGAAATGGGGACCAACTCCCCGGGGAGTAGGGGAGATGGATAGTGACAATTGGTATGAAGGGTTGCCCCTACATTGACCAAGGTATTATATGTGGGGTTGCCCCCACATATGGTCTTTGCTTGCAGTATCTGCGGGAACAGATGGTATTTATTTGTTCCCCCACCAAGCAAATTAGGCACAAGGCCGATTTTTAATGTGAGGAGTGAAGGGAGGGGGAAGGGAAAAAGGAGACCAGCTCCCGAGAGGTGGGAAATGGGAGCTGGTTAATGGTCAGGCATGTGGGGTTGCCCCCACATCTGGTCTTTGCTAGTCATAGCTTGCAGCATCTGCGGGAACAGATGGTATTTATTTGCTCCCCCACCGAGCAAATTAGGCACAAGGCCGATTTTTAATGTGAGGAGTGAAGGGAGGGGGAAGGGAAAAAGGGGGCCAGCTACCGAGAGGTGGGAAATGGGAGCTGGTTAATGGTCAGGCATGTGGGGTTGCCCCCACATCTGGTCTTTGCTAGTCATAGCTAGTCATAGCTAGTCATAGCTTGCAGTATCTGCGGGAACAGATGGTATTTATTTGCTCCCCCACCGAGCAAATTAGGCACAAGGATGATTTTAATGTGAGGAGTGACGGGAGGGGGAAGGGAAAAAGGGGACCAGCTCCCGAGAGGTGGGAAATGGGAGCTGGTTAAAGGTCAGGTATGTGGGGTTGCCCCCACATCTGGTCTTTGCTAGTCATAGCTAGTCCTAGCTAGTCATAGCTTGTAGTATCTGCGGGAACAGATGGTGTTTATTTGCTCCCCCACCGAGCAAATTAGGCACAAGGCCGATTTTTAATGTGAGGAGTGAAGGGAAAAAGGGGACCAGCTCCCGAGAGGTGGGAAATGGGAGCTGGTTAAAGGTCAGGTATGTGGGGTTGCCCCCACATCTGGTCTTTGCTAGTCATAGCTAGTCATAGCTTGCAGTATCTGCCGGAACAGATGGTATTTATTTGCTCCCCCACCGAGCAAATTAGGCACAAGGCCGATTTTTAATGTGAGGAGTGAAGGGAGGGGGAAGGGAAAAAGGGGACCAGCTCCCGAGAGGTGGGAAATGGGAGCTGGTTAAAGGTCAGGCATGTGGGGTTGCCCCCACATCTGGTCTTTGCTAGTCATAGCTTGCAGCATCTGCGGGAACAGATGGTATTTATTTGCTCCCCCACCGAGCAAATTAGGCACAAGGCCGATTTTTAATGTGAGGAGTGAAGGGAGGGGGAAGGGAAAAAGGGGGCCAGCTCCCGAGAGGTGGGAAATGGGAGCTGGTTAATGGTCAGGCATGTGGGGTTGCCCCCACATCTGGTCTTTGCTAGTCATAGCTAGTCATAGCTTGCAGTATCTGCGGGAACAGATGGTATTTATTTGCTCCCCCACCGAGCAAATTAGGCACAAGGATGATTTTAATGTGAGGAGTGACGGGAGGGGGAAGGGAAAAAGGGGACCAGCTCCCGAGAGGTGGGAAATGGGAGCTGGTTAAAGGTCAGGTATGTGGGGTTGCCCCCACATCTGGTCTTTGCTAGTCATAGCTAGTCCTAGCTTGTCATAGCTTGTAGTATCTGCGGGAACAGATGGTGTTTATTTGCTCCCCCACCGAGCAAATTAGGCACAAGGCCGATTTTTAATGTGAGGAGTGAAGGGAAAAAGGGGACCAGCTCCCGAGAGGTGGGAAATGGGAGCTGGTTAAAGGTCAGGTATGTGGGGTTGCCCCCACATCTGGTCTTTGCTAGTCATAGCTAGTCATAGCTTGCAGTATCTGCCGGAACAGATGGTATTTATTTGCTCCCCCACCGAGCAAATTAGGCACAAGGCCGATTTTTAATGTGAGGAGTCAAGGGAAGGGGAAGGGAAAAAGGGGACCAGCTCCCGAGAGGTGGGAAATGGGAGCTGGTTAAAGGTCAGGCATGTTGGGTTGCCCCCACATCTGGTCTTTGCTAGTCATAGCTAGTCCTAGCTAGTCATAGCTTGCAGTATCTGCCGGAACAGATGGTATTTATTTGCTCCCCCACTGAGAAAATTAGGCACAAGGCCGTTTTTAATGTGAGGTAAAAACCAGCTCCCCTAAAAGTAGGCAAAAAGGGGGCACTCTGGTTACCAAAAATAATAATTGTCCCAGTATAGAGGGTTTCCCCTCCATTGACTGGTACAAATTATCTTAAGTGCAGCATCTGCCGGAACAGATGGTATTTATTTGCTCCCCCACCGAGCAAATTAGGCACAAGGCCAATTTTTAATGTGAGGAGTGAAGGGAGGGGGAAGGGGAAAAGAGGACCAGCTCCCGAGAGGTGGGAAATGGGAGCTGGTTAAAGGTCAGACATGTGGGGCTGCCCCCACATCTGGTCCTTGCTAGTCATAGCTAGTCATAGCTTGCAGCATCTGCCGGAACAGATGGTATTTATTTGCTCCCCCACTGAGCAAATTAGGCACAAGGCCGTTTTTAATGTGAGGTAAAAACCAGCTCCCCTAAAAGTAGGCAAAAAGGGGGCACTCTGGTTACCAAAAATAATAATTGTCCCAGTATAGAGGGTTTCCCCTCCATTGACTGGTACAAATTATCTTAAGTGCAGCATCTGCCGGAACAGATGGTATTTATTTGCTCCCCCACTGAGCAAATTAGGCACAAGGCCGTTTTTAATGTGAGGTAAAAACCAGCTCCCCTAAAAGTAGGCAAAAAGGGGGCACTCTGGTTACCAAAAATAATAATTGCCCCAGTATAGAGGGTTTCCCCTCCATTGACTGGTACAAATCATCTTAAGTGCAGCATCTGCCGGAACAGATGGTGTTTATTTGCTCCCCCACCGAGCAAATTAGGCACAAGGCCGATTTTTAATGTGAGGAGTGAAGGGAGGGGGAAGGGAAAAAGGGGACCAGCTCCCGAGAGGTGGGAAATGGGAGCTGGTTAATGGTCAGGCATGTTGGGTTGCCCCCACATCTGGTCTTTGCTAGTCATAGCTAGTCCTAGCTAGTCATAGCTTGCAGTATCTGCCGGAACAGATGGTATTTATTTGCTCCCCCACTGAGAAAATTAGGCACAAGGCCGTTTTTAATGTGAGGTAAAAACCAGCTCCCCTAAAAGTAGGCAAAAAGGGGGCACTCTGGTTACCAAAAATAATAATTGTCCCAGTATAGAGGGTTTCCCCTCCATTGACTGGTACAAATTATCTTAAGTGCAGCATCTGCCGGAACAGATGGTATTTATTTGCTCCCCCACCGAGCAAATTAGGCACAAGGCCAATTTTTAATGTGAGGAGTGAAGGGAGGGGGAAGGGGAAAAGGGGACCAGCTCCCGAGAGGTGGGAAATGGGAGCTGGTTAAAGGTCAGACATGTGGGGCTGCCCCCACATCTGGTCCTTGCTAGTCATAGCTAGTCATAGCTTGCAGCATCTGCCGGAACAGATGGTATTTATTTGCTCCCCCACTGAGCAAATTAGGCACAAGGCCGTTTTTAATGTGAGGTAAAAACCAGCTCCCCTAAAAGTAGGCAAAAAGGGGGCACTCTGGTTACCAAAAATAATAATTGTCCCAGTATAGAGGGTTTCCCCTCCATTGACTGGTACAAATTATCTTAAGTGCAGCATCTGCCGGAACAGATGGTATTTATTTGCTCCCCCACTGAGCAAATTAGGCACAAGGCCGTTTTTAATGTGAGGTAAAAACCAGCTCCCCTAAAAGTAGGCAAAAAGGGGGCACTCTGGTTACCAAAAATAATAATTGCCCCAGTATAGAGGGTTTCCCCTCCATTGACTGGTACAAATCATCTTAAGTGCAGCATCTGCCGGAACAGATGGTGTTTATTTGCTCCCCCACCGAGCAAATTAGGCACAAGGCCGATTTTTAATGTGAGGAGTGAAGGGAGGGGGAAGGGAAAAAGGGGACCAGCTCCCGAGAGGTGGGAAATGGGAGCTGGTTAATGGTCAGGCATGTTGGGTTGCCCCCACATCTGGTCTTTGCTAGTCATAGCTAGTCCTAGCTAGTCATAGCTTGCAGTATCTGCCGGAACAGATGGTATTTATTTGCTCCCCCACTGAGAAAATTAGGCACAAGGCCGTTTTTAATGTGAGGTAAAAACCAGCTCCCCTAAAAGTAGGCAAAAAGGGGGCACTCTGGTTACCAAAAATAATAATTGTCCCAGTATAGAGGGTTTCCCCTCCATTGACTGGTACAAATTATCTTAAGTGCAGCATCTGCCGGAACAGATGGTATTTATTTGCTCCCCCACCGAGCAAATTAGGCACAAGGCCAATTTTTAATGTGAGGAGTGAAGGGAGGGGGAAGGGGAAAAGGGGACCAGCTCCCGAGAGGTGGGAAATGGGAGCTGGTTAAAGGTCAGACATGTGGGGCTGCCCCCACATCTGGTCCTTGCTAGTCATAGCTAGTCATAGCTTGCAGCATCTGCCGGAACAGATGGTATTTATTTGCTCCCCCACTGAGCAAATTAGGCACAAGGCCGTTTTTAATGTGAGGTAAAAACCAGCTCCCCTAAAAGTAGGCAAAAAGGGGGCACTCTGGTTACCAAAAATAATAATTGTCCCAGTATAGAGGGTTTCCCCTCCATTGACTGGTACAAATTATCTTAAGTGCAGCATCTGCCGGAACAGATGGTATTTATTTGCTCCCCCACTGAGCAAATTAGGCACAAGGCCGTTTTTAATGTGAGGTAAAAACCAGCTCCCCTAAAAGTAGGCAAAAAGGGGGCACTCTGGTTACCAAAAATAATAATTGCCCCAGTATAGAGGGTTTCCCCTCCATTGACTGGTACAAATCATCTTAAGTGCAGCATCTGCCGGAACAGATGGTGTTTATTTGCTCCCCCACCGAGCAAATTAGGCACAAGGCCGATTTTTAATGTGAGGAGTGAAGGGAGGGGGAAGGGAAAAAGGGGACCAGCTCCCGAGAGGTGGGAAATGGGAGCTGGTTAATGGTCAGGCATGTGGGGTTGCCCCCACATCTGGTCTTTGCTAGTCATAGCTTGCAGCATCTGCCGGAACAGATGGTATTTATTTGCTCCCCCACTGAGCAAATTAGGCACAAGGCCGTTTTTAATGTGAGGTAAAAACCAGCTCCCCTAAAAGTAGGCAAAAAGGGGGCACTCTGGTTACCAAAAATAATAATTGTCCCAGTATAGAGGGTTTCCCCTCCATTGACTGGTACAAATTATCTTAAGTGCAGCATCTGCCGAACAGATGGTATTTATTTGCTCCCCCACTGAGCAAATTAGGCACAAGGCCGTTTTTAATGTGAGGTAAAAACCAGCTCCCCTAAAAGGGGTCACTCTGGTTACCAAAAATAATAATTGTCCCAGTATAGAGGGTTTCCCCTCCATTGACTGGTACAAACCATCTTAAGTGCACCATCTGCCGAACAGATGGTGTTTATTTGCTCCCCCACTGAGCAAATTAGGCACAAGGCCGTTTTTAATGTGAGGTAAAAACCAGCTCCCCTAAAAGGGGTCACTCTGGTTACCAAAAATAATAATTGTCCCAGTATAGAGGGTTTCCCCTCCATTGACTGGTACAAATTATCTTAAGTGCAGTATCTGCCGAACAGATACTACACTTTGATCTTGGGCCGAAGGCCGAGTATCATTGATGTAGATCAGGATGGACTCCTGAGGGGGTCTCCAGCATTAATACTGAGAGCTTTTGATTTCTGCCCATCAACCACTACTTTTAAGAACCTATCAGAGAGAAATAATTTAATTGTTGAAGAGATATTTCTAGCAATACGAAAAGTTTACAAAGCCTGCGTTTGGTTTGGATTCCTTGGTCAGCAAGAAGATAAAACAAAATACAGTAAAAAATGGAATACGTTACTGTAATTGCCGTTTAAATGTATTAAACTTTTTTCTACTTATCCAAGGGACACCTCCAACACATTGAAGGTTTCCATTCTGCAAACTCATGCTTGTCGGGGTGTCGGTGCTTATGGCTGAGGGTGGGAGGAAAGGGAGGGTGGCAGAGAGAGGGAGGAAGATTTCGTTTATATGTATAGAAAAAATAAAGCAAAATAAAATATTAAAAAATTCCTCCAATAAATAATGATTTCTTTACATAGAAATATATATTTACTAAAATAAAACCTATTTTTTTATACAAATACACAAATTTAATCAAATAAAAGACGATTTTTTTTATATACAATGGCCATATATTTATTCAAATAAAACATGATGTGTTATATAAAAATGTCATATATTTATTCAAATAAAACATGATATGTTATATAAAAATGTCATATATTTATTCAAATAAAACATAATTTCTCTATATACAAATTTAATATATTTACTCCAATAAAACAAGATTTATTTATATACAAATATGATTTGGATTTATTATAAAGTTGAAGATTATTTAGTAGAATTCGGTAACGTTAACAATAAAAACGAGATGTAAAACTATATAATTAAGAACATATTTTTCGGAAGTTCCGGAGATTAACGATAACGAACGGGAAAGAATATATGTCAATAATCATGACAAAGTCTTCCGCAAGTTCCGGAAGTACACGATAGGAGACGAAAAGAAAAAGAAGAAAATATTATATAATAAAGGAAATGAGTTTCAGAAGTTCAGGATATCAACAATAACAGAATAGAGGAATATTTATGAAAACTTGTTTTTGTAAATATTAATAATTCAAAGAAAAAAACAATCTAAAATAACGTTGACTAAAGTAAGATTTCAAGTTTTCGTTTGATATTTTATTTCAAGATATAGTTGAAAACATTGATTGACTGGACTATTGGCGGTTAAAATTATTATCTTATTATCTTTTCTGAAAAATAAATATATATTAGTGATGGGATGATTCCAATAGATTCCCCGATTCCGATACAATTACCGATTCTGTACTAAATTACCGATTCCGATACAATTGCCGATTCCGATTCTTTATAAATCACTAAATATTTAACTATAAGGTTTTTATTTTCCCGATTTTCCCGATTTCTGTAAAAAGCGTATGTTTATATTAATATATATATATATATATATATATATATATATATATATATTATATGTTTTTTTTTAAATCAGCCTTGACAACCGTGTTTTAAAATCTCTTCATTTCTTCTTTCTACGCACAATGTATCTTTCTTTTAATAATATTATTTGAACTCATTCCCTTTTTTTCTTGTAGACGGAATTCTGCCTTTTGGATTACTTTGAACCATTTTCCATTAACGCGATTCCTTTGGATTTTACTTGTGGAAATGGAAATTTAATCAACGTTTTTGGATTTTACCGTTATTGGATATTTTACCCTTTGCCAGACCATCCATTCACGTGAAATCACCTTTGTTCTTCCCTATAATCTGTCTGCTTCACTATTTTTTACCAAGTAAGATCTATCACTTACTTGTAGTTTCATTAAATACTTTTGCAAGCAAAACTCGACCCCGCATTTTGCTAACCCCTTCCCTCTAATTGGAAGGAAAGTATTTCTTCGAAACTCCACGGATTAAGAACTATCAACTTATTTTGTGCTTCCTTTTTAATATTAAATGTTTTTAACCTTTTTGTAAATTTTTTTAAACATGTTTTATTAACTATCTGTTCTTATATATATATAATATATATATAATATATATATATATATATATATATATATATATATATACATATATATATATATATTAAGGCAAGTATTGCTAAATGGTACGGAGTGTTCTTGCTTAATAAGCTTTCTTTGTAGTTTTTCAATTTTATTAATTGTCTTTCTTGCTTCTTAGTTGAATAGTGTAAAAAAAGTTCCATAGTCAAACTGTTTTTTTTGTTCTTTGCAAGTACTTTTAACTGAGTTTTTAGCAGTCGTCTTCAGGCAGTTTTAATTATTGTTCGTTTAAAATCTGGATGCTTTTATATGCTTCAGTTTAAATTATATTAAACTTTCTGAACTAGTGAAGCGTCTCGTGTATAAACACACACCCAAATATATATATATATATATATATACGTTTTTAACGTGTTTGAAATGTGGCTTAAATACACATACAATGGTTTTAAAAGTGTGATTTACAAGATGGTATAGAATTTGCAGTTTTTGAAAAATAATTTATACCTTTACAATACATATATATAGATGTACATGTAACTATATGTGTGTATATATATACATACACATACATACATATACATAAGAAAACCGAAAAAACTAATAGGGGATTTATTAAAATGAATGTCTAAATCATATGCAAATTAGCTAGATCTTTTGCAGATGAATGCAATTTCACGACCCATATACAAGAGGCAGTATTTTCTTTTTAAATAAATGAAAATATTTTTTTAATATGAATATCAATACATTCAAAAGAATTATAGGAGTGTAGATATACAAAATCTGGATAAATTAGAATATATTTAAGCGTATTTTACGACCCTGCAAAGCCTCCATCCCACAGTTTTAAATTATATTTCAGTCATACTATATTATATTACAGGGTATAATATTAACTAAATCAAATACGTATGCCTGAGAGTATCCTGTCCTTTTACAAGGCTGCCATTCGCCTATGTATGGATTATTGTTGCTATATTTGTGCTGGTGCATCTTCTACTAGGCTTTCCGCCTTAGACAGGGTTCAAAAGAGAGTCGCCAATCTAATAGATCCCGCACTATCAGTTAGGCTTCAACCTCTGTCCCATCAACGAAATATTGCATCCCTCTGCCTGTTTTACGAATACTTTAATGGTGGATGTTCTTACGAACTACAAGCCCTTATTATCATCAGGAGAAATTGTTATTGTTACGTTTTCTTTTTCGTTTCCTTTGAGGCTTGGTGTATTTATAGTTTTTTTTTATTGGTTATAAAGGTGGGCGCAGGATGGTTAGGGGCGAATTATTTTTTATTTTTAATTTCGATTTTCTTATTTTATAGTTTATTTATTTAGTTTCTTCTTATCAAATACTGTTAGTATATTTGTTCCGGTGTTAAATGAGACCCGGTTAAAAAGGGGCTGTAGTTTTTTGATAAGTATGTCTTCTAGTAATTTTAGTTGCTGTGTTCAGTTGTTAAGATATCAAATTTTAGTATTGTTAGTTAAGATATTTCTAATGTCAGACGACTGTAGTTGTTTTCATGTGATGTTAGCTGTTGTTTTATGGCGCTATTGTCAGCTAAATGGTAGGTTAGTCGTCGGGAGAGTGCTGTTGTGGTGTGATCTATGTATACGTTGTATGAATTTTTAGAGTGGATTCGGAGACATTCTTTGAAATGACAAATAAATTCATACACTACATTAGTTTGGTTGAGTGTGGTGTTAGTAGTATTATCGTTTTTTTAATTATTAGATTTGAGGTTTTAAATTTAGTATAATATATTATTAGTTTGATCTTTTGTTTTGGTCGGTGCATCTGGTGGATCTTTTAATTAATTATAACCCTTATCCCTGAGTGGCTTCCGGGCCTTGATAAGTGGTGATCACTGTGTAAAAAAAAAGGTGTGTTATTATTTTTTCATCTGTTTTGAAGTTTGTGTGTAGTTGGTTTTTATAGTATACTTTGATGGTGTCGTTTTTGTTAGAGTAAGGGTTTATGTTTTAATTGTGGAGTGAGTTTAAATAGAGTTTATGGGCTTATCGACGATTTTATGGAGAAAATTATGATTAATTAGGGTTTGTTTTATATTTGTTAGTTCTTTGTAAAATATTTGTCGGGTTGATGCTATATTGTAATAGCGGTGAATCAATTTTTTTTTATAAGGGCAGTTTATATTTTTCTGGGCATTCGCTATGGTAATTTAAGAGTATTACATTATTGTTGATAGGTTTTTTATATGTTGAAGTTGTGTATTTAGTGGGGTTGCTTGAATCTACTAATATGTCGAGAAATGGTATTTTGTTATTTATGTTTGACTTGTGTGTAAATTTGAGGACGGAGTGTGTTTCTAGGTTTAGTGTGAGTGTTTTTAATGTCTTGTACGGATTCGGCTGCAATGAATATGTCGTCGACATATCGGGAAAAATAGTGGGTCTATTTTTTTAATCTGAGAAGATTTTGTTTCCGAGGTGGGTTACATATTATTCTGCGAATGTAGGGCCGAGAGGTGATCCCATTGAGCCGCCATCTATTTGGATGTATGTTTTCCCATTAGGGTCAGTGAAAGGAACTTATGTGGTGCGGTTTAATAGTAACTTTTTGAAAGTTTGGGGCTTTATAGCCGGAGGAGGTATTTTATAGTTGTATATTTGATTACGGATTATTTTAATTGTGTCGTATATAAATATATATATATATATATATATATATATATATATATAATCTTGTCTTTCGTGTAAGCTGTATCGCCTGAAGAGGTCTATACTTACTGGTAACTAGCTGACTGAAACATGCCCATGAATGTGTAACAACATATTACTGCTTATGTAAAAGCAAATAAAGAGTACACACACACACACACACACACACACACACACATATATATATATATATATATATATATATATATATATATATATACTCTATTTCTTTTCAGCTCATCACGTTTCATATCATCACACAGAATGCACGTAAACAATAATACGTATTATGGTTTATGAACAAAAATTGAATTTCCTTTAATTTCAGCTGCTGCGAGTTTTTATGTCAATCGTCTATTCTGAGAGTCTGAGACATTTGACATTTCTCCAGTTCTCAAAAAAGAAAATAAATAATAAATAAATAAATAAAAACATCAATTCTTTCCCGTCAATTTGGTTTCCCCAAAGGCTAAATGAAAACGAATTCTTCATCCAGAAAAAAAAAACTCTTAAAAAAACTTCCGGATCTGTAGTCAGGTTTGCGGTTCGCTTGAAGGTGCTGAAATAAATGTCTGCGATGTTCAGATTTCTCAAGTAAACCAACTTATCTGCGACATATCTCATCATTATTATTTGCTCAGTAGAAGATTGCTCACTGGCAAAAACAGGTTGTGTTTCCAGGAGTCAATGTGAAAACAAATCTTTCCAGGTTTCCAGTACTTTCAGTTTTCATCAATCACCGTTACAAATAATTTTGTGTTCTTACAACAGCTGTTTAACACTAACATCTCGTTCATAACAACTGTTAATTTTAGTGACTAAAGATGTTTTTAATTTTTGTCTTCTCAATGGAGGACTGGATAGTGCTTTCTTTCTTCAGTCTTTATATTCGCTTTGAACATTCTGTAGTTAAAAACGATATTGTATCACATAATAAAATGCGAGCATGAAAAGTAATTTGGTTAAGATTTAATTCAGAAAACTATAAGGACTAGTTGTTAAAACTGGAAAAGAAAAAAACAAGATATTCTAGTAAAAAAATTTAACATTATATAATTAATCCTTAATGCTGCAATATTTTTAGTTATAAATTCATATTTCTTACTGGAATATCTTGTGTTTTTTTCCAGTTTTAACACCTAGTCCTTTTACTTTTCTGAGTTTAATCTTATTCATATTACTTTGCATGCTCGCATTTTTCTATGTAATCCATGATTTTTCCAGGGTTTGCTATGAAATAATAGTTTTTTTTATGTTCAATGTCATACGCATTATAAACAATCAATAAAAATATTACCAACTTTGTTTGATGTTAAATTCACTTTCCATTGTTTAATGCTTCTTTCCAAGAAATCTCGCACATTCGTTGCTATTCTAAATAGTTCCATACATTCTTTAAACCAGCTATGTCAAACCAGATCATATGCTTTGCAGTAATCTATCCATGACGTGCATAGATTTGTGTTTTCCTATCAATAAACAATCCTTCGTTCCTCTACTACCACATCTATATTCCTTTTGCTTTTACAGTAGAATAAATTACGTTCATTGCATACAGTTTCAGTTTTCGTGATTCCACATAGCATTTCTTTTTTGTATTTTTCTTCTATAGCTGTTTCTATGTATCCCACTAGTGTCTGCAGTTCATGTGCATTAGTCTATGCCTTCAAGGATTTTGTTAACATTTCAGCTATTATTGTTATCCGTTGTAATTTCTCACTCATTCTTTTGATTTTAATTTCTCCGATTCTTTTTTCAATTTTTTTGGGGGGGGGATTTCTCCTAGTGTTACTTCTATTATTAGTGATACCTTGACTTTTTTCATCTTCCATATCTCTTTGAGCTCACTGGCCAACTCTGTTCCCCTATTCCGTCTGCTTGATATTCACCTTGTGGTCTTCTGGAAGGGCAAAATCTAGGATCTAGCAGTACTTTTCATTTTTGTTAACTGTTATTACATCCGGTTTACTTGCTAGAATGGGTTTATCAATTTGTACGTCAATGTCCTACAGGATTTTGTGATTTTCGTTTTCAAGTACTGCTTCCGGTTTGTGCTTGTACCATTTTCATGAGTGTTCAAGATGAGTGATCAAGATGTAGTTATCTGCACCATTTCTAGTGTACTGGCTTCTCCTCTTGATCGTGTATAAACTTATATTTTGAGTTAGTTTGCTGCATTTGCTTATTATGCTGTTTATTGTTTTGTCTCTTTGTCAACAGAGTCTGCATTTGTTGACATTTTATGTTTTATCAATCTTTGCATTGATGTAGTTGGTTCTAATCGCGCTATCTCGAGCGGCTGATATATGGGACTCAGTTTCTCTCTTCAGGTCTCATTTTATTTAAGATGTTTCGTCAGTCTCATCTTTTTTCATCCTTATAAATCGCCGATTTAGCTGTTTATTTTCCTATTTTTTCTAGTCTAATTTCTTGCCTCTGTTTTCTGCATTGTTCATTTTATCAGCGTCTCTTGCTGCGGTTATTATTATGTCTGTGTTTAGCATAATGTATTTTCTAAATTCTTTTTCGTATCATTCACACAATCTTCGATACGAACCTTCTGCGTTTTGCATGATAAAATGTTTCCTGTTATTTCGGCCAATGTGCCTCATTTTTTCGTTCCTCCACCCTATAAACGTTCAGAAGTTATTAGTGACGCTAGTCACATGTTTATATCTTTTTATTAGACTTCTACTATATACTTTGGTTTTGAGTTTTCTTTTTCTTCTTCCTTTATAATTTTTCTTTTTTCATTTCCATTAATGTGAATGTGTCTGTTTCCATAACTCCCAAATATTTGTAAATATCATGTTCACCTAGTGCCATCATCTCTGTTTGGTTTGGTAATTCTATACCTTACATTGCCTCACGTTTTCCCCTTCTCATAACTAGCCGTGCACACTTTTCCATACCAACGGTTATGTTTATTAACGTCTCTAGTCTCGTCAGTTTTGTAAAAACATTTCAAGTTGTCCATATACATTAGGTTGGCCATTATCTAATTTGTATTAGTGAACTTGTATCTTACTTGGCATTTTCTTAACATATTGTAAAGGGGCATATAATCAATTATGCTGAATATGATGAATATCATTATTTTTCGCATATTTTTGCTAGTATATTTGCTGAAAGAACATATACTAAACTACTATCGTAGCATACACTAAACAACTATCATAAAGAAGAAAATAATGCAAGGGAAGAGTATGGTCTCATGACAACAGAACATATACGACACTATCATCTCGCCAAAAAGCAAATGTGAGAGATGGCCTGGAAGAATAGTATCATACAGATACTACACTCTCCTCCTCCAATGAATTGAGCATTGGAAGATAATAAATAGCATTACAGTTTCGGCTTCAGACAGTCAAATACCAAATCGATATTTTTAATAGAAGTAATTGTTTTCTTTATCTTCAGACATACAGACACCAAACCTCCATGAATAAAAAAAAATCATCTTCAGAAAGTGTCAACGGTCAACATCCGGGTGACTAAGGTGACACGTGATTACTGTATACTGTCCATCCTTCAAGGACACTTGAAAGAAACATCTTACGCTTTCAACTATTGAATCGTTTTTTTTTGTATAAGTGAAGTAATAATAATAATAATAATAATAATAATAATAATAATAATAGTGTTATGGTCACTTCGTCGAATGATTACAGATACTAGTAGTTTTCTATTTTTTTTTTCCACTGTGATGCTTTTTGCGCTTCGGATGAATAGTTTCTGAGGATATCATTAGCCGCAAGCGATGTTTTCTTGACGACAATTTGTCTTATCGATGCCTCAAAGGCAAATGTTTGTTAGAGTAGAGATTCCACACTGATTTCATTGCACAGTAACTCGTTAAGGAAACTGAAGCGTTGAGGAAAATTAATGTGTCATAATTCCTTTGAAACGTTGCTGAAGCTTATTTTATTCTCCATGATATCATCTTTTAAGACGAATCAATATATATATATATATATATATATATATATATATATATATATGTATATATATATATGTATATATATATATATATGTATATATATATATATATATATATATATTAGGTTGGTGTGAAAATAATGTCGATCTTTTTACATATATATATCTGATAAAAACGACATTATTTTTGCACCAACTTAATATATATATCTACTACATACACACATACAGCATTAAAATTTAGTAACAAAATACAGGATTATAAATTAGTAACAAAATACAGCATAGTATATAATACATATGTATATAATCAAATAACATTATAAATAACGCCGTAAGGCGGGGCAAATACCGTAACCATGGTCGGAAAAACATTGTATTCCACATCATAACCTGAAAAAAAGTATCCTATTGCCACCGTATCCCGGGGTTCTACTGTATTATAGAAAAGTAACTGTGTGTGTGTGCGTGTATGTGTGTGTGTATGTGTGTGTGTGTGTGTGAACACCTTCTCTTATAGGTACCGAAACAAATTCTCTATTGATTATTATATTGTATCAAATATGTATAGTAATCGCTTAAAAACTAAAAAGAGTTAAAAAAAAAAAATGACTTCCGTGCCATTAGCTTGAATCGAAAACAAAACGTTCAGAGTTCCAGTTATAGTCGTTATTTAGCGCTTTAGCATTTACCTTAACGTCTGAACTATCGCCCGATGGACAAAACAGTTAAAAATTAAGCGGATTCAAACTAAAAATGGATATGTACGCATATCCAGGAGTTCATGGATTTACTTCTGCAAAGGTCAACCGTCTTTTTCAATTTTGATGCCTCGGCAACTACTAGCGAGGGCGGGGCCTTGTCCGATCGTAAAATATGCTAAAATATAGATTTCGTATATATTATTATAGAGTCGTGATTTCAAAAGTAAAAAAAAAAAAAAAAAAATGCATCTGGGTGCCATCAGCTAGAATCGAAAGCGAAATCAAAATTGTAGCATTAAAGGTTGATGACGTTACCACTGTACCAAGTGACACGCATATGAAGTGATTAAAATTACAAATGAAAAAATGAATGTAGAAAAGTTATAATGATTTTTTTTCAATTTTGACCTCTTTCTGATTTTTTTTTTTTACACAGTGATCACCACTTATCAAGGCCCGGAAGTCACTCAGGGATAAGGGTTGATTCCTTAAAAACAATTTTAACCGGCTAAAGAGCCGTAAAAGAATGGTCCATAAAATCCAATCAATTGAGGTCTCTAGCGCTGCTCTACGACTTTTAGTTTCGAAAGAGATAGAGTTTGAAAATAGGGAGACAGGCAGACATATAGCCTTTTATATATTAGATATCTACATATAATTATATATGTATAGAAAACATGTCATCCTAAATTTTCCACAATTATGTACAATGTAAAACTATACATAAAAAAGAATGAAACATAAAAAAGCGTAACGGTAAAATGAAACCTAATAAAAAACCATAAAAGTAAATAATTAATTAAGGTACGTCTTTTAAAGGAATATGCAAATTAGTTAACCTTCATGAAGTCGCTCGCATATATAAGACTGAGTGTATTTAGAAGTTCGTTTTAATAATTTTTAAACGGATAAAGTAGGCTTTTAATAGCAATGTCAGAGCAAGAAAAACTCAACTTTATAGGTATTATAAAATTATAAAAATGGCAAAAAAAAAAAAATAGGATGGCGATAAAGAAAAGGAATAAAATAAAGTTAAGACGAAGTCGAGAAATAAAGCAAGTATCGAGAAAGGGGTGGAGAAATTGTGGTTTTCCGGAGAGAGAGAGAGAGAGAGAGAGAGAGAGAGAGAGAGAGAGAGAGAGAGAGAGAGAAGGGACACAAGTTTAAATATTTAGGACTGGACTTGTAAAAGCAACATCTCCTGATTATGTTTTAGTAATTTATAACCAGTTTACTGAGACATATTCATAATTGTGAATTGTGTAGCGATACCTAAATGTTAATGTAAAAATAAATAAAAGGTATATATATATATATATATATATATATATATATATATATATATATATATATATATTAAGGGAGTTAGAACAACAGTCTGAAGAGCAGAGAATATTTTAATGTATTAGTAAATTCATTAATACAATTAAAATAAAAGAAAACAGTGCTCGTTCTAATGTAGATATATAATAAGCTCGATAAGCATATACATATATATATATATATATACATATATATATATATATATATATATATATATATATCCTAGAGCTATTTCTATATTGAGTAAGATCATTGATAATTTATAATTAAAATTAAAAATTAAGAATTAAAAATAAGTTTCACAAGGAAGAACAAACAAAATCAATAAATTGTACGATCGTTTCGGAAACGATGTTTTCATTGAGATAGACAACAAGTCTTGGACAATAATTTTATTATATAGTTTTTAAAACAAATTCTCCTCATCAGCAAAAATATTAGGTGTTTTTTTTAAAGACACCAAAAATAAAACTAGCATTTTTTAAGTAAGGCAGATGTATCTGGAAAATATTTAAAATTTAAAGGAAAATAGTTACTTTTATGATGTTGATAAACAAAGTAAGACAAAATGAAACTAAATTAGAATTAAAAATATAATTAAATAAAATGGTGTTGAATCGTAAGGTTAAGAGAGGATATTTAAAAAAAGATTAACAAAAATATATATACCTTTTAATGGTTCGACTTTGAAAAAGCCCACCTAATATTTTTGCTGATGAGGAGACTTTGTTGCAAAAAAAAAAAATCTATATAATAAAATTATTGTTCAAGACTTATTGTCTATCTAAAAAAAAAACATCGTTTCCGAAACGATCGTACAATTTATTGATTTTGTTTGTTCTTTGTGTGTGCATCTAAAGCACGTATCCACGCACGTGCATATATATATATATATATATATATATATATATATATATATATATATATATATATATATATACACGAATTTACATATATGCGCCCAACAACAGTATACAAGTACAATGTAAACTACTTCCTTATAAAAATTAAATCTTCATTAACCCCAGTGTACATACAATTTATCAAAAAGTCTCTTTGATATAAAAAATATGCTATGAATTATGAGTATAATTATTCCAAAATAGACAAAACTATCTGTATTTTCCATAATAGTTTAGTTGTGTTTTAACGGCACATGTACCCTTTATATCTTCAACTATTTATTCATTGTGTTTGATTTGGTTATTTTTTTTTACGCCATACCAACCCTTTTCGAGTTATTAAATGGCGAATCTAGTCATTTTTGAAAAAAAGATCTTACGCTTTAAGTTCTTTATATCTTTAAATATGGATTCATGCTATTTAGTTTGATTGTTTTGTAGAGGGAACTTAGTTTTTGGTTTTTGACTTAGATCGAGTTTTGCAAAGGAAAAAGAAAAAGCCATAACTCCAATGTTTGCTGCATTTTAGGTCATGGAGGCCGGTATCTTCAGACAGTCTGGTTTGGTATCACCGGGTTTCCGTCACGAGGGAAGCTCTATTAGGCAGTAATAACAGTTACGAGTTAGCTCGACCATTTACAAATCAAATTAAAGTAACCAGCCCCTTGAACAATCTACAGATCACACACTCCACAGGGACGTTGTCACACTTCTGCTATATTGCTAGCCCGAAGAATGTTGGAACAAACATCTCTTCTTTGCCTTTAATCAACACCTTGTTTAGTAATAGGATGAGTCTATGTGAAACGCGAGTAAAAAAAAAGTTTCCAAATTGAACTCCCTAAACTATACACGAAACGATGGAATAATTAAAAATCAGTAGACAAAAACAACCATCAACTAAACTGGACACATATTGGAAAAGTAAATATTCCCTTGTATTTCTGCTGTTCTTAAAATAATGATGGTGAACAAAGACATATATTTTTTTTCGGTGGGCGCGATTAATCTTTCTGATTGGTACGTAAAAACACAGAGCACGTACAGAAATTGCTAAAACGTTTTTTTTTTTTTACCTAATCAATCGCCTGCTTACTCTCGATTTCAATTTCATGTTAGTTTACGAAATAATTTGGGACACCCAAGTATCCACCCATAGACGCCCATTCTGGGACTTCGCCTTCGCTGTCGGTATACGTATTTTTTTTTTTTTTAGCTTTATAACTTAATTTTAAAGTTTCATAGCTTATTTTGAATGCATTCTTAATGATCATTCTAAAATGGTCCGTTTTTTGTTTCGTGAAATGCTAGAAAAAATTCAAATGAATCCTAATTAATTAAAAGACACGCGAAACAAGCAAATCTGTGAGAAATACACCAGACTATACAGACACTTATTATAACAAACAAATCTTGAATAAATACTGATGTCATTAATCTATATATGTATAAAAGTGAAGTTTGTGAGGACATTTCCCAACTCATATACTACACGAATTTTGGATCTACAGACTTGAAATTTGGTATATAGGATATCCAAACGTGTGGTAAACTTTTGATTCCGTTTTTCTACGAAAAAAAAAACGGTTACTAAGGGGCTTACAATGAAAAATTGGTACTTGAAGGTCATCGGATCTTTATCTGTTTGTCAACTGTTTCACTGCTCGGTACGCGCAAATCGTTCAAATTATGTTAAGAATAAGTAGGTTTGAAAACACTTTTTAAAGATCGTGTAAAACTGGCCTAATGACTATCCTATTTGACTGACTGTCTTTAGGTTTTAGTTTCGATCTCAGTTCGAGTATTTTTTTTATTTACAAGAAGTGAACTGTTTAGAAAAAAAACATAATACTCGCATGCACCTGTCTCAGTTTCTACCCGTGTTTTTACTCATTTTTTTAAGGAATTTTATACCGAGCAACGCCGGATACATCTTCTAGTATTTTCGTTATTTGCAATATTGAAGAAGAGGATAAAAACTTCCTCTAGTAATTCTTGTATCTTAAACTACAAAACCGAATGCCCGTACGATAGACATTTGCAATTATAAAAAAATTTAATTCATCAAGCTAAATTTTTTTCTTCAAATCAGAAAATATTTTTAGTGAAGTACAAAGCATTAAACAGGTTTTAATTAACAATCAGTTCTCGAATTTTATAGTCGACAAACAAATACAATTAATACTTAAAACAAACCAAACTAATAATAACGTATCTCCATCATTAATACATTTTATCGCAACCAATTACACCATAACTTCAAAACCGATAAAATGTACTTAAAAATACAATTTATAAATATGTAAACCGCCAAGAATAAAAAAAATAAAATTTTTTCAACTATAATAGAAATCTAAAACGTCGGTTTGTGTGTGTGTGTGTGTGTGTGTGTGTGTGTGTGTGTGTGTGTGCAGCGACTGCTGCTTCCAATGACGTTGACTTGCTCTTCTTTTTGGTTCAATGTGGCAGTTGTTTAGAGAGTAGGATTGTCTCAGGGCAAAGTCTTTCCTCGCTATAAAAAGCTTCAAGCACAGGTGTTGTATATTTATTTGTATTGGAGGCTTAATATACGTGTTATGTGTTATCTAGTGGATGTAAGATATTGTTCTTTTAACAGACAGATAATAAACGTATAAATCGTGTGTCTGTTGTTTAGTTAGGAGGATGTGATATTGACGTGTAAACTGAATCATGTTGTATGAGACTTATCACACGGGATATTTTTACAGTTCATATGTAAGAAGAATAATATATGCTTCATACCTTTTTTCTTGAGAGTTTTTCTGTATCTTCCCGCTGCTCTGTGACGAACCATGAAGCGATCAGCACCATATAATTGAGACAACTGTTCTTATTTGTGAAACCATTAAAACAACTCTTCATATTTTTGCAATATAAATTTATTACAGTTGTCTCAAATGGTTTTCACAGAATCTGCAGTTTCTACATTTTCTGTTCATACAGCCGGCTCCTAGCTATCTGTCCACCCTTGTCTAGATGTCTGTCCGCTCTGATGGTTAATCCTCAACTCTCTGAATCTCTCCAAAACTAACTACATCACGTGTTCTCTTACGTCACCTAATTACGTGTCTCATACCAATCTAATCCACCTACTTATTTGTTTATTCAACCCCCCAAAATAATGTTTACATATATTTTCTATTTTCACATTCTTTTTGCGATTCACACGTCAATCATTTCTTTCGCAACTTAATTGTTTATTCTTCTAATCATAATAACTGATCCAGCGACCATCCGTCGCTCAAATCAATTAACAAGAATACAATAACAATAATAATAATGTTTTGTTCCTTGACCCCGCTTGCCACAGTTAACAGATACTACGTTATGATCACAGCCTAAAGGGTCATAACATTACACAGGCATTACTTGATATGCAATGGAATACACATTTTGTGTATCTCGATAACAAAAAGGCTGGCCGTAGCCTGAAACGGCAAACGGACATTCGATGAGGACCGATGCAGACATGGACGTGAATGATAATAAAAGGCTCTGGAACTTCCAGGTCTGGCCTGGTAGGTGTTCAGGGCACCACAGCTTGGACCCGGTCATCAGTGGATGTGCTGTACTTTAGAAGGTTCATAGAGGTGACTGTCTGGCGCGTGCTGCTAGTTGCGCTCATGTTTGCGTCATTTGAGCCAAATATATATTAAGTAATGGCAAGACTCGAGAACGAGTTGCTGCCATCATGTATGTATGTTTACTAAAAACTTTCGTCAGCCGCATCTGACCGGATCGAAATCGGTACCATCTGAGAGTGCGATTCCTCGGTTGCATAATACGTGAACATTAGACAAAAAGGTCAATTATTTTGTATAGAAATACAGTTTTAAACGAAGGGAGGGCCAGTTAAAATGTCTCTTTCTAAATGACTTCAAAAACTGCGTATGCGTCAAGCATTATTTTTGGAATTGGTTTAAATAAAAGAATTTCCAAAGTTATTTCACAATCAATGTTGTGGGTCAGTAGACTGGGAGGTTGCCTCGTAAGCGATAGTTTTGACGTTCACGTACACGTAACTGGGTGTTTTCCGCGTGTAATCAGGGTTGCTTTGTAATTTCGGCGGATAATTATATTAAAACAAAAAGCAATGTCCTTATTTCGATTTTTGTTTATCCGAGGTTTAAGTGAACTGAAGGTAAGGTTTTCATTTAAAAGAAACAATTCCAATCCAATGATAAAACAAACAAACAAACAAACACACTTTCCATCATTTACATTTTTTTTCTTTTATATTCAAACAGGGTTAAACGAGTTTTAAACTTGTATTATTTATTTTGCTTTTTTTTTATTGTGTTGCTTTAATTTAATTAAAGTAAAACATTCTCCTTATTTCGAGGGTTATGTAAATCAACATCTTTTGACATAGTGTTGCGTATATGCCTGCTTGGTGATCGTCTAGCGATTAAAATGGACGGTTAATTCAGTTATCATTGAATACGAGACACTCTTGTTTATAAAAACAGACTAGGTTTATTTTACGAAATATTTAATATACACTTTTCAACAGTAGTGGCAGGGGTTAGTGGCAGGGGTGGTTGCGAAACATGACAATCGTGTCTCTTTGCTGTTCGTCTCTCTGACTGTCTCTGCTTTGTTTATCTTTTTTTTTATTGAAATATTTCGACCTGGTAACCCAGTTCGTCACCAGCCCGGGGATTCTGCTTGCCTTGTCTGACCAATAAACGATTTGACGTCATGGCTTCAGGTACCGGGGATTCCATTGTTTCATTTTCGTTTGCTTGGATAATAACTCGCTCGCACCTCTCCATAACAATAGTAACTGCTAATTTTGTTTTTCTTTTAAGTCATAAGTAATCATTTTTAAAACGGTTATTTCGGTTAAAACAAATTCTACTTTATTTTTAAAATTGAATTATTTTCAGTTGGTTTTCGTTGCAACAGACAGTAGCGGGAAATCTTTCTAGACTGAGGCAGCAGTACAGAAATTCGATTAAACTGGTATATAGTCATCAAAAAGTGCTCAATATCCCGATTACATTTTGCGTGTTTTTATCCGTTCTTTTATTTTTGAAATTGTTACGAGGGTAACAATGGAGTTAGTAGCTGTGTCCAAACCGAACTTCATGTCCACCCGCGCAACACTGGGTATCATGTCCACCCGCGCAACACTGGGTTTATAATAAAGGACAAAACACTTCTAACCTTGTTAGAAGCAATACCGCATCTCGGACAAAAAAACTCCTTAGAAAAAAACAAAAGACAATAAAAAAAACAAAAACAACGTAATTCAACAATTTATTTGGTCTTTGGGAGAATGTCTTTCCAACAAATTCAGTAAAAATAATTTGGTTATACAACGAACACATTGTCTCGAAGACTAACACTTCAGATTTCAGACTCCAATTCCATAAGTCATCACATAAAAACATAGCTGCCCACACTCAGAATTTAGGAAAATCATGGTTGAAAAAAAAAAAAAAATCTTACATAATAACCCCAACGTAAAAGCGACTCAAAATTCTAAAGGTTTTGTATATAAAAACGAAACGTCCAACGATAAATGATATGAACTACGATTCCAGTCGTAATATTTTAAAGTCGAGGTACGTAATTGATGATAAGTAGGCGGAAGGGAAAAAATTGTAAATTTTACATCGTAGATTTTATTATAATTGGTATACACCTGTTTATATTATTATATTATAATTGGTATACACCTGTTTATATTATTATATTATAATTGGTATACACCTGTTTAAATATTGTACATACACCCAATTGGACACGCCTTAAACACGTGACCACATCTCCTCAAACGTACTTTTCTATAAAAAGCCTCACAATTAAAACACAGCAGACAAACGACCGCCATAATGGGAGTGAGGTTTCAGTAAAAAGTGCTAGCGAAAACAAAGCAAGAATATGTAACATACATAAACCCTACATGCAAACATTTTGCAGAAAAGAATAGACACCAAAGTAAATATTTTCCTAAGAATTAAAAAAAATTTTTTATTACATTTTCACCCCAAACAAGGCACATTGCCACTTTGATGTAGGGGGCTACTATCAAAGACATAAGCATCAGGGGTACTATGTAGGGAGTTGGGCAGCAAGATCTCGGTTCACGTTACACTTGAACTTCTGCATGTCAGTACAATTGGGGAAGCAGGGACACGGAATGGCATTCCAAAATCTAGCGGTTCTGGGGAAGAAGCTACTGGAGTAGAAGGCTCTCTTACATTTAAGGATCGCTACTGTGAAGGGGTGGGATTTAGCTGCTTGTCGGGTTGGTTGGGGGTATTTATGTCGAGGGGGTACAAGTGCTTGCAGTTCGTCAGAGCATTCACCGTTAAAGTACTTGTAGAACAGGCAGAGGAATGCTACATTTCGTCGATAGGACAGAGGCTGAAGCTTAGATGAAAATTCAGGACCTATCAGGTTGGCGACTCTCTTTTGAACCTTATCTAGGAGCGATTTATTTATATTTACAGATAAGAATAATGCTGAAATAACTTAAAATATCTCATTAAAATTGCATCTAACGACATTGAAGCATGTCACAAACCAAAGTAGGATCCATCTAATCAGAATTTCTGCGAGAATGAATCATGGGTCAACATGAAGTGAGGTCTTAGTAGATGTAAAGTAGCAAGAAATCTTTCAATGCCGATTTCTACTGTTTATAGATTGGTCGTACAATTCACAAGACAGTGCAAAGAGAACGCACCTCAGGTCACACCGGACCCTCTAAAGAAGCTTGTGTCTTGTGAAAAAAAAAATGTTGGAAAGGATCCTCGGTGCGAAACCTCTGACATTGCAACACAAGCTGGTGTCATTCCGAGAAAGCTGTCAGGTATCTTCACAAGCTGGGCTACTATGGTAGAGCTGCGAGAAGGAAACCCTTTCTTCGTCCTGCCAATATCAAGCGCAGAAAAAGATTGGGCCCGTTAGATAGTGGAGATACCTATGACCTTTTGGACAATGTCATTTTCTCTGATCTTACGATTTGCATTATTTCCTAACAGTAGAAGGGTGTGCGTACGGAGGCTCCCTCGGCAAGAGTTAGACTGAAAAAGACTGTAGCCAACGCTAAAACATGGGTGTATCTTGGTTATGATATGAGGTACAATTTGTTACTCAGACGTAGAGAAGTACAAAGGAAACACCAATCTTACGAAATATTTCAATATTACATGAAGGATTCCTACCAATCAAGTGGTAGAATGAACCAAGTTAGTTCCCTATTTATGGAAGACGGAGCTTCTTGTCACTCTTCTAGGACGACACAAAATTAACTGAGCCAAAATTGGATTAATAAACTTCCATAGCCAAACCAGTCTCCGGATATGAACCCAATTGAAAACCTTTGGGGAATATTAGACCGAAACCTTCGCAAAAAGAAAAGGAACTCATCATCTAAGCTTGAACTTTTAGACTTATTGCCTACGGCATGGCTCGAAATTTCTCCAGATGATGTTCGTTAACTGATCAATGCTGTTCTAATATTAAAGGCAACAAAAGGAATATCAACCAAGTATTTTAGTTATTAAATTTCTGACCATTTATTTTTTTTGTTTTGTTTTGTTCTATAAATTATATGTTCATTGAAATAAGTGTGTGTCCTTTTCTGTTTTAAAGCTGAACGTCTTTGTCTGTGTCTGGTCACGAATAGGCTCCTATATGATTGACTATTATAGAAAACTGATCACATATAAGATAGAAGATGTATCGAGACACAGGTATGGGTATGTTTGATCTGGCATAATGATGATTCATTAAAATTGTGGGGTCTGCGTACGCGCCTGGTCCACAAAGTATGGAAATAAAAAATTTAAAAAATTAAAAAAAAAACGTTTACAAGTGTTTTGATATGGATGTGCATAAGAATACTTTGATAAGTATGTTTTAACTTAAATAGGGATGGTATAATAAAATTGTGGGGTCTCCGTTCGCGCCTGACCTCCATAGAATGGAAATCGGCACAAACTTTAATAAAGACTTTTCATATCTATCTACGTAAGTATACTTTGATAATTATGTTTCAGTTTGAAGAAATAATAAAATTATGGGGTGTTCGTTCACGCCTGACCTCCATAGAATGGAAATCTGTCACAAAGTTTAACAAGGTGTTTTAATATAGATCCACAGAATATTGTGATAAGTGTTTCAGTGTGAACAGGTATGGTATAATAAATTATGGGGTTTATCTATTTTATTTTTACTTTCATCATATTTTGCTTTGGTTTTGATACCCCCAAATTCGAAGCTATCTCTTTGCAACCCTTCCTTTTCATAACCTATCATACTTTCATAAATGAGAGTCCATTTTCTGTAAGCTGATTTTGAACCCAGTCAACGATGGGTACTTTTGCTAGTATATATATAAGATCCTACATTGCACGGCATTGAGTGATAATCAACGAATCTGCCACACAATGTTTTTGTTTTTCATCGAAAGCGGTGAAAGTATCCATTTTCAATCAAATAAAATTGAGACCCACCGCCTTGTTGAATATAATACATTATAGTCTACATTGCACTGTAGAGAACCTACTGTTAATTTTATAAAAATATTATCACATAATGGCTTAAATTAAAGTTTAAAATGCAAGTGTCATGTTTTAATTGAACTCTAAACAGAAACATTGATTTCGAACGCGCCTTTCTCATGTCAAATAACTTACTGATGATTTTATACGCCGAACCCTTCTGTTTCCGCAGTGACAAAACTTCTCAAATGCACTAGTGATGTTAAGCTGTATAAGGTGTTAACTTTGTTCAAGATTGGACTGTTACTGCTTTGATCGGATTTTTTCGATGATCGATTTTCGATACTTATCGGAGGCATTCCGATACAAAACATATCTCTGTACACTCCCAGACACATAACGTATATTTTTGAAATTTCATAAAAATCGGTCCGGTAGTTTTGGACTCCATACGGAACAAAATCATATTTACACACAGAAAAACTGCCTTTTATGTAAAAGTACACACACACACATACACACACATACACACACATTGTTTATTTTATTTATTTATTTATAGATAAAATAAATACATATTCACGATATTCAAAATATATATATATATTATTTTCAAACCCTATGAATGCACATAACCGTGATTATAGGCAGATAATATTGGGAACAGGCAACATTAGATATCCTTATCAAATGATGTAATAAAATGTCGGCTTTTCTGCAAATATTGTCATGTTATTAGCAAATTAATAAGCCACGTAGAAAAATCCTCATTCCCAAAAGAGCGCTCGTTTATTCATTTTCTTCCTTCGAGATGTTGATTTGAAGTAATCGTCTGTTCCCTCGCTTTTCAAACGGAGAGTCGTACGCCAATATGGCGGCCGTTGAAATACGCCAAGCGGTAAGAGAATTAACAACTCTTTTCTTTTATCTGATTATAACCAACTAAAAACAAAACAAAAAACGAACTCGATAAATTCTTTATCACTAATGAAATTTATATTTTCTTTATCATACGTCTTTTTAGCTGATTTAATCGACATTTGTTGGAGCGTTCTTTCTTATATATTTTAATCATACAAGATACGTGCTAAAATATTCTTTGGTTTTAGGATTGAGTTATGTTCGGGATGTAAACATGCATTGCGTTGCTTATTTTAGTGTTGCATACTATATATCGTCCCCCTCGCCAATCTTTCACGAGAAACACCCGTCCGGCTGAAACTACTGTCAATAATTTTCCCCACTCTTTATCTGTGCCTAAATCCAAACGTAGATTTCATGAGCAAAGCTTCTTTCTTAGAACTGCACGCCAGTGGAACTCTCTGCCGCTTGCATGTTTCCCACCTGACTACAACTTGGACGTCTTCAAGTCCAACATAAACAAACTCCTGACAAACCTCCCCCTTAAGTAAGACACTCTATCAAAACCCCCAATACTAATGATTACTACGAAACTATCTCATTGATTACTGTACACGCAATAACCCTTATCCATGAGTGGCCTTCGGGCCTTGATAAGAGGTGACCCCCATGTAAAATATATATATATATATGTATATATATATTTATATATATATGTATATTTATATATATATTTATATATATATATTTATATATATATATATATTTATATATATATATATATTTGTATATATATATTTATATATATGTATATTAATTAATTAATTAATTAATTAAGAATTATTGATAGTGATAAGTAATAAAATTGTACGTCTAAAAACAAGAATAAGTTTAAGCCTTCGAAAATCCATATTAGAATAGTCTCCAAGGACCTGTGGTGTAATGGATAAAGTACTATTCAATTCTAAACGACACTCTTCTGGAGGTTGAAGGTTCAATTTCCAGGGAGCGCAATACTAAAAATATAATTACGAATTACTTCAGACTTCTACCCTGTCATGGCTAATGGATCGAAAGCGTACTGTGGATAAAAAAAGGGTTCGGTGTGAAATTCCATGCAGATTCCCGATGCCAACAGAAAGATTTCCGAGTTCGACATGAACATGGTTATGAAAATAATACCCAAAATAAGAACATTATTCTCAATCATACAAATTATCAATCTTCATAAAAAAATCAGAAACATTTGGTTCATGTGACGTTTCTGAGTTTTGAGATGAGGATTGGTTATTTGTATTATTTGGATTCATCGGACTACTGTTCTCATCTTGAGTGTGATTTTCACAACGTTTCGGTCGATGTAACCTCCGACCTTTTTCAGGTGTATCTTGTCGAACTCGGGAACGTTTCTGTGGAACTCGGAAATTTAGACTGAATTTCGAGCCGAACTCTTTATTTTCATCACGGGGTTAGTGTGCTCTTGTCCCGTTAGCTATGACTAGATAGAGGTCCTAAGTAATTCACAATTGTATTTTTTTTACGTTGCCCGCACTGAGGATTGATCCTTCAACCTTCAGGAGAATATCACTTTTTGCAATTGCACCACAGATCCTACCATTGCGAATTATCTAGGACCTCTATCCAGTCATGACGGACGGAACAAGAGCATGCTACCCCCGTGATAGAAAATAAAGGATTTCGCTCGAAATTCCGTCCCAATTCCCGAGTTCGACAGAAACATTCCCGAGTTCGACAAAATACACCTGAAGAAGGTCGGAGTTTACATCGACCGAAACGTTTGGAAAATCACACTTAAGATGAGAACAGTAGCCTAATGAATCCAAGTAATACAAATTTGGTTCATAATTAATGTTTATTTTTCATCTTTGTTTTCATCTGAATAATTCTTGCGTAATAAAATTCAAATAGTTATGCCATTATTTTTTTTTCTTTAACCGTGAAATCCCATGTTTCAATTATTTAAGACTTTCTAGATAGAACTTTCTTACGAATCGAGAGCATGCTATTCATTTCTTTTGATAAAGACCTCCGTTCAAAATTCCATGCAAATTCTAGAATCGCGATCGACAAAATATACCCGAAAAAAAGTTCGATGTTAAATCGGCCGAAACGTTGTGTGGATAATATTCAAAATGAGAGCAATATTTGAATAATCCAAAAAATTCAAATTATCAATCCTTATCTAAAAAAACAAAAACATTTCGAAAATAATAATTTTAACACGTACAAATATTAAAAAAATTATTTCTGCAGACAAATTTATATAATTGTGGATTTACTCGTCAACTATTTTATTTATTTTATTTCATTTATTTTATTTATTTTATTTTATTTTGTATTATTTTATTTTATTTATTTTATTTTATTTTGTTAAGCGGGTAACAGGAAGGGAATTCCAAAGTCTAGCTGTTTTAGAGAAGAAACTATTAGAGTAGAAAGCTTTCTAGGATTTGGGGACCTCAACAGTGAAGGGGTGCGATTTTTTCGCTAAGCGGTTTGTTGGGATATGTACGTCGAGAGCGCACACATGCAACAAGTTCATTAGAACACATTCCATTCAAATACTTTTAATACATGCACAGGGATGCAATATTGCGGGGATGGGACAGGGGTAACTGATGTAATATGTTTTTTTTCTAGCTTAATAATTAGTGCGTGTTTCCAAGTAGTTAAGTTGCAGCATTATTTGTATTTTCTTTAAGTGCGAAAACCAATGACGCTTGTAAAGTTTCTTTATATTAACGAGCGTAGACATTTTGATTCATTTAGGCATTGTTAGGAATTTGATTCAATGAACGTACTAGAAATTTGCTAGGAAATCCAAATTGCAACTATTAATTATATTTGTCAATGAATATATTGCTTTCGCCTCATAAGCACTCGAATTAGCCGCATATTCTTTTATGCTGGGTCAAGTGTTTTACGCAATTTCACAGAAGCCGAAAAAGATATCGTTTAGCATTTTATGTTTAAGCCTTGGTTTAGCCATCGATGAAGATGCAGGGGAGAGAAGGTGAGGGGACAAAGTCAGCATCACTATTTTCAAATTGCTGTTAGCCCTCGTCTCTTATAAAGTGGATTCTCGGAGATTTATCCAAACATTATGGATTATCTAGACGCGTAAGTGTATGCTGCGTTATGAATGGGGTCTCATTACTGTATCATTATGTTCAAGCTGAAATAGTCAAGGTTTGTTTCTCTAAGGTTTTTTAATCACAGAAAATACATATAAAATATTCCTCAGTTTTGATATTGAGTCAGCTTTCTATTTAATTGTTCGAATTGATCGTATTCTGCAATCGATTCATAAAGTGACCCGTTTACATCTATCATTTTCACTTTCTCTAATTGTATGTCACTTGCTCCGCGTCCTTATCTTATACGTTGTCTATTACTCTCGTTTCTATTACTTTCTCTCTACTTCTGCTTATTAGGTGCAGGGATCAATAATCAAATGCTTACAAACACTAATATCTCATGTTTACTAAATATTTAGTGAGGGAAATGATAATTACTGCCGATCAGAGAATTTCTCCTTTAAGAGCGCTGGCTAGACATCCCCACTTTTCGACCTTGTGTCACATCTTTCTGAAGTAGGCAACAAGTTAATATCTACTGCTTACTTATTGTTATGTTTGCACCTGGCCCAGTGAACAATGTCATATAAATTGTGGACGAGTTAATAATGAAAAAACAATATTTTAGGTAAAATGTTCGAGAACATCCTGGTTAGCTGAGAAATAGCGTGTAAAAATCTGAGTTTCTCATTAATACATTTGTTACAGTTCTTCGAGTGTATTGTGCATGAATCATGGTATACTAGTATTTTATATTCGATTAGGTATTGCATATTTTGATTCTTCGAATCTCAGGTGTTATATACTAGGTGGTATGAAGATGACGTCTATTCTGTTTTGTTGTTGTTCGTCTTAGGAAGAGTCTTAGTGTTTCATCTAGAGCCAGGGTACATTCTATTGTATTAGCACCAATCCTGTAATTTAACTATCAGAGATTTTTGAATATCTCGATAGATAGAGAGATAGTTTGTTTGACATTTATACACATATGCTTGTTGTAAGCGTTTTTGATTGGACTTACCCTGTTCATTTATCAATGAATAACGAGACACTTGTTATAAACAAACTTGGTTTATTTGACAAACATTCATATATACACAATGCGGCGGTGGAGTGAAGAGGTGGTGGTGGGAGAGGTGTGGTTGTCGGTCAGGGTTTAAGTTCCTTCGAACTTTGCTCTATTCAACGGCCTGACCCATAAAAGGACTTGCGTTATAGGACCAGGTCATCCAATTCCCGGTTCCATTTTTGATGGCCCGGATTTCGAGTTCATTCGCACCTTGCCTCTCCCTAACACAGGCATCATGTAGTGGGTATACTTTAAACTCCGTACACAATAAGTTTCACGCCGCAACTTCTTTCAAACGCCGGGTTAGCACGAGTAATTTAAGATAAAAAACAAAGCAAAACATTGGCGTCATTGGAATAACCAAGTAATTAACACAAGCTAATTCGGTTAGGCATTAAAAAGAAACAGGAATATTCGACAAATTAATGTAGTTGATATGAATTAAGATCCCTAAATCGAAAAGTGAACTCAATATTTTCATAATCAAAATTTTATTTAAACGCATTTACCTTATGCGTAAGCATCTGATAATATAATAAGTAGTTGAGTTAAATTTATAAGCGCGGTAAAATGTTTATAAGTACATATAGAGGGCGCGGCAGAAATAACTCCCACATTTTCAAATTTGAAATATGTGTTGTCAATGAATTTAAGCAAGTGCTGATTATGTTTTCCCTTAGCTAATAACTTAAAGGGAAGATCGTATGTCAAAATGTGGGAGATAATTCTGTCACCTTGTATAAGTAGTAAGATTTTTTTTTATAATCATGGAAATATCCTGTGTTAAAAGGTAACGAAGTGAACTAACGTTCGAATCCAGTTGATTCCGTAGCACCAAATTCATTAATATTTTTTGCAACGATCGCGTGGTCCCTTCCATAAGTTTCCGATTCTAGAAAGACTTGTGTAAACAAAAAGAATTTTTAAAAAAATCAAAAAGTCGATGCATACGAATTTACTTTTAATGTAGTCGTTAGACTATTCAAAATATTAATTAAAGGAAACATGAACGAAGCGAAACAAGGGTTCTTCTGTTTAAGATTAGGCATGTCAATCAGAAAATCTCGCGGGAAAATAATTTCTCCATGGCTGACCATTCGGTATTAATGTGAATCCGTCGCTGAGATGTTTTCTTGCGCTCATAGAAATGAGAAAAATTCAACCAAAAACAGTGAAATTGATTGAGTTCATACATGTCAGCTTAGTTCCCATCAAAACGCACAATTAAAAAAAAGTTGCCACATATTCCAGTACTGATCTCTTTAATTGGGATTGACAGAAACCCTCAAGTTGATTAATGAATTTTAATTGCGTTTTCATACGTTTTCTAAAGAAAAAATACAATGCGGTATCGGAAGAGGAGTTTTTCTCCTCTTTACTTCCTATTTCGTACAAAAGAGACGTTGCAAATTTAATCTCTGCTTTATCGTCATTTTCATAGCAGGTGCTCGACTAAGCTTTCACATATAATCCCACTGTAAAACTTTCAAAACAAACACTCATTTATCTACAACCGTCAGCAATTTTCCCATACTCACTATCCGTGCCTTAACCTAAACGAAAATTCCACGAGCACATTTTATTTCCTAGAACTATCCGCCTGTAGAACCCAATACCTCGGGGCTACTTCCTCTATACTTACTATAACATGGCAATTTTCAATTCTAATATAAACAACATCTTGTTGAACCGTTCTCTTAAATAATTAAAATTCCAGCATCATCGATCATCACGGTGTTGTCTCCTCAGCCACCTGGCACTCATTAATCATAATCCTCGAGTGGCTTTTGATAGTCATTAGCGGTGACCCCCGTTAGTAAACAAAAAACTCTTTTATTTCATCATCCGTTTTGTCATGACTGCTCAGCCTGCTGTGAAATCCCCCCAAAGATAACAAAACATGTCATGCTAAGAAATATGTTGCAAATTCTCTCGTGATTGTTTTAGTAGTTTCATTTTGGCACGCGCCTGCGATCATTGAACTCCCATCAATTTTTTATGGCTCAGCTTCATTGATGAAGTGATAAAGTCAAATCACGTAAAATATTTATAATCTGTATTATTTCAGCTCTTCAGACTATTTTAATCTTAGACCTTATCCTATTATCATTTCGGCCGATACAACCCCTTTAACTTCTTCAGTTGCATCTTGACAACTTCGAGAATGTGCATGTCGAACTCGGAAATCTACAGAAAAGTTTTAATTGATTTTTTTTTTTACATGGGGGTCACCACTTATCAAGGCCCGAAGGCCACTCAGGGATAAGGTTTATTGCGTGTACAGTAATCAGTGATATAGTTTTGTAGTAATCATTAGTATTGGGGGCTTTGATAGAGTGTCTTACTTAAGGGGGCGGTTTGTAAGAAGTTTGTTTATGTTGGACTTGAAGACGTCCAAGTTGTAGTCAGGTGGGAAACAGGCAAGCGGCAGAGAGTTCCACTTGCGTGTAGTTCTAAGAAAGAAGCTTTGTTCATGGAATCTACGTTTGGATTTAGGCACAGATAAAGAGTGGGGAAAATTATTGACAGTAGTTTCAGCCGGACGGGTGTTTCTCGTGAAAGATTGGCGAGGGGGGACGAGGGACTGGAGCTCAGACGAGCACCTGCCATGGAAATAACGATAAAACAAAGACAGGTTTGCAACGTCTCTTCTGTGGGAGAGAGGTTGCAGGGAAGAGAAAAGGGTATCCCCACTAAACCACGAAGTCTATTTTGTACTCTGTCAAGGCAGGATAGGCTGTTTTTAGCAGCTCCTGCCCAGATGTGGCAGCAGTACTCCATCCTTGGACATACTTGGCTTTTATACAGATAGAGAATTGCATCAGTAGTGAGATATCTTCTGGAGCGGTAGAAGGATCCCACCATTTTCCCAGCGTCCCTTGCAACAGATTTGATGTACCTGTTCCATTTCAGATCAGGAGTAAAGGTCAAGCCCAGAAGCTTGTCAAAACATGGAGCCTCCCTAAGACGAGAGCCATCCATCTCAATTGATGCCAGATGGGGATCAGAGAGTTGATGATGTAAAGATAGAAGCTTGATTCTATTCTTAATCAACGAGTGTAGATTGTTCTCCCTCCCTCAGCCATAATTATTTTTATGTAAAAAGTTTTTGTTCTTATTCAAAATTGACTGCTGAGTGGATTGAACCTTCAATCCCCAGAAGATTGTCATACAGAACTGATTATTACTTAACGACATCATCTGTTGTGCCACATATCTCAAACATTCTGCAACATAATATTCATAATAGTAAACTGATTAATCAATTTTCACTAACAACTATCTGATCTTAACTTGATCCTAATTGAAATGAATGACTTTCGTATTGTGGAATTGCTCTTCTAAGATGACTACAAAATGGTTGCTTTCTAATTCAATGTAAACAAATTCTTGTTGAACCGTCCTTTTAAATAATCAAATTATACCCAATTTCCGCCATTACTGATCATCATGGTGGTGTCTCATCAGTTACCTGGCATTCATTAACTCTTATCTACGAGTGGGCTTTCAGTCTTAATAAGCAGTGCCTCTCTCTTTCTCTCCCTCTCTCTCTCTCTCTCTCTCTATATATATATATATATATATCTATATATCTATGTATACGTATATATATATATGTGTATCTATGTATACGTATATATATACCTGTATGTATATGTATATATATGTATCTATGTATGTATATGTATATATATGTACGTATATGTACATATATATATATATGTATATATATATACATGTATGTATATGCATATATATATGTATGTATATATATATGTATGTATATGTATATATATGTAGCTATATGTATATATATGTAGCTATATGTATATATATATGTATGCATATGTATATACATATATGTATGTATATGTATATACATATATGTATGTATATGTATATACATGTGTGTATATATATACATGTATGTATATATATACATGTATGTATATGTATATACATATATGTATGCATATATATATGTATGTATATGTATATACATATATGTATGTATATGTATATACACATACGTATGTATATGTATATACATATGTGTGTATATATATGTATATGTACATATATGTATATGGGTATATATGCATATATATGTATGTATATATATATACATATATATGTATATACGATACTAAAAATGAAAATTATGAATTACTTAAGTATTCTATACGATCATGGCTGACAAAATGAGAATAAGCTACCGTCGTTGATTAAATATAGTTTCCTTCGAAATACTGTATGGATATCTGTGTTCTACATAGAGACTCCCGATTTCAAGGGAAACACGTAAAGAACGTCCGATGTTACATCGGCTGAAACGTTGTAAGAATAAAATCTAAAATTAGAACTATAGCTTAAATAATCCACTTGCGCTGTCAGATGGAGTTGCTTTAAGAAACTGACTTCCTGATCTAAAATGCACAAAACATTGATGTAATTGCTTTTTAGTCTTACTTTTTGCTAAATATGCATAATTAAATCATAATGAATAACTATTTGAAAATATAAAGAACTTGAAGCATAAAAATAACTTTTTCTAAAATGACTGGATGCCGAATTAAATGACAACTAAAAGGTTGATATGCCGTAAAACAAAACAAAGAACCAACAGTATTATTCAAAGAATACACATTTAGATCGATATAGTGTTCGTTAGAATAGTGCAAAAATCGAAAATATGGAGAAACGCCCCTCTCCCATCTAAAGAATCACTAACAAAATCTACAATCTAACGACAGTACGCAAACTCTGATACGCTCTTAGAACTGACTTTCACTTCAGATCAAAAAGGGAAAACTTGCATGAAATTCATTGTTAAAGTCATCGGAAAAATAGCCGGATCTTTATACAACTCCGGCAAATATCTCCCCCCTGTCGTAATCATCTGCCTATACAAGAGCGAAATATGTTTCAAGTCGGAGTACTATTGTTAAATTTGAAGGGGTGCCGCTTAGTGCACCCCCTTAGCTGTACAAAGTACACATTCAATTTCGATGTATAGTAGCGCGTTATCTCTCCCGTACAACCCTTTTTTTCACGGAAGACAGAGTATTTTTCTATTCAGTCGTTATTTTCATGGTACGTGTTCGACTGAGCTCTGAGCCTTGGTTATTCAGTGTAAACCATTCACGGCAAAAAATCGTCTTTTTATAACCACTGTAAAAAAAATCATTTCTGACACTCTGTATGTAAAACTAAACGAAATTATGCTATAAAAAGATTTTTTCGATGGACTTCTTATCTGTGGAGAACGATACTGCAGGGATGCTTTCCAGGTGAGTAAAACATGATTGTTTATAAGTCCAATGCTTACAAATCCCTGTCGGGTCTTCCATTTAAATAATGACATTATAAGATGTTCATTGCCAATCGATAATCTCATTAATTCTTATCATTGAGTTGCCTTTGGGTCTTGATAAGCAATGACTTATACGTGCATAAAGCAAAAATAAACGTCAGTGTAAACCTGTCTTTTCCACCAAGTTTCCGTCATAAAATTAAATTTAAATTATTTTAAGACTAATTGTTATGAGCATATACGTATGTGTTCATTGCACAGGCTGTGATGATCTCACTCGTTGTGACGGTCGAAGATTGTTGTATGGCTCTGTCAATGCTGGAACAGAGAATTCTCATACCAAGCAAAACTACAAATCCATTTTATAAACAATTTACAGATTTTTATTTCTATGTTAAGATTGAAATGGCTACTCGTTTTGTTAGATGAAAGTGATTTATAAAATATTTTAACTAAAACAAAAAACAAGGCCAACCTGACACAAGAGACCCTATTTTCCCGAAGCCCACCAAAAACCAACTTCTTCCACGAAGTCTAACTCCAACTCACTCTATGTTGCCCCGATTTCCGTCTCTACCTGCTTCTCATTCCCATCCCCTTGAATTTCTTTACCTTTATCAAAAATCTTAGATTCAATGCTTTGTGAGTCGTCACGATTTGACCATCCAAAAGCTTACAACTTGAGATATTCATTCAAGATAATAGACAATGACCATTCACAGAAATTTATCTCCGAACATTAGTTTTCTTAAATGTATTAATCTCAGCATGAAACCAATTTCTGGGATCAACACACTTATGAAAAAAAAAATAATGCAAATTAACATAGGAATAACTGAAGTTGTGCACCAGACAAAAACTGACAAGTTGTACTCACATAAGCCACCCATTAAAATGAATGGCGAAGACCTAAAAATGGTTTCAACACTTAAATAGCTGGGAAGCATGATCATGAATACCAATCGAATTGACAAGGAAGTCAACTGGCGAATAAAAACCGCATGTACTTCCTTTCGTAAACGGGATAAGCGTCTAATATCAAGAAAAAGGATCAGGCTGGCGACAAAATGCAAGATGTACAAAGCAGTTATACTGCCAGCCTTGCTCTAATTTTCCGAAACCTAAACCTTGAGTCGACACCACATTAGAACGCTGCAGACAATGCAGCAACGCCAGGAGAATAATGAAAATTAGATGGAATAATTATGTGACAAAGATGGAAGTCAAATGCAAATACGGACAAGATAGAAGGAGTGCTTGCAACTACACAACTCCGTTAAATTGGCCATGTTGTAAGAATGGCGGATGATATGATTCCGAAAATGCTCCTCGGTGATTACCAGGTGAAATTGTGTCATTTTTCTTTCTTACTTTTTCCTTCTAATGCTCAAGAGTTAAAGGTCGGGTGTTGAGAAGGCTTTTCTTTTAGAACGCATTCCCAAAGGAAAATAAAACAGGAAACTTAATACCGGTACCTACCTGGCCACCCACGCCTTTCCTTAAGGTCAATCGCTCAGGTAAAGTTTGCCACTTCATAATGAATAAATTTTTATAATAATTGAAAAGAATTAAAATACAATAATTAGCTTCATCGAACTTTTTCTTTGAGGATTACCCGTAAAAGGAAATCTTTTCTGATATCGTCCCTGAACTCTTGATGATTTAAAGGAAAGGATAACAGAGTTAAATGACGTAATTTCACCCATTAGTTATGGAGACGTGGAACGATTCCATCACTGTAAAATTAAATTCACTTCAACTATAGTAATTTCTTTATCATGACATGTTTGGAAAATGTTTTCTGGGTGCTAGATATATTTAACGTACAACGATGATCTAGGTTGCAATATAAAATAATCTATCATCTTTTTTCTTTGTCTTCAAACTTTTGAGGATTTGAAAGAAAGGCATAAAAAACGACACAATTCTTTGAAAGAAAGGCATAAAAAACGACACAATTCTTTGAAAGAAAGGCATAAAAAACGACACAATTCTTTGAAAGAAAGGTATAAAAAAAACGACACAATTCTTTGAAAGAAAGGTATAAAAAACGAAACAATTCTTCACAAAGAAGATCACACTCAAATGAAAATTCTGATATCGCTAATTTTTCCCGTTAAGATTCAAAATGGCCAACATTTGTTCATAGTTTTTCATAGAAACAATAAACACGATAGAAAGTCTGCTGAAATTCCACTGCAAAGTATGCTTACCCAGTTTGGTAGAAATCAACGAATAAAAAACTAAACAAAATTTTGAACAACACCTGCCGTTTGGTCACTGGCTGCTCGAGGCTGCCAACATAAACAACCTGCACCTTCTAACTGGCATTGGCCTTAAGATGTGTGATGGAAAGTTGCCAGTTAAGTACAGATCACAAAACCTATGAGTAATGAACGAATATAATCTCATTCATAAACGAGAACCAGTAGTTCAAGGAGAAGCTTCCTCAGCAAAAGCGAAACGCTAACAACACGTCATGAAGATACCTGTTGCGTACCAAACGACATGAGGATAGGCGTTTAATAATTACATGAAACCTTACCAACCACCAATAGTTATGGCTAGAGATATTTTACCTGAGAGCACTTCGTTCAAGCTCCTTGGCTTAACGTTCACAAGAAACATAAGTTGGAATAGATACATCGAGATCATTGCTAAGGCTGCTGTAAAGAAGGTGGGCTTTCTTTATCGTGTTAGAAAGTTACTTACGCCTGAAAGTATCCTGTACCTCTACAAAGTCACCATTTGCCCATGTAATGGAGTACTGCTGTCACATTTGGGCTGGTGCATCTGCTACTAGTCTCTCATTCTTGGACAGGGTCCAAAAGAGAGTAACCAACCTAATAGGTCCCGAACTGGATCTAATTATCACCCCCTGTCCCACCGACGAGATGTTGCATCCCTCTGCCTGTTTTACAAGTATTTTAATGGTGAATGCTCTGACGAAGTACAAGCCATTGCACCCCCTCGACGAAAATACCTCCGACAAACTCGACAAGCAGCAAAGTCCCACCCCTACACAGTTGAGATCCCTAGATGTAAGAAAGCCTTCTACTCTAATAGCTTCTTCCACAGAACGGCAGGACTTTGGAATTCTCTTCCGGTTTGCTGCTTCCCCAACTGAACTGACATGCAGAAGTTTAAGTGTAATGTGAACAAACATCTTGCTGCTAAACTCCCTACATAGTATCCCTTGAACTTAGGTCCCTGATAGTAGCCCCCTACATCAAAGTGGCAATATGCCTTGTTTGGGGTGAAAATGTAATAAAAACTGAGACTATTCTTTCCTGTTTAGAAGCAAGCTGGCTACAATGGAAAACTCTACGTTGCCTGTGAACAGGAAAGGGTCGATCATAAATTGCTATGACTAAATGATGTTAAAAAACTGATTCAAACGGGTAGACAAAGATCATACGATGCAACACTACCTTGTCTGTCCTCTATGACCAAACTGGTGCAGAAAGATCTTGCAGAATACAACAATAATGCGAAGGAATGTGTAAGAAAGGGCGAAACTGTAGTAGATTTTTACTTCCTTCCCATAGCAAAATAATAATGATGATGATGATGATCATCATCATCATCATCATCATCATTAGCATCATCATCATCATCGTTATCGTCTTATGAATCCGAAGATTCTATTCTTGGCATTGGTTACCCCGATATTTCTCTAGTCAGGATTCTTTCTAGAAAGACATCGGATATTTACGGGGGGGGGGGGCGGATCACGAGAAGGTTGCCAACATCCTAAGTGAAAGTTATTTTTGTGGAACGAACTGGATTCCAACTTGGAAAATCTAGGTTGTCAGTCTGTGTCATTAACCATTTGACCACTGTCACCCTCCCCCTTACCATAGAATGAAATGGCACAAGGTCAGAAAGTGAGGAGAGTCAAGCCAGCATTCTAAAAGAAGGAACACTAGGACCTAACAAAACTTTCTAATGCAAACCTGTCGGTATTCCCCTTAGTCGGTAAAGTATAAACTTATCCTCCTCGCGAGGGAAAGACTGAGAAGGTGGATCGCATAAGTATTATCTCAGATCTCAGTCTGTGAGGTTGATTGTTGCGAAAGAATCCTCGACTTGTATTACTTCTGTGTATACATTATTTTGCGAACTGTTATCCACATCTTCATAACTGTTGTTGTTTTACCACGTTTCGGCTGACTCATCCTCTGGCCTTCTTCAGGTTATTAACCGTGACGGGATATGGATGCTGATTCTTCTAACTGTATCCCTAGTAATTACTGCCTTCCATAGTTGTTGTCTCACCACATTTTGGTCAACTAATCCTCTGGGGTGCTTGAATAAGATTGAAACCGCTATCTTCAGACAATGCTCACCTGGACCCGTAGAGATTCAACACCTCGAACCACTGCGCCATGGATCCCGGAGACCCCATTCCAAAGCATTAAAAAAACTAAAACTAATATATAAATCGCAACTCACCTCTCAAGCTAAGCAGCAAAGAAACAACTTTCATAATAAAAACAATGTCGGGGGAAATCTGTTTTATGACCACAATACTTCAAAGACACACAAAGAAAAATATAAATCCTTAAGATAATTAATAAGAAAAATAAAAATGCTAAATCACCGATCGAGACACGCGCCACTTATTCATCTCTACGGCAATCGCAACCGTTCAACTCTATACGTGAGCGATCATTATGTCCCGCCACGCATTTGTTAGTATGTATATCCTGTATGTCCATCCCTCCTCGTGTTTGTAGCGGTTGCTGATTAAAGATGTAAAAAGCGATGTACTTAGTTTTGTGTATAGGTTGTAATCGTTTCGTATCTGAAAGACAAAAAGATTTATTTCGTTTCGTCTGCATGAAAATTCGTTATCAGTTATTTTTAACATTGTTTACTGTATAAATCATTGCTTTGCTTGATCGACACGATAAGTTGAAATAAGATGACTTTGCCACGCCATCTTGTTTTAAATGGATCTTTATTTCCTTAAAAAAAAGTTGTTTTTACTTCTTCTTCTTTTTCTTCTTCTTCTTTTTCTTCTTCTTTTTCTTCTTCTTTTTCTTCCTTTTCTTCTTCTTTTTCTTCTTTTTCCTCCTCTCCCTCCTTTTTCTTCTTCTTTGTCACCAATGTATATTCTTCTACAAGTGTAGTGGTATTGTTCTTCATTTTCTTCCTCCTCATTTTCTTCCTCTTCTTCCTCTTCTTCTTCTTCTTCTTCTTCTTCTTCTTATTATTATTATTATTATTCTAATATTCATTTTCTTTTCTTCTACAAAATTGTCTGTTGTTCTTTTTCTCCTTCTTCGTCTTTTGCGTGTCCCTATTATATTTCTTCTTCCGTTTGACTTTTACTTCTAAAACGTTTACTATTCCTATTTACTTGCCCCCCCCCCGAGGGAAGACACAAGGTCGGTTTTAAATGTGGGGAAAATCCAACTCCCTCAAAAGGGGTACTCTGGATAAGAACAAAAATAAACAAAAATAAAAATTGTCTCAGTCATGAAGGATTCCTTCTCCAATGACCGAGGACAGAAAAAGTGAAGTGCAGCAGATACTACACTGTGATCTTGGCCTAAAACAATTATTATTGTTGTTATTGTTATTCATATTATATTTTTCTTCTACAAAGTTTATTCTTGTTGTTCTTTTTTCGTCCTTTTTGCCTCCTTCTTTGTTTCTACAAAGTTTTATTGCTGCTTTTGTTCTTTTTCTTCTTTGTCTTCTTCTTCCTCTTTTTTATTGCCGTTGTGTTTTCTTTCACTTTTTTCTTCGATTTTTATATTTTCTTCTACATTTTTTAAGAATTCGTTTCTTTTTGTATTATTTGCCTTTTTTATATACTTTTTTCTTAATGATTTTTTTTCGACTGAATTTTTCTTCTACAAAAAGTTTTAATTCTTCATTTTTTGTTCAATCTTCCCCCTCCCATCTTGATTTTACAATCTTTCATTCTTTTGGAATGTTTTTTTTTTTCACATTTAATCTAAAAATTCTTTTTATTCTCCTACAAATTTTTTTTCGTTTTCATCTACGTTTTTTGTCTACGATTCTATAATTCTCCATTTTTTTTTTACAATGATTCACCATTTGCAATAATTCCTCATTCTTTTTCATCTTATTTTTTCTACAAAATTTCTTTTTATATATTTTATAAGGATCCTTTTTGTTGTAATTCTGCATTTTTTCTTTCTATTTCTTCTTCTTCTTCTACTTCTACTCCTTTTTCTCCTCCCTTTTCTTCTTCTTCTTCTACTCCTTTTTCTGCTATTGTAGCTTTTCTTCACCCCCTCATCCTCCAACTACTTTTTCCTCATTCATCGTCATCTTCTACTACATCATTTCCTTTTGCTTCGTCTTTTTCTTCTCCTGCTTTTTTTCGCACTCTTCTTTTCTTTTTCTGGTTATTACTGTTGCTGTTGTTCTTTTCCGTCGTTGTCATCATCATCAGCATCTTCTTCTTCTTTATATTATTATTATTATTATTATTATTATTATTATTATTATTATTATTATTATTATTATTATTAATATTATTATTATTGTTGTTGTTGTTATTATTATTATTATTATCATAATTATTATTATAATTATTGCTATTATTATTATTATAATTATCATTATTATAATTATTATTATTATTTATTATTATTATTATTATTATTATTATTATTATTATTATTAATGTTATTATCGTTATTATTATTATTGGCGGCTCACAAGGAGCATTCACACAGGTCATCAAAGATCTCTCATTGAGACCAACCTTTGGCGTTCCTCGGAAGCTGTGTGACAACAAGCCTGCTCAGATTTACAGTACTCTTCACCTCTTTCGATAACATTTACAACTGATTTTGCATTATCGCCACGGCCGCTTGCCATTGATTTCTCGCTGGCAGTGGCCATTTGTCTCCACTGGTATTTCCCCAAGTTCCCAGTTCTCTTCACAATTGTCCAGTGGAGGTATGGTCAGCGCTCTCTCCTCGGTCTTTCCATGCTCCTTGACCCTTCTCGACTATTTGGCATCACTCTTTGATGGGGGGGGGGTCGGTGATGAGGCAATGAGAGGATTGGATAGTGGACTTATAGATAAGCTGTCTCAATGTTCTTATTTTCATGTAATGCTTCATTTTTTGCCCCTTCAACAGTTTGTCTGGCCGGCTCATATGGCTCATCATTTAAGGGGTTTTCCTTAATATTTCAGCTGTTTTCATTATTATTATTCGTTGTATATTTCTTGCCATTCCTCTGATTCCAATTTCTTCCATTCCTTTTTCAAAGTTTTCCGAGATTGTTCCTAGTGCTCCTACTATTATAGCAATTTTTTTTGATTTTCTTCATCTTCCATATCCCTTTCAGATTACTGGATAGCTCTGTGTATTTGTTCCGTTTCTCCTTTTCTTGAGCAGCTGGAACAGCAAAGTCTGCATTTTGGCAGGACTTTTCTTTCTTGTTAATTATTACGACATCCGGTCTTCTTGCTTGAATGAGTGTATGTGTTTGTATGTCCATGTCCCATAGGATTTTGTGATTCTCGTTTTTAAGTACTGTTGCCGGCTTATGCTTGTACCATTTGTATGTGCATTCGAGATGCAGTTGTTTGCGTAATTCCCAGTGTACTGCCTTTCTCACTTGGTCGTGCCTGTTTTTGTATTCCTTTTGGGACAGTTTGCGGCATTCGCTTACTATATGGTTTATCGTTTTATCTATTATTATTATTATTATTATTATTATTATTATTATTATTATTATTATTATTATTATTATAACTTTCCCTTTTCTCATTCATCTCCCCCTCACCCTTCGCATTTTTTTTCTTTCGTTCTTTCTTTATTTTTTCTTCGTTTCTTCTTCTTGTATTCAAATATTCTTCTTTTCCCCTCACACCGTTTCCTCTGGTTTGCTTATATAATTATAAATTTAAATGACAATAAGGTTTCTCCAAATGGTATAAAATTCCTTCTCCTCCTCTTCTTCTTCTTCTTCTACTTTTTTTTCAATCAAATACCAAATCAAATCAAACAGATACTTTGCCCTCCTACCAATCTCGATTTCCCTAATAATCCTCTTCAAGTTTTTTTTTAAACAAACTCTCTGACAACCGCCCCCTCTCATACTCTCTGACAACCGCCCCCTCTCATACTCTCTTCGGGGAACGCATCTATCATTCATTACTTACTGTTTTATCAGATATCAGACGTAAGTGCGTGTCTTCCGACTAGCAACACAAAAAAAAAAAAAAGAAACAACAAAATAACAAAGAAAAAACTGAAATTGCATCTTTAAACACTGGGTGGTTGGAGCGGCAATAATCAAGCATTTTCATCTTCGTATAACCCAATCATATTCCCGGTTGCATACAAAGGAGCTTAACACGAATCGCTTTTCTAAGTCGATCACTTCTAAGATATATGCACATCATTGGCAACTACGTTTCCATTGGCCGACGTTTGCGAAAAGACAAAAGAGGATGGCGAGAGAAAACAATGGCAGTACAAGAGGCCAGCGGTTAAAGTCTAGACATTAATACCAGTGTCATCTTGTTTAAAACAGACACTAATTTTAGCGGCGGATGTAAATGACGAAAGTATCCTTGACATACGAGATTGACAACAACTGCACTCAAAATTACTATGCACAATAACAATGTCTCTTAGTTTGCAAGAGAAGAAACCTTTTCACTGAATTGTCTCGGTGTATTTTCAGCAAGAGTCCATAAAGTTATGCTTAACGGATGCAGTGTGTGTAGAGAGGTTATCGAACGAAAACATTAACTCAAGTAACCAAAGCTTTATAGAGTTTACTAGCTGTGGTATCTGCTGTCGTTGGGTCCTAATTAGTCACTTGAGCAGCGAAGGATGTACGATTCCAAAAACGGAAGCCAACAAAAGATGTACAATAGGTATTTTCGTCTCGTTCGAATAACGGCACCATTTCCTCGTATTATTCGAAATGCTGCTCCCATTTTGACTGTTATTCGGACTGTTTCGGTCGATGTAACCTCCGATCTTCTTCCGCTGCAAATTGCCGGACTCGGAATTATTTCTGTAGAACGCACTATTAAACAAAGGGTACCTTTCAAAATTTCATACAGACTCCGAAGTTTAAGATAAAGATTCCCGAGTTCGGCAAAATACATCTGAATAAGATCGGAAAGAAAATATTGTGAAAAAAAAAAGATTCAAAACGAGAACAGTAGTTCGAATAATTCAACCGAAAACAGAAACATAATATCATTCTCTATCCGTGTTTCTGTCACGTTGAATCGTCTACTACAGATAATAGCAATATCCAACATATCCAGGTTTTATTTAATTTGCTTTTCGTGAATTGCACAGAAACGAAGTCCGTTATTTTTTTCTGTTTCTGAATTTATTTATTTCTAAACGTATTAAGCCCGACTAACATACGTAGCACTATTGAAGTAAATACTGAAAATCAATACATAATATATTATATCTCAATATAATGCTATATGGGGATACGTGGAATAACTATATATATATATATATATATATATATATATATATATATACATATAAATGTATATGTATGCATATATATATATATATATATATATATATATATATATATATATATATATATATTCTTCAGAATAAAATTATCTAACAATCCACTGGTATGAAAACCTGTGATTATAAGCTTTACAAGTTATTACTGACAGTTATATTCTATAAGTACTATCCCACCTAAATAAGACTTGTTCGATATACAAGTAATTTGAATTGGAACTTGAAACTCATATTGTATAAATATTAAAAAAAAATCAACTTATATGTTAATTGATAGACAGATCCACCGGATCTCTCTCTCTCTCTCTCTCTCTCTCTCTCTCTCTATATATATATATATATATATATATATATATATATATATATATATATATATATATATATATATACATACAAAAATTAAATTTTTTATACCGGACCAATTATATAAACAAAGGAAATCGCTCCAAGGAAATAACTACATCGGACCATTACATTATGATGTGGATTACTGAAAATACAGTTTCGAGCATTTTACAACACTGATATCAAAGACATTCACTTCAGATTTTACCATGCAACTTGAATGTGAATTTTTATATCATTTTCATTAACTTCCCTTACTCTATTACATTTAAATACTTAAACAACTTTTAATTGTGATTTTTCATGTCTCACTGACTTTAGCAAATAAGGTGTAAACCATTATAACTATTTGCTAATATTTTCTCCTCTGAAGAGATTGTAGACATCGAAATCTTTTAGGATAAGGAGTTATAATATTTCAAATGTATTCTTTGTCTTACATAGAATAATAAAAATCTTTTGATCTAAAAGTCAAACATTTCACGTCATAAATTTTTAAATTCATTGAATGACTAAAATTATATATATATATATATATATATATATATAATGATTACTATGATTATTTTTAATACCTACGGACACTAGTGTTTCATACTTTCGGGAATAATCAGGAAGTCACGGTTACTCTTTGTCGGGAGATTTGAACCCGGTCACGAAGCCATCTCTGGCTCGATTAGCAAGGAACAAACCACTCGGCAAACGTTAACGACGGCGAGAATATAAATGAATATATATATTGACATGAAAATATTTGTTGAAATGAAAATATATATTAAAATGAAAATATATATTTAAATGAAAATATATATTGAAATGAACATATATATTGAAATGAACATATATATTGAAATGAACATATATATTGAAATGAAAACATATATTGAAATGAACATATATATTGAAATGAAAATATATATTAAAATGAAAATGTATATTGAAATGAACATATATATTGAAATTAACATATATATTGAAATGAACATATATATTGAAATGAACATATATATTGAAATGAACATATATATTGAAATGAACATATATATTGAAATGAAAACATATATTGAAATGAACATATATATTGAAATGAAAATATATATTAAAATGAAAATGTATATTGAAATGAACATATATATTGAAATTAACATATATATTGAAATGAACATATATATTGAAATGAACATATATATTGAAATGAAAATATATATTGAAATGAACATATATATTGAAATGAAAATATATATTGAAATGAAAATATATATTAAAATGAAAATATGTATTGAAATGAACATATATATTGAAATTAACATATATATTAAAATGAAAATATATATTGAAATGAAAATATATATTTAAATGAAAATATATATTGAAATGAAAATATATATTGAAATGAACATATATATTGAAATGAACATATATATTGAAATGAAAATATATATTGAAATGAAAATATATATTAAAATGAAAATATATATTGAAATGAACATATATATTAAAATGAACATATATATTGAAATGAACATATATATTGAAATGAACATATATATTGAAATGAACATATATATTGAAATGAAAATATATATTAAAATGAAAATATATATTTAAATGAACATATATATTGAAATGAACATATATATTGAAATTAACATATGTATTGAAATGAAAATATATATTGAAATGATAATATATATTAAAATGAAAATATATATTGAAATGAACATATATATTGAAATGAACATATATATTGAAATGAAAATATATATTTAAATGAACATATATATTGAAATGAACATATATATTGAAATGAAAATATATATTGAAATGAAAATATATATTAAAATGAAAATATATATTGAAATGAACATATATATTAAAATGAACATATATATTGAAATGAACATATATATTGAAATGAACATATATATTGAAATGAACATATATATTGAAATGAAAATATATATTAAAATGAAAATATATATTTAAATGAACATATATATTGAAATGAACATATATATTGAAATGAACATATATATTGAAATGAACATATGTATTGAAATGAAAATATATATTGAAATGAACATATATATTGAAATGAACATATATATTGAAATGAACATATGTATTGAAATGAACATATATATTGAAATGAAAATATATATTTAAATGAAAATATATATTGAAATGAACATATATATTGAAATGAACATAAATTTTGAAATGAACATATATATTGAAATGAACATATATATTGAAATGAACATATATATTGAAATGAAAATATATATTGAAATGAAAATATTTATTGAAGTGAACATATATATTGAAATGAACATATATATTGAAATGAAAATATATATTGTAATGAACATATATATTGAAATGAACATATATATTGAAATGAACATATATATTGAAATGAAAATATATATTGAAATGAACATATATATTGGAATGAACATATTTATTGAAATGAACATATATATTGAAATGAACATATATATTGAAATGAAAATATATATTGTAATGAACATATATATTGAAATGAAAATATATATTGAAATGAACATATATATTGCAATGAACATATTTATTGAAATGAACATATATATTGAAATGAACATATATATTGAAATGAACATATTTATTTAAATGAACATATATATTGAAATGAACATATATATTGGAATGAACATATATATTGAAATGAACATATATATTGAAATGAACATATATATTGCAATTAACATATTTATTGAAATGAACATATTTATTGAAATGAACATATATATTGGAATGAACATATTTATTGAAATGAACATATATATTGAAATGAAAATATATATTGAAATGAACATATATATTGCAATGAACGTATTTATTGAAATGAACATACATATAGAAATTTACTTTTGTATAAATCATAAATATCATTCAAGAAGGCCGAAAGTTATAATGTGATTTTAACATCACGATCTGTGTACGTGGAATTAAGTGACGAACATATCATTTCAACGTAAAATGCTCAACAATAAAAACCAAGTTCTTAAAAGGGGCAACTCACAAGGAGCAGATGAATGAAGCGTTGCGCTACGTAAAAATTAGCGAAAATGAAGTGAAGGTGGAGGAGTCGTGTCTCCGCTTCATGGAGACAAACGGAAGATATATCCTGCAGATTTCAACAAGTTCATGACCTTAAAAGTAAATACACTTTTCTTACACCGTCAAAATTATGATTGTCAGTCTGGTGAAGTTGATGTTGATATAGAAAAAGAGAAATTCTTTGCCGAAAGGAAGAGATTACAGTATTTTGTGAAAGCCCCAGAAAAGACAAAATCAATGGACCTGTTGAACTTTTTAACTTTATACAGAGATACCACTTTGGGGATTCCGTTCCTTAAATTGTGATCTTGCTGCACATTTTCCTTACCCGAGTTAATAGCGTTTCCAGCTGCGAGCACTCTTTCTCGACACTGAAGACCATAAAGAACTACTTTCGATCAACAATGAGCCAGGCAAGGCTTGCACACTTGGCATTCCTCTCCAAAGGGAGGGAACTTGTTGATAGAGTGGATTTTGATAGAGTTATTGATAATTTTGCATAAAAAACACGAAAAGTCTGTTTGTAAATTTTCAACCAACTTGATGCCTTGCGGTAGTTCTCTAACAAAACGAAATTTATAGCATTATTTGCAATTTATAAATAAATTTATTTAAAATTTTTAAAAACTATTTAAAAAGGGGGTTGAAACATTAATAAAAACGTAAATAAAATGATTTTATCATTTCATAATATTTTCATATTTTCAAATGTTCTCATTTAAATTTGAATATAACATTTTTTTTTTAAAATGTGTGACTCTTCATTTCTTTAATTTCGTGCTTATAACGAGTGATTATACACACGGATTTCAAACAGCACCGATACAAAACGTTTTTCTTCTTTGGCAGGCTCGACCTCTTAATAACAACAACGTGAAGACAAAGAAAAGAAAACTACATCGGACTATCTTCTCCTTGATAAAGCCATGTTTTTGACGAAAATTCGAACTTCAACAACAACAAAAAAATAAATAAAAATGATTTTATCATTTCATTACATTTTCAGGTTTTCAAATGTTCTCATTTAAATTTATATTGTTTTATTTGTTTGTGTAGCCAATTAATTTAATTTAACAATTTTTAATAATCTGAATCATACGCATTTCTTTTGAAAAACTTTGGTTTCCTTTGTTTATATATCCAGTCTGCATTGACATTTTACGTAGCGAGTTAATTTTATTTAACACATATTTTTTCAATAATTTTAATAATATGTTTTTGTTTTGAAAATAATTAATTTTCTTTGACAATAACGGTATATGTATAGGAGTACTGTAATAAAATGAAAATCTACGACTAATAGCAGCAATTTAAAATTAGATCCTTGATTGTAATTCCATGAAAATAAATATTTTGTGGACGTTTTGGAATTTAGAAGGTTAACAGGTTATCAAATGCTAGCGGAGGGAGGGGAGGCACAAATCTTACGACCGCTCCGGGTGGCAAATATTATTACTACGCCACTGCTTAGAAGAAAACATTGTACGTCTGATATTATTAACTAATCATAGAATAAAAATGTATAATGTTGTTGTTTTTGTTTTCCCCCGATTTAAATAAAAATGCATTTAATGAAAAAATATACAACATAATTCGGTTTTCTAAAGTTTTCTAATTAAAAAATGATGATTCCTTTGGTGATATATTTTATATATTTTGTCGAATTAGAGCAATAAATATGAAACCTTTTTTTTTTTTTTTTAACCGAACTCAATCCCAAAACTGAGGCATATTTTAACATGTATTTCATGTAGTAAACTCTATATAGGAAAAACCTTAGAGAAACAACCGTTCATTAAATTCAGCTTCGGTATAATAATGGACGAACAAGTAAGTTCGTCCATGAGACTGTGATTATAGATCTCAACAAGCGGTCACGGCAGTAGCTGCTTTGCATGACGTTTCTGATGAAGAATTTGTTTTTCATGTCGTGTTGCAAAAAGTTCCAATCAATTTGGTCTAAGAATGTTTTAGCAGCGTCACAATTATGGACACAGTTTGAATTAATAGTGAAAATAACAATTTCCCATGAAAGTAATTCCAACATAGATTTTCATTAATATAATCGAAACAGAAAAAAAAGCGAAGAAGTTCGTTTGTTTTTGTTTAGATTCTGAGACGGACAGAGAGACTTTGTTGTTTGTTTTTATTTAACGCTAATCATGCCGGTCTGAAATAATGAATTATCTTCCCTTTAGGGTAAAGAAAAGCGACAATACCTTTTGCCCGAGGAAAGAGTATATAGTCCATCATTGCCACCATCTTTATTAGACCTAGTTGAAAAATTCATCTTTATTTTTCTTCATTTCTCTTCCACCTCTTCCTTCCTTTTTTTTTTTTTTACAAAGTAATCACCACTTATCAAGGCTTGGAGGTCACGCGAGGATAAGGGTTAATGGGTATACATTAGTCAATGTAATTATAGCGTTTTAAAGATAGGTATTAGGATTTTTGTAAGTTGGATTATATAGGGGTACGGTTCATCAAGAACTTGTTTACATTGGACTTGAAGACAATCAAATTGTGGTCACCTGGGAAGCAGGTCAAAGGAAGAGTGTTCCACATGCGTGCAGCTCTAAGAAATAAGCTCTGCTCATGGAATGTACGTTTAGATCTGGGCACGGATAAAGTTTCCTCTTCTTTTTCATTTCTGTTACTACTACTACTACTACTACTACTACTACTAATAATAATAATAATCTCTTCTCTATATAAATAAAATGAACTCATTTTTCCCCTCCGACTTTGACGTTTATAGGACTGCACCTGTATACATTTGGTGCAGCCGTATCATTCACAAACTGAATCACGACATCTGCCGTATGTTATAGGGTTATTACATATCAAGGATCTCGCTGATCAGAGTTTCCTATATTCTGTCTGGTGAGAGTCCACTGTAAAAATCGGTTACATTTAATGGAAGTAGTAAAGTAAACTCTCTCTAACAAATTCATCCTACCACCGCCACTAACTTACACCGTTCCAGACCGTTCACAGGAGACATTTAAAACCGACCACCGGTTAGAATTTATCTAAAAACTGGACTGGACTTACGCTGAAACGAACCACGCTTACTTTGCCATTGGTTAGCATAAAACATAAACACAATTTATAAAGCATTTATTATAATAAAATTAGATTCAAACAGAACACAATCCGTTACCTGGAATTGAATTCACAATTACATTACTTCGATTTCGTTATAACCCGCGTGGTTAAAGTTTAATGAAAACCTGAATTGACATTTACGTGAAACGCACCAAACTTACTTACTTACACAAACACAACTTCCGTTTCGCTCTTTCCTTACGTGCTTTTTTGCTTTCTTTCTTTCTTTCTTTCTTTCTTTCTTTCTTTCTTTCTTTCTTACCTTTCGTTGTCTTTTTGCTTTCCTTTCGGTCTTTCCTTCTTTCTTTCTTTTCTCTCCATTTTCTGCTCTTTCCATTGTTAAAACGAAACGAAACAACCGGATATTCCAGGTTTTACTTACACTCTATCACTCTACGACTATTACTTGTGTATCCAACTCTATTTGTGCCAGTAAAAAAAAGTAGCATTTATTGCTTTTGGTAATAATTATTAATTGCTTATTTGTTTTGTTTTTCACCCCTTTTTTAGACTAACCATTCTTTAATCTCACTATAAAATCGATTTTTCGAACTACATTTTAGGTGGGGGGGGCATTCCAACCTCCGAAGGGGGTTTGTATTACTGTACACATAGATTCGAACAAGTTGTCAAAAAATACATAACAAATAAATGTTCTCAAAGCCAAGATCAGTTACTTTTCTGCCAAACTGGATATCTTTTTCGTGTTTTTATTCAATGTAACATATTTATTCGGCTCGAAAACCATACAGTGTTTACCGATGTATTCGAAAATTCAGGAAGGCGTCTCACACCCTCTTTAACACCGTAAGTATAGAAAAAGGTGTTATAAATAAAAAAAAATATACAAAATACTATTAAAAACACGCCGAATATATGTCAACCTATGTCGCATTAACATGTATTGAGCGAGTTTTTAACAGTATTTCATTAGGTTTTTTATTTATAACATCTTTCCCAATTCAATGTAACATGTTTATTCAGCTCGAAAACCATATAGTGTTTACCGATGTATTGGAACATTCAAGATGGCGTCTGATTCTCTCTTTAACACGGTAAGTGTGGGAAAAGATGTTATAAATTTTGTATAGTTTTTTATTTATAACACCCTCTTCCATACTTACGGTGTTAATGAGGGTGTGAGACGCCATCTTGAATTTTCGAATACATCCGTAAACACTGTATGGTTTTCGAGCTGAATAAATATGTTACATTGAATAAAAACACGAAAAATATATATATCCAGTTTGTCAGAAAAGTAACTTATCTTGGCTTTGATAACATTTATTTGTTATATATTTGTTTTTTTTTTTTGTTTTTTCACAACTTTTTCGAATCTATGTGTACAGTAATACAAACACCCATTTTGTGTTTTATATAGATAAAGTACAATTGTTGAATGTTACTGTTTTGATTATATTCGTTGGGGGGGGGGACAATTAAATAATTAAGAAAGATTAAAATGAAGCGAAATTTAAGTTTCCGTTCCATTTTTACAACAACCGTAAAACAGTGCATACTCAGCAAGTTTTATCGTATTTTATTTATTTTTTTTGCATAATTAATGATGGAAGTATTTTTCTGTTTATTTTCTTAACATCTGTTAAAAAAAAAAATAATTTGTACATTCTCTTGAAAAAAAGAATCAAACTTTTCTCTACTTTCACATGTGTTCCATTTTAACAAACTGAGCCACAGCAACGCGTGGCCGGGTACAGCTAGTAATAATAATAAAACAATAATAATAAAACTGTATCTTTGTTGTGAAAGCAGATAAAGTGGTTAATTATCCAACAGCTATATTTGCCAGGGATGCCACCGCATGTATTGTTATATATTTGTTATCATCTAGGTTATCCTTGAGGGGTACCAAATTGAGCTTTCGTTACATTTGAATATGTTATATAGAGTTCTTCATTTAGGGGCACATTTTACGTTTTCTATATAACATAAGAAAGATTCCGTGTGATTGTCTCTAATATAAATGGTTGTGTGTTTGATTATCATAAAGGGAATCGTGTGTGTGACATGTAATTTCTGAACCTACCTCTGCTTCTTCTCGCTGTTGAACCATCTGGAAATTTCTCATCCTGGAGGGAGACTTGATACCTGTTTGACGAAGATTTATCACTCCAAGAAGATAAAATGGTTTTATAGTTTTTTATTTCACTTTCCCCAGAGGTTCTGCAGAAGTGGAAGTGAAATCGGCTTGTGTTAGTTCTTCTTCACACACGTCAGCGTTCGTCTCCCCCCTCCCCAGTTAAGAGGGTGAGACCATGGAAAAACGTCCGTCTTCTTCAAAGCTCAAATCAAATCTCCAGATCTAGCCAACCACGTCACACATACGTAATTTGGTCAGCTGACCTTTGGTTCTGGTAAACGTGTCTACCTCCACGTTTACTCACTTCTCTCTCTCTCTCTCTCCCTCTCTCCTTCTCTATTCTCTTATAGAGACACAGAGAGAGAAAATAGAAAGAGTAAGAAAGCCAGAGAGGGGGGGAGAGATGCTCGTTAACAGTATTGCAACTGAAATTTGGTGTACTAATTATCATGTTGTGAAATATAAACCAATCCAAGCTTTGCAATGGCACGTAGCTTGCAGTAAAAAAAAAATTAACAAACAATATCATAGAAACAACAATCTTAACAGGACCTTTCACAGATGAATATATCTTCATTCCATGCATTCCTATGATTCCACCGGATACATCATTACATTTTAGCAAATTGGACTTTCCAATTTAATTGTCATTTGCAATAACCATCAACAAAGCACAGGGAACAATCTTTACAATTGTGGGCCTTACAGTTACACACTGACTGTTTTTTCACATGGATAATTTATGTTACATATTCAAGAGTCACCAAACCGGAAAATCTCTATCAGCTAAGAAAATGAAACAACAAAAACTGTGTACCCATGCAAAATGGAAATTTAAACCTATAAGAAACATGCTTTTTCTCATTTTGGAACTTTTTCCATTGCGCCAATTTGAGCCACAGCAACGCGTGGCAGGGTACAGCTAGTATATATATATATATATATATATATATATATATATATATATATATATATATATATATATATATAATGTATCTATTTACTATGCCTCCCCACGGGACAGAGTTAGACACCAGGGTCGTTTTTTTAACGTAGAGAAAAGGTACAAAAATAAAAAAATTGTCTCAGTCGTGGAGGACTAATGCTCCACCGAAAGAGAACAAGAAATGGAAGTGCAGCATCTGAAGAACAGATACTACACTTTGATCTTGACCAAAAAGGCCAAAATATATTATATAATGTAAATCCGAATGGCTTAGCGTATTATGTGAGATTAAAAAAAACATTTTCGTTTTTTTTGGAAAGACTTTTTGTATTCCTACACACCAATAAATAGGAAATAAATATAGAATATTTTTTGTATTGATTTTGTACACACACACAAACACACACACACACATAACTCTCTATATATTATATATTGGTTTATGAATATATTTATATATATTGGCATAATACTAATTAATTAATTTCATATATATATATATATATATATGTGTGTGTGTGTGTGTATGTGTGTGTGTGTGTGTGTGTGTGTGTGTGTGTGTGTGTAGTGGAGTCAGGAAAGGTGAAAGTAGAAAAACACGAGGACTGGTGAGAGTACGAAAAACATTTATATCCAGAACAGGGTTAGTGATACAGGAAGATTAGTAAGTCCGTGGAGAGTCGTCTTTGTACGACATCCGGATAGCTCTCATTGAGCGGTCTATACTTGCTGTTTATATGGCTAATGGATAAGTCCATCCTAGTGATTATAAGGGTGTTTATGTCTCCACAACAATATATATATATATATATATATATATATATAATATGCCTAATATCTTTTCAGTCATAGGAGGGCGCTAAAAAATTAATTAAAAGAAGTGGTACTGATCCCCCACCTCACCCCATCGAACGGGCACCTATACTGGGTGAGGGTTGGCCTAGTTATAAACCATATGCTTTTAATCTGTCACTACACTGAAACAATAGGAAGGGGGCCTCCTCGATCATAGACGACACATTTCCCAGAGCTCGTGACATCACCAAATTATACAGTCTGTAAACTTATATCGTTAAAGAAGTAGATAAGCTCTGCCTATTGCCTAAGTTCCACACTTATTCCTAGTTAAATACGCCAACCGCAGATTTAAAATACGTACCAGAGACTTGTTGAGACGATTTTTGCCTGGCCTTAATTCTTTCATTCCTGACTAGAACAACTAACGACAACTCCACCATATACTAATTGCTTCTTTCAAAATCGAGCAAATGCCGCTGATAGCGTGCTATGAATCCAATTATATCCGATACATAATTTGCCTCCAAGAAAACTGCCTGTATCTATTCCGCATAATAAACATTCTTCCAAATTATTATACGCCTAAACTCTACCCTAAATTTGTATGTTCTAATGCATTTTTATACTGTATTTCCGTAAGTTATAAACATCTATCCGGAAAACTAATTGCTCATCTTCCCAAACTGCTATAAAATCACATAAATTACACGTACATTTGGAGAGGAGTTTAGCCTTCGGTCCCTAACTTTAGCAGGCTGACCTTTTAAAAATCGATAAACACTAAAAATCTATAGATTTTTATTTCTAAGGCATGTACTAGCGTATAATCTTATCCTGTAGCTTAATTATAAAATGGATATTTACTAGCATTTCAGCCTGGCGTTGCCCGGGTATTTGGAGGTGTATGTTGAGCAAAAAAACAAAAAACAAACAAACGGTAAATGTTTTTTAAACTTTTATCCCTATTATGACCCCTTAACATTTATTGTTATTAACTAAGATCCATGTCCAAGGAACCTATATCTAAAATTTCAAGTGTTAAGACCCAAATTAGCGGAGGTGTTTGGTAGAGTTCTCAAAGGTCAAATCGTTGAACTTTGATCCCTTAACAGCCAAATTTCTGGCCGAAAACAGATTCCAAAGATTTTCCCAAATCTCAGTACCCTGTATATCAAATTTCGAGTCTGTAGACTGAAAATTGAAAGAGTTATTGCGTAGGGAAATGTACACATACACACACACATGCACACATAGACACGTTCACTTTTATATGTATATATAGATTAACAATAGTTTTGTACTTAGATTTAAAGTGATCTGTATTAAATAGCAACTCTTTATCTCTTTCTTTAATATGGGTGACAGTAGTACAAAAAACTGAGCCGATACTCCTTTTTTAATTAATTGGAAAGCTTAATGAGATGAGTATTATTTATTCGTTTATTTATTGCTGACTATTATCTTTATATCTATTATCGTTTTTTTGTTGCTTCACGACGTTTCGGCCAATTATTCCTCAGGCCTTTGTCAGGTGATAACCGCGACGGGATAGGAACTCCCTAATAAATGACCTCCATGATAAAATTGTTTCTGAGATAGGTATATTTGCTGACGATACCGTGTTCTATAACAGTCACGAGGGGAAAAATGAACACATATCTAGGGAAATGGCAAAAACACTAAAGAAAGACCTCCAATCTGTAGTGGAATGAGGACAAAATGAAAGGTCACGTTCAATGTTGCCAAGCTAAGCTCGTTTATTCATTAATAACAAGAAACCTTCTCAACCACCAACAGCAATGGCTAAAGAAACATTAACTGAAAGTACTTTTTCAAACTCATTGGCTTAACGTTCACAGGAAACATGAACTGGAACAGATATACTGAGAGCATGCCAAGGCCGCTTCGGAGAAGGTGGGCTCTCTCTACCGTGCTAGAAAGCTACTTACGCCTGAAAGTATCCTGTACCTCTACACGTATGAAATATTGTTGTCATATTTGTGCTGGTGCATTTGCTACTAGTCTCTCGCCCCTGAATAGGGTTCAAAAGAGAGTCGCCAACTTCATAAGTCCTAAACTGTCATCAAAGCTTCAATCTGTCCCATCGATGAAATGCTGCATCCTTCAACCTGTTCTACAAGTATTTTAATGGTGAATGCTCCGACGAACTACTTGTACCCCTTCGACGTAAATACCCCAGACAAACCCGACAAGCAGCAAAATCCCACCCCTACACAGTAGAGATCCCCAGATGCAAGAAAGCCTTCTATTATAATAGTTTTTTCCCTAGAACTGCTAGACATTGGAACTCCCTTCCGGGTTCTTGCTTTCCCAACTACGCTGTACTGTAATGCAGAAGTTCAAGTGTCATGTGAACAAACATCTCGCTGCTCAACTACCTATATAGTATCTCTGCAACTTATGCCTCCGATAGTAACCCCCTACTTCAAAGTGTGCCGTGTTTGGGGTGAAAATGGAATAAAAAAGGGGAGAGGCAAAGTTACATTTTTGCTCTGGGTAACACCGAGTAAACCTGCTAGTTAAATATAAATGAACCAGTGGGACCCCCTCAAAATTTCACAGTTGATTTAAGAATATTTCACGTTAAAATGTGCAAAGTTGGAATTGTTTTCCTTTGTGACATCAGACATTAAATTACTCATGAATATATGATTGGAAGATTTCATTTTTTTTATATTGCGTGTAAAAGATTTTACCAGCAAGGTAAAAGCTGTCAGCGAAACAGCAAGACTCTTCCTTAACATAAGCAAAACAAAGGTAACGAAAACCTAATTGTGGACAATCAAAATGTTAAAAAATGTAGACGATTTCAACTACGTTGTTGCAGTTTCCATAAACAAAGTAAATGACACCAAAGAAGAAAGACGACACATTGCAATGGCAAGAACAGCAATGATTGTGCTAACTAATATCTGAAAAGACGGACCCATGTGACAACGCACAAAGAAACAATTCCTGCAAGCTTTTGTATTCTCAATAGCAACATACGGAGCAGTATGTTGGGTTTGAAGAAAGTCGACAAGAGGAAAATTGCCGATTTGAATTGTGGTGCTACCGTAGACTTTTACGTGTAAGCTAAGTGGACAAACGTACAAACGAATGGGTTCTAGAGAAGCAGAAGACTGCTGGACAACATCAATGGAAAAATTTTGGGACATGTGATCAGAACAGACGGCCTAACAAAGGATATGCTCTTTGGTGCAACCCCTTGCAAAAGAGGACGTGGAAGGCCGAAAGAAGAATGTCAGACAACGTGAAGGGCATCACGGACATTAGCATGGCTGAGTTGCTCACAATGGCGCAGAACCGGAGTTAATGACGACGATTCGTGGAGAATTCCACGATTGGTCAGTAATGAGCATTCTGTTAGAGAGAGAGAGAGAGAGAGAGAGAGAGAGAGAGAGAGAGAGAGAGAGAGAGAGAGAGAGAGATAACTGATAACCTACATCGGAGCATTAAAGCTGCTTAGGCATATTATTATATAAAATTATGAGACACCGTCGATAATCCAGGTTTACTGTCTTCATCTGTGTGCACTGTGCGGACTGGAAACCTGATTGTGTCAAGTTCGAATTTAGTTCCTTCAATAGAAACATTTTCATTAAAAACAAACTCGACCTTATATCTAACATTCCGAAAAAGAAGTAAATAAAATAACGCTTACAAAACTTTTTCTTTTTCTTCTTTCGAGAAAAAAAAACAACTTGTCATTTTCAGTTAAATGTTCGCCCAACTCCTCACATAGTACTCCTGTAACTTATGCCCCTGATAGTAGCCCCCTACATCAAAGTGGCAATGTGCCTTGTTTGGAGTGAAAATGTAAAAAAAAAATAAACCCTGCGATGGTCCAATGGGATGTTTTTCACCCCAATTTTGCTTAAGTGCACATAATTCCTAGTTGACAGCTTATTTCTATTCCTTCCTCTCACTATTTTCCTGAATCAGTGAATGTATAGCACACGTGGTATGGTGCAGTTGTATCTCATTTTTTTTTGCAGGTGAATCAGATTGAAAAGTAATGTTTATGTAATGAACTTATGTTCAATTTTCTTGCCATTTCAATTCATGGAAACATTTTGTGTTTACTTATAAAAACACACATTCATGTTTCTTGCTATTTCAATTGATGGGTACATTTTGTATTCATCATAAATATTAAAAATAACACAAATTTGTGTATCTTGTGGGTATTTAAAAAAAATAAATGTGATCTCAATTTAAGATTTTGAAATGTTTCCTTAGTTTTATACTTTATTTTATTCCATTATTTCATGTCAATATCAACAAGCTACCAGTGATTAAAACTGTTCAACAAGGACTGTAAATATATCTTGAACCAGCAGGATATTTTACAAAATAATGACACGATATATATTTTTGTATTTGGGTATATAAACACCCCATGGGACTAACCATGTTTTGAACACCTAAGGGACTAATGCAGAGTTAAATAAATAAAACCAATAGGTTTCTATTTTGTTTATTAAAAATGTAACATTCTTAAAAATGTAACATTTTTAAAAATGTAACATTATTAAAAATGTAACATTTTTAAAAATGTAACATTTTTAAAAATGTAACATTATTAAAAATGTAACATTTTTAAAAATCTTTTAGAATGCATATTCTCTCTTTTCGCCATAAAATAATTGTAAGTAAAAATAAATCTTCGGTAATCAGGCGATCGCACTTTTGAAAAAATGGTGGCAAGTAATAATGTAATACAAACACGACACTATTATATAAACTAGCGGGACCCATGGAAATTCCACAGCTGCATCGTTCATCTGTTAAATATTTCTGCCGTCCTTGATTTTCTATGGCTGGCTGGCGATAACACAAACCCAACAACATTATTACATCACTTTTGTTCAAACTGAAGCATACTTATCTTTGGTTTACAGTTCCAGAAAATATCTGGTTATTGAATATAGAAGTGAAAGTGGAAGCCTCCGTTCAGTGTCGAAAGACAATGGATACCCGCTGTAAGGGTAGATGCGCGTGAAATTATGAGGCAAGGGTTGCGCAATATCTACCATACTTTTCCTGAATCGGCACTGCTTGAGTCCAGTGTAAAGTAGAGGTCCAAGACGACCGAAAACAATGCCGAGATAAGCAGAGAGCACATACAATGCCTGGAATTTCCGCATGGTCACCCATTTTAGTATTGACCAAACTCAACGTTACTTAACTTCAGTGATCTAACGGGAACCAGTGTCGACGTGATTAGTCCAATATTGAATATATTTTCAAAGTTATATGAATTTTTGACGTATTTCTATTCTATAGATGCCCGCCAGGAATGCAGACAACGCAATAACATTATTGTATCATCCTTGTTGTGGTAGACATGTCTTCATCTACGTAATATCGTTAGTTTAGTTTCAGATTGTGTCTTGCTATGGGAGTCTAGAAGAAGTTTGTCACATAGTTACATTCTATAAACATCACGCGTCATCGTACTATTTTAGGACTGAACAGGTAACAGACTTTAATCAACAATAGTAAGGTGTGCTCTTTTTTTCTACACCATTTTTCTCACAGAAAGCAGTTGCTAGTCCTTTTCTGCTCGATGGTTATTCTCATAGTAGGTGCTCGACTTGGTGTGTCAGAATTTTTGGGGAATTTTTTAAACCCCTAACAAAAAACTGCGAATAAAATATAAAAAACTCGTAATTTCTCTTTTTAAAGTGGGTTATTTATTTTCTTTATGGAATATACTTCCAAAATAAACTATTAAAGTCGTTTAAAAAATAATAGAAATGTTATTTCTTATTAAAAAAAAAACAGTATTTACAAAGTGCCTGCGCGCGTTCATACAACCATTTTGTTTACGTAATGAAATCAATTGCATTTTACGAGTTAATTTTTTTTCAATTTTTTTCAATTTAAAAATTTATCCAATTTTTTTTATTGGTTCAATTTTTACGATATTTTCCGGTTCAATGTGAAATTTTATGCTCTTTCTAATAAAACGAATATAATATTCTAGACAAGGGCTTTTTTAAAAATTCACCCCCCCTATTTTTAAATGTCTATTAAAATGAAAATAATTCATGTTCTCACCTAAAATTTATATATCACAAATCGAAGATAAAAGATCAGTAAATAAAATAAGCTAATTTAAAACAAAAAAGAACAGTTATTTGCAAATTTACCTGTAAAGTCCAAAGTATAAAACCTTTTTTCTAAAACCACGTTAATTTTTAAGTGAAACCTTATAATCTTGTTATATTACAAAGAAAGTTTCGTTTAATTACGACAATTATTTCTATTTCATTCAATGTCTTTTTTAGATATTAAAAAAATTCACTCCATAAAGAAGAAATAAAATATATTAAATCAAAAACTCATGCATTTCTTTAAGAGAGTAAAAAATAATAAAAAATCGCTCGACTGGTTATTTTTATCGGCAAAACTGATAAGTGAAATGAGACTATTTTTCAGCTACGGTGGCCTATATTTACTAACTTTTATTTACAGCCAGCAATAGAAAGAGATATTAATTATGTCGCTTACAGGCCACCATAATTCAAAACTCTAAGAAAGAGAGACGGTTATCTCCCCTTTTTTCCATTTGAGATGAGCTGAAGTCGCGATATTTTTTAATACTCGCTTAAAAAGTATTTTATTTAAAAAAGACATGGAATGTAAAATATAAACATGGATAAATTCTTAACAATGAAGAATGGAAGTACCCATTGAATAGTATTTTTTATAGGTAAGTGATTTTTTTAAATTTATATATAAATATATTTTATCGAAGTAAATTAAAATGCGTTGATTTTCTTTAAATCTTAAAAAAAAACAAATATTGCATAATTTGCTATTAAACCTGTTATTTTTTTAATTTGGTCTTTGCTCTTTTAATTGAAAATAAATTAGGGTTTGAATGACATTTTTCAAATATTTATAAGCTTCGAAATTCAATTTTTTATGACGCATATTTAATGGCGGTTTCTGCCACTGCTAGTGCTCGACTAAGCTCAAATCTATGTCTCACCCCTGCAGAGCATTCACAGCAAAAACTTATCTAGTCACCATCACTGCCAACAACTTTCCTTTGTTCCTCAATGTACCTGGAGCTAAACGTAACTTCCATGAACAGAGTTTCTTTCAAAGAACTATCCACCTATAGAACACAATACCCCAGGGTTGCTTTCCAAATGACTGTAACATGGTGGTTTTCAAGTCCAATAATAACAAAGTCTGTAAAATTTAAACTACTGTTACCAATCCTCCCACTTGTTTCAATGCCACCCTCCTGACAAGCGCCTTGACTTTTATCCTAGAGTGATCTCTACGTCTTTGAAGCAGCGACTAATTTGCATATAAAAACGATCAAAAAAGCCACAGAAAAATCAGGTGAAGTTAAACCATTATACATATATAATGTTTTGCATTTTAGGTCGATTTTAGCTTTTTAACAGGGGTGGAAAGTGGTAACTTACGAACGTGAAATAATTATTGTTATATAAGTTCTGCACCAAATCGACTGATCAAGACAAAAGCTTAATATTTAAAGATAGACAATTATTATATATCTAACCCAACAGGTTGGCATTTTATTGCAGTTCGCTGTCAAACAGAAAGTACGATAACGCAGCGTGGTCTTTGACTTGTTGACTGCACTATGCAATAAATAACCGTGGTCAGCGGAAACCCGTAGATAGAGTAAAGGGTACAATGGCTCCAACAAAACGGGACGCGTCCGTTGCCCGGTTGCGAACCGGAGTTGACCAGTGGCGGGGAAGTGAGTAGCTATACGCGCTTAGCGAGACGAGACGTGCGTTAAGAAGTGATCGAGGCGCCAATAAAGACATCTTCATTGCACGTCTTTAAAATTCTTAATTATATTTATTCCCGAAAAGTAATTTGTCACGAGAAGAAATAAGCTTTATGTGATTTGAATTGTTGCGCGCAAGGGATGACTGCATTAAACTGCTGACCAGTAAATGTCGATTGTGGTCCCCAGCGAGCATTAAACCCGTGGAATAGTTAACGTCGGTTCGATCACACACGTTAATCGATAATACACGGATGATGATGATGATGATGATGATTATTATTATTATTATTATTATTATTATTATTATTATTATTATTATTATTATTATTATTATTATTATTATTATTATTATTATTATTATTATTATTATTATTATTATTATTATTATTATTATTATTATTATTATTATTATTATTATTATTATTATTATTATTATTATTATTATTATTATTATTATTATTATTATTATTATTATTATTATTATTATTATTATTATTATTATTATTATTATTATTATTATTATTATTATTATTATTATTATTATTATTATTATTATTATTATTATTATTATTATTATTATTATTATTATTATTATTATTATTATTATTATTATTATTATTATTATTATTATTATTATTATTATTATTATTATAATAATAATAATAATAATAATAATAATAATAATAATAATAATAATAATAATAATAATAATAATAATAATAATAATAATAATAATAATAATCGGTTCTAGGGATCAACATAATACTCCGTTTATCTCCTCTTTATGTACTCTCCACTTATCTGCCTCTGTCAACCTTCTCTTTATTTCTCTCTCCTTATATACATACTTATACACTGACGATCAGATTACACACGGCCATACTATGTACTATGGTCTGAAGTTCGAATAATTAAACAGTCAAACTACACTTACGAAACAACTAAATAAAAGGCCAGATGATTATATTTTAAAAAGAATATATACGCTGCTCCCCATGGGGGTTACCAAGTTGGTTAAAGGGAAAATTATTCCCAACTCGCATGTAGGTAAAAATACACTTTCGTAAATAACTGAATTCATTCAAAACGTATCGCAAAAACGAAAACACACACACACACACACACACACACACACACACACACATATATATATATATATATATACATACATATATATATATATATATATATATATATATATATATATATACTTACAAAAGTACCCGTCGTTGACTGGGTTAAAAAAACAGCCTACAGAAAATGGACTCTGATTTATGAAAGTATGATAGGTTGTGAAAAGGAAGTGTTGTAAAGAGATAGCTTCGAATTTGGGGGTATCAAAACCAAAGCAAAATATGATGAAAGTAAAAATAGATAAACCCCATAATTTATTATACCATACCTGTTCACACTGAAACACTTATCACAATATTCTGTGGATTTATATGAAAAAACCTTGTTAAACTTTGTGACCTATTTCCATTCGATGGAGGTCGGGCGCGAACGAACACCCCATAATTTTATCATACCTTATTTAATCAAACTGAAACATAATTATCAAAGTATACTTACGCAGATAGATATGAAAAGTCTTTATTAAAGATTATGCCTATTTCCATTCTATGGAGGCCAGACGCGAACGCAGACCTCACAATTTTATTATACCATCCCTATTTAAGTTAAAACATACTTATCAAAATATTCTTAGGTACATCTATATGAAAAACATTTGTAAACTCTTTTTTTAAATTTTTTATTTCCATACTTTGTGGACCAGGCACGAACGAAGACCCCATTCCTGTGTCTCGATACATCTTCTATCATAATATGTGATCAGTTTTTTAAAATAGTCAACCGTATAGGGGTCTATTCGTGACCACACACACACACACACACACACACACACACACACACACACACACACACACACACACACACATCTTTATATTATAAAAAAATGCATAATATATATATATATATATATATATATATATATATATATATAATAATAAAGCTCACGTTTGTATGTGTATGCTTTCAATCACAGCTAAAATTTTAATTAACACGGATACGCCTTTCCGCCAGCGTAACAAGCATCGCTGTCCGTCAGTCGGTTGTACTTCTAACGAGTTTCTCTTTAAAATAGCAGTTGGTTTGTTCTGTCGCGCTAAAATAATACGTTTATTTTTACCATCGTTTGATGTCGCTTCCGCATGATCGGTTTTTCAGAATAAAATAGATTTTAATCGCAAGTGTCCGTTAAGGCCGCAACGTTTAACTGCCTCGCGGAAGCAGACACCAATTTTCTATTTGAGACGGACTAAATTATCGCTGTTCACTGACAAAGCGAAACAAGCCAACGGCGCCATGTTGAAAACTATTTACACAAAAACTTATGATTTGCTTAAAGAAATTAAACAAATTTATTTCAATTATTGTTAAAGAAATCGTCACTTTGAAGGTTCGTAACTTAAATACACGAAACTCGATCAGTTAAGTAATATGGTAAGATGTGAATCGTTATTATCATCTCTCTCTCTCTCTCTCTCTATATATATATATATATATATATATATATATATATATATATATATATATGTATGTATATATATATATATGAATTTAGGAAGACTCGTCCACGAAAGACTCACCAATGGAAGACCGTCGATGGAAAACTCGTCTATGTTTGCTAGGTAGGAAAACTGGTTTATTATTGAATAAATATCGATTGAAAACGCATTTTATGATTGGTATTGAATGGAGATAATATTTTTAAAAGAGAATACGCACCCCATTATATTAATTTTTTTTTTTTTACTTGTTTAAAAAAAATAAAATAAAATTGATTTTTCTAAGTGTTCGCTCTTTTCCTAGCTTTGTAAGTTTTTAGTGGTTCAATTTATTTTAAAACGGTTACTTAGTAAAAAAAAAACAAGTATTGTTGAGTGTTACTTTAGAACAAAAAATGACCCACATAAGATGATCACATCTTGGGAGTCTCGGTAATCGCTCAAAAATAGAAAATTAAAGAAAATGCGTTTTTGAACCCCTATTTATTATGATGTATATTGGCGGGAAATCTTTCTTGGTGTGAGTACATTAGAGTAAGGTACAACAGAATGTGAACAACACTATACAATCAACGTATGAATCACATAATTAAGGTTCTTCTGCGTGTGCTCAGGAAAAGCACGAAGAACAAAATCCTGCCAGCAGTATCTGAAGTACAATTTGGTTTTATGGACGATAAAGCTACACGAAATGCAATTTTCGTTTAGCAAATCCTAAGAGAAAGATCCATAAAGGTAAAGAAAAATTTATATCTGCACTTCATAGACTACTCGAAGGCGTTTGACAAAGTATGACACAGGGGTTTATTCGACATTTTGACTCGGCTTAACGTCGAGTGCAAAGACCTTAGTGTCCTCAGATACCTCGATTGGTCATCCAAGTCGATAATGATTGCAGCGGCTACAGACCAATCCGCAGAGGAGTAAGACTAAGGTGCATTTCTCACCTGATCTCTATAACATTTACAGCACAATGATTTGACGGAAAATTGAAAATTAAGAAGGTGTTAGTGTAGGCGGTCGTAACATCGACAATTTAAGATATGCGGATGACATTGTCCTCATCGTAGACTCTGTAGACACATTGCAACGTATACTGGCAATAAGAAAAGATGAAAGTGAAGATATCTCACTGCTGATGCAATTCTCTATCTGTATAAAAGCCAAGTACCCCAAGGATGGAGTACTGCTGCCACATTTCATCAGAAAGACCGAATGCAGAGGGAGTTTGAGAGCCACGATCATTGATGTCTGCTGTTGTGTTGAGACATTATGTTGAACAAAGATGGCGGCGAAGAATCAGTGCAGTTCCGATCCTGAGTGTTAAGTAATTCCCAGTAACAAAGATGGCGGCGAAGAATCAGTGCAGTTTCGATCTTAAGGGTTAAGTAATTCCCAGTAACAAAGATGGCGGCGAAGAATCAGTGCAGTTCCGATCTTAAGGGTTAAGTAATTCCCAGTAACAAAGATGGTGGCGAAGAATCAAATGCAGGTTCGTGACATAGACGACGGCGAACTGATTGAATCCAAAATTCGACAATTTTTATAGTAAGTTTGGAAGCTTTTCATTGGTTGGTTATTATAACTTGTGGTTATAAAAATGGTTGTCAAAATCACTGGTATCATATCCCCCCCCATTAGGAGTGAAAAACATTTAACATATGCAATAACAGACCTGATATCTGAAGAAAAGTTTTTTCTGCTTCTCATAAAATCGGTTCTATATATCGCCTCAAACACTCTCACACCTGATGCTATTTAACTCTCGACAAATCTACTATCGAACCATGTATGCAGTACTATCGTCACATTTGAACTGGCGAATCTCTGCCCCATTTAGAAGTTCTTGGTAAGGTGCAGAAACGTATATGTAATTTGATTGTCCTCACACCTTTTTTTTTTCGCTGTACCTTCTCCTTTATAAGTTTGATGTTGCTAGTCTCAGTCTTTCCTATAAATATTATAATGGCGTGATTTTTTTTAGAATTGTCGGATTCATTCTCTGCTTCTTTTGTTCCAGCCTATTTGACTTATTGACTTCGTGGTCTCCATAAATTTGCTCGGTTGATACCTTATTATAATACAGCTTCCGATTTAAAGAGGATTTTTTTCCAAGAAGTGCAGATTGTGGAACTCTCCTCCTGCTGATCATTTCCCTACTGCTACAGCCTTGGTCGTTTTTAGACTAAGGCCAATCAGAATCTACTATCTTTCAAATGATCATCTTTTGTTCCTGTTAGCTTCTTATACCAAGTGGCTTAATGCCTTGTCTGAAGCAATTTCCGTAAAAAAGGCAACCTTTAAAATTATATTTAAAAATCTGCTAATCACAAGTCCTTCGTGTAAAACGCTTGTAAGATTCAACCCCTATTATTTTTCATCCACGGTGTTTTCATGTATGACTGCTCAAGAATACATGGAGCAATCTAATGGTCATAAAGATTTTTTATTCATTCAAACATTATTAGGCTGCACATTTTCAAGCATATTTCAGTTCGATGTGTAAACCATATGAACTTTGTTAGTATGAAGGAGGAAGAACACACACACACACACACACACACACACACACACACACACACACACACACATATATATATAGTCCGGTTTTTTCACCACTGATGATATATATATATATATATATATATATATATATATATATATATATATATATATATATATATATATATATTACAATAAGTTTACCAAGGTAATCAAAATGGTAAACTTCAAATATATTATAAATATTAAAGAGTTAGTATTTACAAGTAAAGTAATCTCAACCATTTCCTTTTCGGTTTTATTGAGCTATATATATATATATATATATATATATATATATATATATATATATATATATATATATAAGGATTTTTTGCTGATAAAGCCTAACCCGTCAAAAACTTGGTTGAACACATATATACGCACTTATAGCGAAAAATAAAACCGTTCAAGAAATTGAACAATTGACAGTAACCGATGTTACTAAAGAACGACTTACTAAAACTAACGAACGAGAGGCACTCATGCACGGCGAACTACATTCTCGTTTCAAAATGACAAAACTACAAGGAAGTCAAATACATGTCAGAAGTAGTAACTTTATGAAGGAAACAATGTAAGTATGGAGATTGTAACTCAGCGAAGGCATAAGATCTGATGGTGAGGAAATACAATGCAACTCCTTATGATTGTTTTTTTATCATATACAGCTTAACGACACATTAGAGACGTGCTATGTTTAATACAAATTTACAATTGAAAAATAATAAACGACCTCATGTATATGGATAATCATTCGCTATCTATTCTAAATAACAAAAGGGGCTAGAAAAACTAGCAAAAATGAGTAGAATTTTCAGTCGCGATATAAGAATGAAATTTTCAATGGGAAACTATACAGATGAAAAAAGACACACGAATGGGGATAAATATCAAAGTTTTATTATTAAAACTGATCATGTGCAAAATTGTATGCATAGCAATATAATGGTTTATTATTTGTGTAACATGAGATTAGCAGGTGTGTTTTATGCTAACTACAACTACCTGTATATTCTGAAATCAATGCTGCCAAGACTAAACTTGTTGTCTTCAATAGCTACAAGAAACCTTCTCTACCATCAATAACAATGGCCAAAGACGCTTTATCTGAAAGCATATCTTTTAAACTCCTCGGCCTAACGTTCACAGGAAACATGAGTTGGAACAATTACATTGAGAGCATTGCCAGTACCGCTGCGAAGAACGTAGGTTCTCTCTACCGTGCTAGAAATCTACTAACGCCCGAAAGTATCCTGTACCTCTATAAGGCCACCATTCGCCCATGTATGGAGTATTGTTGTCATATTTGGTGCATCTGTTACTAGTCTCTCACTCCTAGACAAGGTTCAAAAGAGAGTCGCCAACCTAATAGATTGTGAACTGTCATCAAAGCTTCAGCCTCTGTCCCATTGACGAAATGTAGCATATCTCTGCCTGTTCTACAAGTACTTTCACGGTGAATGCTCAGACGAACTGCAAGCACTTGAACCACCTCTACGTAAATACCCCCGATAAACCCGACAAGCAGTACAATGCCACCCCTTCACAGTAGAGATCCTCAGATGTAAGAGTGCCTTCTACTCCAGTAGTTTCTTCCCCATAAACGCTAGACTTTGGAATTCCTTTCCAAATTCCTGCTTCCCAAAATGTACTAACATAGAGAAGTTCAAGTGTAACGTTAACCGACATCTTGCTACCCAACTGCCCACCTAGTACCCCTGTAGCACGTGGCGGAAAAGAAAACGCAAACGGAATTTGAGAGGAAATGTGATTGAATTCAAAGACAAATTACAAAATATAAATATAAAATATAATATTCATAAAATAAAATATAAAATATAAAATAAAATATAAAATATAAAATAAATCTAATAAAATATAAAATATGATACCTATAAAACAAAATATAAAATATAATATATATAAAATAAAATATAAAATATAATATATATGAAATAAAATAAAAAAATATAAATATATGAAATAAAATGTAAAATATAAGATATATAAAATAAAATATAAAATAAAATATATATGAAATAAAATATAATATATATGAGATAAAATATAAAATATAATATATATAAAATAAAATATAAAATATGAGATATATAAAATAAAATATAAAATAAAATATATATAAAATAAAATATAAAATATGATATATATAAAATAAAATATAAAATAAAATATATAAAAATAAATATGAAATAAAATATATATAAAATAAAATATAAAATATAATATATATAGAATAAAATATAAAATGTAATATATATAAAATAAAATATATATAAAATAAAGTATAAAATATAAGATATATAAAATAAAATATAAAATAAAATATATAAAAAATAAAATATATTTAAAATAAAATATAAAATATAATATATATAAAATAAAATATAAAATATAATATATATAAAATAAAATATATATAAAATATATATAAAATAAAATACGAAATAAAATATATATGAAATAAAATATAACATATACATATAAAATAAAATCTAAAATTAAATATGTATAGAATAATATAAAATATAACGTATATAAAATAAAATATAAAATATAATATCCCTAAAATTGAATATAAAATAGAATGTTTATAAAATATGAAATATAATATATATAAAATTAAATATAAAATATAATATATGTAAAATAAAATATAAAATATAATATATATAAAATAAAATATAAAATATAATATATGCAAAATTAAATATAAAATATAATATATGTATATAAAATAAAATATAAATATAATATACATGAAATTAAATATAAAATATAATATATGAAATTAAATATAAAATATAATATATAGAAAATAAAATATAAAATATAATATATATAAAATTAAATATAAAATATAATATATGTATATAAAATATAAATATAATATATATGAAATTAAATATAAAATATAATATATGTATATAAAATAAAATATAAATATAATATACATGAAATTAAATATAAAATATAATATATGAAATTAAATATAAAATATAATATATAGAAAATAAAATATAAAATATAATATATATAAATTAAATATAAAATATAATATATGTATATAAAATATAAATATAATATATATGAAATTAAATATAAAATATAATATATATGAAATAAAATATAAAATAAAAGATATATAAAATAAAATAAAAATATAATATTTATGAAATAAAATGGATCAGAGATCACTTAATTTAAGATGCTTTCTACTCCAGTAGTTTCTTCCCCACTACACTGTGGAATTCTCTTCCGGATTCTTGCTTCTCCAACTGTACTGACATGCAGAAGTCCAAGTATAACGTGAACCGACATCTTGCTGCCCAACTCCCCACATGATACCCCTGTAGATTGTGATTGATAGTATCCCACTACATCAAAGTGGCAATGTGCTTTGTTTGGATTGAAAAAGTAATAAAAATATAAAATATAGTATATATAAAATAAAATATAAAATATATCTATACAATATATAAAATATAATATATATACAATTAAATATAAAATATAATATATCAAAATAAAAAATAAAATATAATATATATGTAATGAAATATAAAATATATCTATAAAATAAAATATAAATATAATACATATAAAATAATATATAAAATATGATATATATAAAATAAAATATAAAATATATCTAAATATAAAGTATAAAATATAATATATATAAAATAAAATATGAAATGTAATATATAAAATAAATTATAAAAGCTCATATATATGAAATAAAATATAAAATATATCTATAAAATAAAATATAAAACATGATATATATATCAAATAAAATATAAAATATAATATGTATGTACAATAAAATATAAAAAATATTATATATGAAATAAAACATAATATATATTTAAAATATAATATATATGAAATAAAATATAAAATATAATATATATAAAATTAACTATAAACTATTATATATATAAAATGAAATATAAAATGTAATATATATAAAATAAAATATAATACATAATATATATAAAATAAAATATAAAATATGATATGCATAAAATAAAATATAAAATATACGAATGCAATATAAAATATAATATCTATAAAATAAAATATAAAATATAATATACATTAAATAAAATATAAGATATATATATATATATATATATATATAAATTAAATATAAACTATTATATATAAAATTATAATTTAAAATATAATAAATATAAAATACAATATAAAATGTAATATATATGGAATCTATATATCTATAAACGCAAAAATGTGTTTGCACATTGGGAACAGTTTTGATTGGCTAATCTAATAATCAAAACTCCTCATAAACGATAAATCCAATCGTATTAATTCATGCATCAAATGAAGGACACTAATTTATTGTTAATTTGGGGGGTGTTAATTTTTTCCTTAGTGAACTTTTACAAAAAAAAAACTATACGAAACTACGCTCAAAAGACATTGTATACACGAAAATTGCCATTTACATTCAACTGTTACATCTGGTTTCTATAGCAACACACCCACACGCACATATTCGCGCATGCATGAAAGCGCTACGTTGCCATAGCAAAAAGCACACACGCACCCAGGAAATATTATTTTTGATTATAAACTTCTCTCGTATTTAATATTTTTTTTTCACATTTTTTATTTTTTTAAATGCTGACTTTCGTAATTAATCAATTACCGTCAAGCAATAACAAATTCTTAAAAAAAAAATTTTTCACGGTCTGTTTCCTACTTAAAAAACAAAAACTGTTTAGTATAATTCTACATTATGGCCCGTCTCAAGTTGGTATATGATGAAATACATTTTTTAAAAATATTTTGGTGTGCCAAAAACAAAACTAAAATCCGATTCCGTCACAAAAAAATAATTTACATATGAATAAATTACTTTTTTAAAAGTGGATTATAACTTTTATATATATATATATATATATATATATATATATATATATATATATATATATATATACATATATATATGTATAAATATATATATTATATATAAATATATATATATATATAAATCTATATATTTATTTATACATATATATATATATATATAAGAACAAGTAATTAATAAAAGATGTTAAAACACTTTGAAAAAGAGTTAAAACATTTACTTTTAAAAAGGAAGCACAAAATAAGTATATATACAAAAATATATATGCATAAATATATATTTATATCTATAAATATATATTTATAAATATATACATATATAAAAAATATATATGTGAGCATATATATATTTATAAATATATATATAAATATATATATGTATAAATATATATATGTATAAATATATATATGTATAAATATATATATATATATGTATAAATATATATATACATATGTGAAAATATCTATATATATATGTATAAATGTATATGTATAAATAAATATATATATATATTCATAAATATATGATCAGTTTTTTTTTGGGGGGGGGGGAGAAATCTAGCAGAGTGCTCAATTAAAAGGAAAATCCGAAAAATAAGAGCGTATTTATATTTTGTATTTTGTGTACAGAAAGTTGTTAGAGTTGTCAGGGATGAGTATTGGATGAAGAGAGCTTGATATGGATATCTAAAACGGTCCTAAGTATCGTGTCCGAAACCGACGGTATCAATGACGTGTCTTATCTAACAACTTTCTGTACACAAAATATGTACAAATATATATATATATATGTATATATATATAGATATGTATATATATATATGTATAAATATATATATACGCATATAATATATATAAATTCGTATTCCCATCTGTTTGTTTGTGTGTTTGTTTGTTTGTTTGTTTGTTTGTCCACAATTTGATTGATATATACAAAAGGTCCGTTGTTTTAGTATTTCATTTATTCTCGGGAATTCCCGTCAAGCATGGATCGGGCGAGATCGGCAATCATCGGTTAAAGCCGAGCATTGTAACAGACGCTTTAAAAACAAATAAACCAGACAAACCATACAAATTTAAATAGTCAAAAATAACAAAAACCTTTCTATAAAGAACTGAAAATATTTTGATATATCTTATTTTATATATCTATAAAAGAAAATATAAAATATGATATATACAAAATAATATAAAATATAATATATATATAACATTAAATATGAAATATAATATATAAATCAAATATAAAATATAATACATATAAAATAAAATATAAAATATAATATATATAAAATAAAATATAAAATATAATATCTTATAATGAAAATAAAAGCCCAACTGAGAATACTAGTCCAAATAATTTACTTTTTCTTATCCTTATCTAAAAAATACTAAAAAATGTTAAAAATTTTTTAAATGAAATCTTCTACGGGAGCAGCTTACCCTGTTCCATCGCTCATGAGTGGGTAGACTTCTCGATAATCCAATTTTGTATTATTAGTATCGCTCGCATTTAAGATCGAATCTTTGACCTCGAGAAGAGTGTTATTTTGAACCGATAATAACACAATTGTTTTTCTGTTACTCCATTCTTATCCAGTTATGACTGACGTAACAAGAGCAAGCTACCCCCGTTTATTAAATAAAGAATCCCGTTCAAAATATCGTACAGGTTCTCGACTTCGCCAGGATGTACGTGAAGAGAGTCGAGGGTTATATCGGCCGAAATTGTGATCATAACGACGAAGAAAAAGCAGACCAGATAAACTAAGTGATACAAATGATAAAGATTATCCATTTGTCGAAAGACAAACTCCCTTTTCCATAGAATTCCTTTTTCCATAGAATTCCTTTTTCCATAGAATTCCTTTTTCCATAGAATTCCTTTTTCAATAAAATTCCTCTTTCCATAGAATTCCTTTTTCCATAGAATTCCTTTTTCCATAGAATTCCTTTTTCAATAAAATTCCTTTTTCCATAGAATTCCTTTTTCCATAGAATTCCTTTTTCCATAGAATTTCTTTTTCCATGAAATTCCTTTTCAATAGAATTCCTTTTTCCATATAATTCCTTTTTCGATTTAATTCCCTTTTCCATAGAATTCCTTTTTCCATAAACTCCTTTTTCCATAAAATTCCTTTTTCCATAGAATTCCTTTTTCTTTAGAATTCCTTTTTCCATAGAATTCCCTTTTCCATAATATTCCTTTTTCCATAGAATTCTTTTTTCCATAGAATTCCTTTTTCCATAGAATTCCTTTTTCCATAAAATTCCTTTTTCCATAGAATTCTTTTTTCCATAGAATTCCTTTTTCCATAAAATTCCTTTTTCCATAGAATTTCTTTTTCCATAAAACTCCTTTTTCCATAGAATTCCTTTTTCCATAGAATTCCTTTTTCCATAAAATTCCTTTTTCCATAGAATTTCTTTTTCCATAGAATTCATTTTTCCATCGAATTCCCTTTTCCATAAAATTCCTTTTTCCATAGAATTCCCTTTTCCATAGAATTCCTTTTTCCATAGAATTCCTTTTTCCATAACATTCCTTTTTCCATAGAATTCCTTTTTCCATAGAATTCCTTTTTCCATAGAATTCCTTTTTCCATAACATTCCCTTTTCCATAGAATTCCTTTTTCCATAGAATTTCTTTTTCCATAGAATTCCTTTTTCCATAACATTCCTTTTTCCATAGAATTCCTTTTTCCATAGAATTCCTTTTTCCATAGAATTCCTTTTTCCATAACATTCCCTTTTCCATAGAATTCCTTTTTCCATAGAATTCCTTTTTCCATAACATTCCTTTTTCCATAGAATTCCTTTTTCCATAGAATTCCTTTTTCCATAGAATTCCTTTTTCCATAACATTCCCTTTTCCATAGAATTCCTTTTTCCATAGAATTCCTTTTTCCATAACATTCCCTTTTCCATAGAATTCCTTTTTCCATAGAATTCCTTTTTCCATAACATTCCTTTTTCCATAGAATTCCTTTTTCCATAGAATTCCTTTTTCCATAACATTCCCTTTTCCATAGAATTCCTTTTTCCATAGAATTCCTTTTTCCATAACATTCCTTTTTCCATAGAATTCCTTTTTCCATAGAATTCCTTTTTCCATAGAATTCCTTTTTCCATAGAATTCCCTTTTCCATAGAATTCCTTTTTCCATAGAATTCCTTTTTCCATAACATTCCTTTTTCCATAGAATTCCTTTTTCCATAGAATTCCTTTTTCCATAGAATTCCTTTTTCCATAACATTCCCTTTTCCATAGAATTTCTTTTTCCATAGAATTCCTTTTTCCATAACATTCCTTTTTCCATAGAATTCCTTTTTCCATAGAATTCCTTTTTCCATAGAATTCCTTTTTCCATAACATTCCCTTTTCCATAGAATTCCTTTTTCCATAGAATTCCTTTTTCCATAACATTCCTTTTTCCATAGAATTCCTTTTTCCATAGAATTCCTTTTTCCATAGAATTCCTTTTTCCATAACATTCCCTTTTCCATAGAATTCCTTTTTCCATAGAATTCCTTTTTCCATAACATTCCCTTTTCCATAAAATTCCTTTTTCCATAGAATTCCTTTTTCCATAACATTCCTTTTTCCATAGAATTCCTTTTTCCATAGAATTCCTTTTTCCATAGAATTCCTTTTTCCATAACATTCCCTTTTCCATAGAATTTCTTTTTCCATAGAATTCCTTTTTCCATAACATTCCTTTTTCCATAGAATTCCTTTTTCCATAGAATTCCTTTTTCCATAGAATTCCTTTTTCCATAACATTCCCTTTTCCATAGAATTCCTTTTTCCATAGAATTCCTTTTTCCATAACATTCCTTTTTCCATAGAATTCCTTTTTCCATAGAATTCCTTTTTCCATAACATTCCCTTTTCCATAGAATTCCTTTTTCCATAGAATTCCTTTTTCCATAACATTCCCTTTTCCATAAAATTCCTTATTCCATAGAATTCCTTTTTCCATAACATTCCTTTTTCCATAGAATTTCTTTTTCCATAAAATTCCTTTTTCCATAGAATTCCCTTTTCCATAGAAGTGCTTTTTCCATAGAATTCCTTTTTCCATAAAATTCCTTTTTCCATAGAATTCTTTTTTCCATAGAATTCCTTTTTCCATAAAATTCCTTTTTCCATAGAATTTCTTTTTCCATAGAATTCATTTTTCCATCGAATTCCCTTTTCCATAAAATTCCTTTTTCCATAGAATTCCCTTTTCCATAGAATTCCTTTTTCCATAGAATTCCTTTTTCCATAGAATTCCTTTTTCCATAACATTCCTTTTTCCATAGAATTCCTTTTTCCATAAAATTCCTTTTTCCATAGAATTCCCTTTTCCATAGAATTCCTTTTTCCATAGAATTCCTTTTTCCATAAAATTCCTTTTTCCATAGAATTCCCTTTTCCATAGAATTCCTTTTTCCATCGAATTCCCTTTTCCATAAAATTCCTTTTTCCATAGAATTCCCTTTTCCATAGAATTCCTTTTTCCATAGAATTCCTTTTTCCATAACATTCCTTTTTCCATAGAATTCCTTTTTCCATAGAATTCCTTTTTCCATAGAATTCCTTTTTCCATAACATTCCCTTTTCCATAGAATTCCTTTTTCCATAGAATTTCTTTTTCCATAGAATTCCTTTTTCCATAACATTCCTTTTTCCATAGAATTCCTTTTTCCATAGAATTCCTTTTTCCATAGAATTCCTTTTTCCATAACATTCCCTTTTCCATAGAATTCCTTTTTCCATAGAATTCCTTTTTCCATAACATTCCTTTTTCCATAGAATTCCTTTTTCCATAGAATTCCTTTTTCCATAGAATTCCTTTTTCCATAACATTCCCTTTTCCATAGAATTCCTTTTTCCATAGAATTCCTTTTTCCATAACATTCCCTTTTCCATAAAATTCCTTATTCCATAGAATTCCTTTTTCCATAGAATTCCTTTTTCCATAACATTCCTTTTTCCATAGAATTCCTTTTTCCATAGAATTCCTTTTTCCATAGAATTCCTTTTTCCATAACATTCCCTTTTCCATAGAATTTCTTTTTCCATAGAATTCCTTTTTCCATAACATTCCTTTTTCCATAGAATTCCTTTTTCCATAGAATTCCTTTTTCCATAGAATTCCTTTTTCCATAACATTCCCTTTTCCATAGAATTCCTTTTTCCATAGAATTCCTTTTTCCATAACATTCCTTTTTCCATAGAATTCCTTTTTCCATAGAATTTCTTTTTCCATAGAATTCCTTTTTCCATAGAATTTCTTTTTCCATAACATTCCTTTTTCCATAACATTCCCTTTTCCATAGAATTCCTTTTTCCATAACATTCCTTTTTCCATAACATTCCCTTTTCCATAGAATTCCTTTTTCCATAGAATTCCTTTTTCCATAGAATTCCTTTTTCCATAGAATTTCTTTTTCCATAACATTTCTTTTTTCCATAACATTCCCTTTTCCATAGAATTCCTTTTTCCATAACATTCCTTTTTCCATAACATTCCCTTTTCCATAGAATTCCTTTTTCCATAGAATTCCTTTTTCCATAGAATTCCTTTTTCCATAGAATTCCTTTTTCCATAGAATTCCTTTTTCCATAACATTCCCTTTTCCATAGAATTCCTTTTTCCATAACATTCCCTTTTCCATAGAATTCCTTTTTCCATAACATTCCTTTTTCCATAGAAATCCTTTTTCCATAACATTCCCTTTTCCATAGAATTCCTTTTTCCATAACATTCCTTTTTCCATAACATTCCCTTTTCCATAGAATTCCTTTTTCCATAGAATTCCTTTTTCCATAGAATTCCTTTTTCCATAGAATTCCTTTTTCCATAGAATTCCTTTTTCCATAGAATTCCTTTTTCCATAACATTCCCTTTTCCATAGAATTCCTTTTTCCATAACATTCCCTTTTCCATAGAATTCCTTTTTCCATAACATTCCTTTTTCCATAGAAATCCTTTTTCCATAACATTCCCTTTTCCATAGAATTCCTTTTTCCATAGAATTCCTTTTTCCATAGAATTCCTTTTTCCATAGAATTCCTTTTTCCATAGAATTCCTTTTTCCATAACATTCCCTTTTCCATAGAATTCCCTTTTCCATAGAATTCCTTTTTCCATAGAATTCCTTTTTCCATAACATTCCTTTTTCCATAGAATTCCTTTTTCCATAGAATTCCTTTTTCCATAGAATTCCTTTTTCCATAACATTCCCTTTTCCATAGAATTCCTTTTTCCATAGAATTCCTTTTTCCATAACATTCCTTTTTCCATAGAATTCCTTTTTCCATAGAATTCCTTTTTCCATAGAATTCCTTTTTCCATAACATTCCTTTTTCCATAACATTCCCTTTTCCATAGAATTCCTTTTTCCATAACATTCCTTTTTCCATAACATTCCCTTTTCCATAGAATTCCTTTTTCCATAGAATTCCTTTTTCCATAACATTCCTTTTTCCATAGAATTCCTTTTTCCATAGAATTCCTTTTTCCATAGAATTCCTTTTTCCATAACATTCCTTTTTCCATAACATTCCCTTTTCCATAGAATTCCTTTTTCCATAGAATTCCTTTTTCCATAACATTCCTTTTTCCATAACATTCCCTTTTCCATAGAATTCCTTTTTCCATAACATTCCTTTTTCCATAACATTCCCTTTTCCATAGAATTCCTTTTTCCATAGAATTCCTTTTTCCATAACATTCCTTTTTCCATAACATTCCCTTTTCCATAGAATTCCTTTTTCCATAGAATTCCTTTTTCCATAACATTCCTTTTTCCATAACATTCCCTTTTCCATAGAATTCCTTTTTCCATAACATTCCTTTTTCCATAACATTCCCTTTTCCATAAAATTCCTTATTCCATAGAATTCCTTTTTCCATAACATTCCTTTTTCCATAGAATTTCTTTTTCCATAAAATTCCTTTTTCCATAGAATTCCCTTTTCCATAGAAGTGCTTTTTCCATAGAATTCCTTTTTCCATAAAATTCCTTTTTCCATAGAATTCTTTTTTCCATAGAATTCCTTTTTCCATAAAATTCCTTTTTCCATAGAATTTCTTTTTCCATAGAATTCATTTTTCCATCGAATTCCCTTTTCCATAAAATTCCTTTTTCCATAGAATTCCCTTTTCCATAGAATTCCTTTTTCCATAGAATTCCTTTTTCCATAAAATTCCTTTTTCCATAGAATTCCTTTTTCCATAAAATTCCTTTTTCCATAGAATTCCTTTTTCAATAGAATTCCCTTTTCCATAAAATTCCTTTTTCCATAGAATTCCCTTTTCCATAGAATTCCTTTTTCCATAGAATTCCTTTTTCCATAAAATTCCTTTTTCCATAGAATTCCCTTTTCCATAGAATTCCTTTTTCCATAGAATTCCTTTTTCCATAACATTCCTTTTTCCATAGAATTCCTTTTTCCATAAAATTCCTTTTTCCATAGAATTCCCTTTTCCATAGAATTCCTTTTTCCATAGAATTCCTTTTTCCATAAAATTCCTTTTTCCATAGAATTCCTTTTTCCATAAAATTCCTTTTTCCATAGAATTCCTTTTTCCATAGAATTCCCTTTTCCATAGAAATTCTTTTTCCATAGAATTCCTTTTTCCATAAAATTCCTTTTTCCATAGAATTCATTTTTCCATAAAACTCCTTTTTCGATAAAACTCCTTTTTCCATAGAATTCCTTTTTCCACAGAATTCCTTTTTCCATATAATTCCTTTTTCAATTTAATTCCTTTTCCATAGAATTCCTTTTTCCATAAACTCCTTTTTCCATAAAATTCCTTTTTCCATAGAATTTCTTTTTCTTTAGAATTCCTTTTTCCATAGAATTCCCTTTTCCATAAAATTCCTTTTTCCATATAATTTTTTTTCTATAGAATTCCTTTTTCCATAGAATTCCTTTTTCCATAAAATTCCTTTTTCCATAGAATTCTTTTTTCCATAGAATTCCTTTTTCCATAGAATTCCTTTTTCCATAGAATTTCTTTTTCCATAAAATTCCTTTTTCCATAGAATTCTTTTTTCCATAGAATTCCTTTTTCCATAAAATTCCTTTTTCCATAGAATTTCTTTTTCCATAGAATTCATTTTTCCATCGAATTCCCTTTTCCATAAAATTCCTTTTTCCATAAAATTCCTTTTTCCATAGAATTCTTTTTTCCATAGAATTCCTTTTTCCATAACATTCCTTTTTCCATAGAATTCCTTTTTCCATAAAATTCCTTTTTCCATAGAAATGCTTTTTTCCATAGAAATTCTTTTTCCATAGAATTCCTTTTTCCATAAAATTCCTTTTTCCATAGAATTCATTTTTCCATAAACTCCTTTTTCCATAAAACTCCTTTTTCCATAGAATTCCTTTTTCCATAGAATTCCTTTTTCCATAGAATTCCTTTTCCAATAAAACTCCTTTTTCCATAAAACTCCTTTTTCCATAGAATTCCTTTTTCCATTGAAATTCTTTTTCCATAAATTCCTTTTTCCATAAAACTCCTTTTTCCATAGAATTCCTTTTTCCATAGAAATTCTTTTTCCATAAAACTCCTTTTTCCATAGAATTCCTTTTTCCATAGAATTCCTTTTTCCATAAAATTCCTTTTTCCATAAAACTCCTTTTTCCATAAAACTCCTTTTTCCATAGAATTCCTTTTTCCATAAAATTCCTTTTTCCATAAAACTCCTTTTTCCATAGAATTCCTTTTTCAATAGAATTCCTTTTTCCATAGAATTCCTTTTTCCATAAAATTCCTTTTTCCATAAAACTCCTTTCTCCATAAAAATCCTTTTTCCATAGAATTCCTTTTTCCATAGAATTCCTTTTTCCATAGAAATGCTTTTTCCATAAAATTCCTTATCCATAGAATTCCTTTTTCCAAAAAATTCCTTTTTCCATAGAAATGCTTTTTCCATAAAACTCCTTTTTCCATAGAATTCCTGTTTCCATAGAAATGCTTTTTCCATAAAACTCCTTTTTCCATAGAATTCCTTTTTCCATAGAATGACTTTTTCCATAGAAATGCTTTTTCCATAAAATTCCTTTTTTCATAGAATTCCTTCTTCCATAAAATTCCTTTTTCCAAAAACTCCTTTTTCCATAAAACTCCTTTTTCCATAGAATTTCTTTTTCCATAGAATTCCTTTTTCAATAGAAATGCTTTTTCCATAAAATTCCTTTTTCCATAGAATTTCTTTTTTCCATAGAACTCCTTTTCCAATAGAAATGCTTTTTCCATAAAACTCCTTTTTCCATAGAATTCCTTTTTCCATAGAACTCCTTTTTCCATAGAAATGCTTTTTCCATAAAACTCCTTTTTCCATAGAATTCCTTTTTCCATAAAATTCCTTTTTCCATAGAATTCCTTTTTCCATAGAATTCCTTTTTCCATAAAATTCCTTTTTCCATAAAACCCCCTTTTTCATAGAATTTCTTTTTTCCATAGAATTCCTTTTTCCATGGAATTCCTTTTTCCATAAAATTCCTTTTTCCATAACACTCCTTTTTCCATATAATTCCTTTTTCCATAGAATTCCTTTTTCCATAAAATTCCTTTTTCCATAAAACTCTTTTTTCCATAGAATTGCTTTTTCCATAGAATTCCTTTTTCCATAGAATTCCTTTTTCCATAGAAATGCTTTTTCCATAGAATTTCTTTTTTCCATAGAATTCCTTTTTCCATAGAATTCCTTTTTCCATAAAAATGCCTTTTCCATAAATCTCCTTTTTCCATAGAATTCCTTTTTCCATAGAATTCCTTTTTCCATAGAATTCCTTTTTCCATAAAACTCCTTTTTCCATAGAATTCTTTTTTCAATAAAATTCCTTTTTCCATAAAATTCCTTTTTCCATAAAATTCCTTTTTCCATAAAATCCCCTTTTTCATAGAATTTCTTTTTTCCATAGAATTCCTTTTTCCATGGAATTCCTTTTTCCATAAAATTCCTTTTTCCATAACACTCCTTTTTCCATATAATTCCTTTTTCCATAGAATTCCTTTTTCCATAAAATTCCTTTTTCCATAAAACTCTTTTTTCCATAGAATTGCTTTTTCCATAGAATTCCTTTTTCCATAGAATTCCTTTTTCCATAGAAATGCTTTTTCCATAGAATTTCTTTTTTCCATAGAATTCCTTTTTCCATAGAATTCCTTTTTCCATAAAAATGCCTTTTCCATAAATCTCCTTTTTCCATAGAATTCCTTTTTCCATAGAATTCCTTTTTCCATAGAATTCCTTTTTCCATAAAACTCCTTTTTCCATAGAATTCTTTTTTCAATAAAATTCCTTTTTCCATAGAATTCCTTTTTCCATAGAATTCCTTTTTCCATAGAATTCCTTTTTCAATAAAACTCGTTTTTCCATAGAATTCTGTTTTCAATAGAATTCCTTTTTCCATAAAACTCCTTTTTCCATAGAATTCTGTTTTCAATAGAATTCCTTTTTCCATAGAATTCCTTTTTCCATAGAATTCCTTTTTCCATAGAATTCCTTTTTCCATAGAATTCCTTTTTCCATAGAAATGCTTTTTCCATAAAATTCCTTTTTCCGTAGAATTCCTTTTTCCATAGAATTCCCTTTTCCATAGACATGCCTTTTCCATAAAACTCCTTTTTCCATAGAATTCCTTTTTCCATAGAAATGCTTTTTCCATAAAACTCCCTTTTCCATAGAATTCCTTTTTCCATAGAATGACATTTTCCATAGAAATGCTTTTTCCATAAAATTCCTTTTTTCATAGAATTCCTTTTTCCATAAAATTCCTTTTTCCATAAAACTCCTTTTTCCATAAAACTCCTTTTTCAATAGAATTCCTTTTTCCATAGAATTCCTTTTTCCATAAAACTCCTTTTTCCATAGAATTCCTTTTTCCATAGAATTCCTTTTTCCATAAAATTCCTTTTTCCATAGAATTCCTTTTTCCGTAGAATTCCTTTTTCCATAGAATTCCTGTTTCCATAGAATTCCTTTTTCCATAGAAATGCTTTTTCCATAAAACTCCTTTTTCCATAGAATTCCTTTTTCCATAGAATTCCTTTTTCCATAGAATTCCTTTTTCCATAAAATTCCTTTTTCCATAGAATTCCTTTTTCCATAGAATTCTTTTTTCCATAAAATTCCTTTTTCCATAAAACTCTTTTTTCCATAGAATTCCTTTTTCCATAGAAATGCTTTTTCCATAAACTCCTTTTTCCATAGAATTCCTTTTTCCATAGAATTCCTTTTTCCATAGAATTCCTTTTTCCATTAAATTCCTTTTTCCATAGAATTCCTTTTTCCATAGAATTCTTTTTTCCATAAAATTCCTTTTTCCATAAACCTCTTTTTTCCATAGAATTCCTTTTTCCATAGAATTCCTTTTTCCATAGAATTCCTTTTTCCATAGAAATGCTTTTTCCATAGAATTTCTTTTTTCCATAGAATTCCTTTTTCCATAGAATTCCTTTTTCCATAGAAATGCTTTTTCCATAAAATTCCTTTTTCCATAGAATTACTTTTTCCATAAAATTCCTTTTTCCATAGAATTCCTTTTTCAATAGAATTCCTTTTTCAATAAAATTCCTTTTTCCATAAAACTCTTTTTTCCATAGAATTCCTTTTTCCATAGAATTCCTTTTTCCATAGAATTCCTTTTTCCATAGAAATGCTTTTTCCATAAAATTCCTTTTTCCATAGAATTCCTTTTTCCATAGAATTCCTTTTGCCATAGAAATGCTTTTTCCATAAAAATCCTTTTTCCATAGAATTCCTTTTTCCATAGAATTCCTTTTTCCATAGAAGTGCTTTTTCCATAAAATTCCTTTTTCCATCGAATTCCTTTTTCCATAGAATTCCTTTTTCAATAGAAATACTTTTTCCATAAAACTCTTTTTTCCATAGAATTCCTTTTTCCATAGAATTCCTTTTTCCATAGAATTCCTTTTTCCATAGAAATGCTTTTTCCATAGAATTTCTTTTTTCCATAGAATTCCTTTTTCCATAGAATTCCTTTTTCCATAAAAATGCTTTTTCCATAAATCTCCTTTTTCCATAGAATTCCTTTTTCCATAGAATTCCTTTTTCTATAGAATTCCGTTTTACCATACAACTCCTTTTTCCATAGAATTCTTTTTTCCATAAAATTCCTTTTTCCATAAAACTCCTTTTTCCATAAAACTCCTTTTTCCATCGAATTCATTTGTCCATAAAATTCCTTTTTCCATAAAACTCCTTTTTCCATAGAATTCTTTTTTCAATAGAATTCCTTTTTCCATAGAAATGCTTTTTCCATAAAATTCGTTTTTCCATAAAACTCCTTTTTCCATACATATCCTTTTTCCATAGAATTCCTTTTTCCATAGAATTCCTTTTTCCATAGAAATGCTTTTTCCATAAAATTCCTTTTTCCATAGAATTCCTTTTTCCATAGAATTTCCTTTTCCATAGACATGCCTTTTCCATAAAACTCCTTTTTCCATAGAATTCCTTTTTCCATAGAAATGCTTTTTCCATAAAACTCCTTTTTCCATAGAAATGCTTTTTCCATAGAATGACTTTTTCCATAGAAATGCTTTTTCCATAAAATTCCTTTTTTCATAGAATTCCTTTTTCCATAAAATTCCTTTTTTCATAGAATTCCTTTTTCCATAAAATTCCTTTTTCCATAAAACTCCTTTTTCCATAGAATTCCTTTTTCCATAAAACTCCTTTTTCCATAGAATTCCTTTTTCCATAGAATTCCTTTTTCCATAAAATTCCTTTTTCCATAGAATTCCTTTTTCCATAGAATTCCTTTTTCCATAGAATTCCTGTTTCCATAGAATTCCTTTTTCCATAGAAATGCTTTTTCCATAAAACTCCTTTTTCCATAGAATTCCTTTTTCCATAGAATTCCTTTTCCATAGAATTCCTTTTTCCATAGAATTCCTTTTTCCATAGAATTCGTTTTTCCATAGAACTCCTTTTTCAATAGAAATGCTTTTTCCATAAAACTCCTTTTTCCATAGAATTCCTGTTTCCATAGAACTCCTTTTTCCATAGAAATGCTTTTTCCATAAAACTCCTTTTTCCATAGAATTCCTTTTTCCATAGAATTCCTTTTTCCATAGAAATGCTTTTTCCATAGAATTTCTTTTTTCCATAGAATTCCTTTTTCCATAGAATTCCTTTTTCCATAAAAATGCTTTTTCCATAAATCTCCTTTTTCCATAGAATTCCTTTTTCCATAGAATTCCTTTTTCCATAAAACTCCTTTTTCCATAGAATTCTTTTTTCAATAAAATTCCTTTTTCAATAAAACTCCTTTTTCCATAAAACTCCTTTTTCCATAGAATTCCTTTTTCCATAAAACTCCTTTTTCCATAGAATTCTTTTTTCAATAGAATACCTTTTTCCATAGAATTCCTTTTTCCGTAGAATTCCTTTTTCCATAGAATTCCTTTTTCCATAGAAATGCTTTTTCCATAAAATTCCTTTTTCCATAGAATTCCTTTTTCCATAGAATTCCCTTTTCCATAGACATGCCTTTTCCATAAAACTCCTTTTTCCATAGAATTCCTTTTTCCATAGAAATGCTTTTTCCATAAAACTCCCTTTTCCATAGAATTCCTTTTTCCATAGAATGACTTTTTCCATAGAAATGCTTTTTCCATAAAATTCCTTTTTTCATAGAATTCCTTTTTCCATAAAATTCCTTTTTCCATAAAACTCCTTTTTCCATAAAACTCCTTTTTCAATAGAATTCCTTTTTCCATAGAATTCCTTTTTCCATAAAACTCCTTTTTCCATAAAATTCCTTTTTCCATAGAATTCCTTTTTCCATAAAATTCCTTTTTCCATAGAATTCCTTTTTCCATAGAATTCCTTTTTCCATAGAATTCCTGTTTCCATAGAATTCCTTTTTCCATAGAAATGCTTTTTCCATAAAACTCCTTTTTCCATATAATTCCTTTTTCCATAGAATTCCTTTTTCCATAGAATTCCTTTTTCCATTAAATTCCTTTTTCCATAGAATTCCTTTTTCCATAGAATTCTTTTTTCCATAAAATTCCTTTTTCCATAAACCTCTTTTTTCCATAGAATTCCTTTTTCCATAGAATTCCTTTTTCCATAGAATTCCTTTTTCAATAGAAATGCTTTTTCCATAGAATTTCTTTTTTCCATAGAATTCCTTTTTCCATAGAATTCCTTTTTCCATAGAAATGCTTTTTCCATAAAATTCCTTTTTCCATAGAATTCCTTTTTCCATAAAATTCCTTTTTCCATAGAATTCCTTTTTCAATAGAATTCCTTTTTCAATAAAATTCCTTTTTCCATAAAACTCTTTTTTCCATAGAATTCCTTTTTCCATAGAATTCCTTTTTCCATAGAATTCCTTTTTCCATAGAATTCCTTTTTCCATAGAATTCTTTTTTCCATAAAATTCCTTTTTCCATAAAACCCCCTTTTTCATAGAATTTCTTTTTTCCATAGAATTCCTTTTTCCATGGAATTCCTTTTTCCATAAAATTCCTTTTTCCATAACACTCCTTTTTCCATATATTTCCTTTTTCCATAGAATTCCTTTTTCCATAAATTCCTTTTTCCATAAAACTCTTTTTTCCATAGAATTGCTTTTTCCATAGAATTCCTTTTTCCATAGAATTCCTTTTTCCATAGAATGCTTTTTCCATAGAATTTCTTTTTTCCATAGAATTCCTTTTTCCATAGAATTCCTTTTTCCATAAAATTCCTGTTTCCATAGAATTCCTACTTTACTAAGAATTATGTTGTGCTATCAGATCATGTTGTCTAAAGATACTGGCTTTCTGAACTAAAATGCCCAAAACATGTTATGTTTTCTCCTTCTTCTTTTTGCAAAACTCAATCATGTTCTGCAAAGTAAATAATAAAACAAACAATTTTCGTCTACAAAACAACCATGAATAAATATTTGATGGAACAAAAAACTTGAAGCGTAAAAAATCTTTCAAAATTAATGCATTAGATATTGTAAAAGGCTCGGAAAAGTGTGATATGCCGTAAAATAAAACAACGAAACGAAGCTCTATAAATAATTGAAGCTATAAAGAGCTTAAAGAATAAGCTTGTTCTCGAAATTACTGGATTTAGCATTAAATAACCCGAGAAGGGTTGATATGACATAAAACAAAACAATCAAATACAAACAATTATTTTTCTGACACTATATTTGATATATTTATTCTGAAGTTTTTGATTATTAGAATTCTTTTCGGAATTTAGAATCTAATTAATATTGTTCGCGTTTCTGAATGCCATTAAATAATAATTTGGGACAAAACATAATGTATATTTTCGTTGATCAATTTATTGAGAAAACTCATCCGCGCTTTCGCGAAAGCATGAATATAATAATACAATATTAACTATTTTTTTTTGTTTTCATTTTTTTTTAATTTATTTATCATTCTGGACAATAGTGTAAGAATATTGAAGCTAATAAACACATAAACAGTACTTGTTTAAATATCATTAAATTGGCATCTTTTTCCCAAAGGGGATCTCTTCTTATTAATCAGTTTCATCTAACAATCACAAACGTATAAAATAAATAGAAATATACGAATTGAATAAAGCCGGGAAACGTATACCGCGTAACGCCGCCATGAATAGCACCCATCATAATTACGCCATATTTACTTGAGTACTTCTTCTCCATTCAACATCCACTTCCGGTGGTCATTAGTCCCAGTGGATAAGCTTATCAGTCGGCTTTTGCCTCGGGGATAGGCAGGAATTGTCTACAAGTAATTTGTTGTTTTTCAAAGACGATGTTTTTTCAAAAGACCCTGCTTCTAAACAAACAGCGAAACGACTTGATATATATCTCAATTAATTTATTCCGCTCCGTTTTCTGCAAAATCATCTAGAATCATTGAATTCTAAGGCGATGCCTCGGGTAAAACAATATTCGATTTCTCGTTAGCATATATTGAACACAAAACCCACAAAAAGTAACTGGTCCCTTTATTATAGAAGTTACGTGAAAAATAAAACAACAAAAACGAAAAACACGTTTGAATAAATTTCGCATGTATTAATATTAATATAATCTTTATCATAAACCGTGACAACTTCTCGGCATAATCACGTTGACACATCGATCCCGTTCGATCACAGAAGTTAAGTGATGTTGAGCCTAGTCAGTGCTAAAATGGGTGACTATTTCATGAGAGGAGGTGTTGTATAGAAACTGACGTCTACATAGGAATGAGACCGTCACGATATTCTTGCCCAAGACACGCTACATAAAGCCTCCAAGGTCCCGGAGAGAGATTAATGGACTCTCGGAAATTTGCGTATGTCTGTACGGTCAGGCATATTATCTAGTATATATAATTATCGTTTTTTTCTTTCAATCTTCATCACAAACAAGGCAAGTGCCACTTTGAAGTAGGGGGCTACTATCGGGGACATAATTTGCGGAGGCATTATGAAGGGAGATGAGTAGAGAGATGTTTGTTCACATTACATTTGAACTTCTGCATATCAGTACAGTTTGGAAAGCAGTATCCTGGAAGGGATTTTCAAAGACTTGGAGTTCTGGCGAAGAAACTATTGAAGTAAAAAGCTTTCTTACACCTAGGGATCTCTACTGTAAAGGGGTGGGACATAGTTGCCTGTCGGGTTAGTCGGGGGTAGTCATGTCGAGGAGGTACAAGTGCTTGCAGTTCGTCGGAGAATTCACCATTAAAGTATTTGTAGAACAGGCAAAGGGATGCAACATTTCGTCGATGGGACAGAGGCAGTTCAGGACCTATTAGGTTGGCGATTCTCTATTAATATGTCGATCTATTTTTATATGTGTGACCTTTATATTCAATAAACACTGATACAAGAAGACATCATAGTTTCGAATATGGTTTATATAAGAGAAAAGATTTCACATTACGAAACATATAAAAAATAATGCAAACTGTACGTGTTTCATACATTTGCATTGAACAAATGAAGAAAACTCGCTAGATATTATAATTAAATTAAAAATTACAGCATTTAACAAATGAAAGGTGTTTTTTATTAGCATTATTTTGTATTTGTCCTGACATGAATAAAAGCCGTGTATCATTTTTTTTGCTAGAATACATGATTTAGTGCTGATGAGGTACATATTATTAGGGCATAATTATTCATTTAAATATAATATCGATCAATGAATCTATTCTGCCCTTAACTCCTCAGCAGAAATAGTAACTATCAATCTATTAAAACAAAAGAAAATATATTTGTGCATAATTACAAGATCCGAATATTGGAAGAAAAATTGCAATTACCTTTCTTTTTACCTTTTATGACACCAGTTTGAATTTTCAAGTCACCAAATTTAATTTTATGTAGTAATTAAGTGTATTCATTTTGATATACATTGATAAAAATATTTTATTTAATATTTAATTAATTTATTATTTACAATTAATCTATCTATCTATCTATCTATCTCTCTCTCTCTCTCTCTCTCTATATATATATATATATATATATATATATATACTTACTTAGATAATATTAATAATTATAATATAACACACACACACACACACACACATATATATATATATATATATATATATATATATATATATATATATATATATATATATATATAATTTTATATGAAACTAATTACAAAATATATGTATTTTACTTCCGGTAATAATAATTGTTGATTTTATCTAAATTTTATATCCATATAGAATTCATTTTATTTATACTTTGATTAAAATTATTATTACACTAACTATAATTCTTTTATTGCCATTTAATTATTTTCATTAATCTTACTTATCTTAATATAAACATTTCCTTTTATAATATATCGTAATTTTATTAAAATCATTTAAAGGTTGATAATTCAATTCCTAATTTACATGAGTTATTTCCCCCTTTATCCAACCTAATCTTATTAAGCGGGTTTTATTGCATTGATAAATAATATATTCATCAAGTTTTATTGTTATTTTATATTATTTTGTTCGTTTAACTCGTTGGTTTAGTGATTTCCATCAATTGAGTGTGTTCATACTTCATTCTAATACAGCTCCATATTCCAGCGGCTTATTTCCAAGAACTGCAAGCTTGTGAAGCCGACTGTTTTCATTCCACGTGTAACTTTGGTCTTTTCAAGACTAAGGTCAATAGGCATTTCCTGTCATCATCTTTCGTTCTTCTTAGCGCTTTACATCTTACTTACAGCCTTGTCCGAAGCGATTTCCTTAAAAATATAGAGAGTGATTCACACGTGCAGATTCATTGGAGGTTTAAGGAACTATTCAGTTAACGGAAAGAGAATTGAGAGGCTCAAGACCAAGACAGAAAACACGAGAAAGAGAACCTAAAATGCTCGTCTATTGCTTCTATTTGTTCTATTTTGTTTTCTCTCTGCGAAATTTAATTAAAATATATAAACGGATTACACGATAAACTTATAACTGTTTTCTTTAATTAAAAAAATAATCGGGATCTATATACAGTCTATTTCCAATGGAGATTTCCTACCTGTCTGAAACTGAAACCTTCATTACTAATATTTTTATTTTAAAAATATTATATCAACAAAGAATGAAGAGAGAGAACATGGGTTGAAAGTAAGAGAAAGAGAGAGAGGGAGAGAGAGACAATGGGATTAAAGGGAGATAATTTTGAATAGTCGTAATTGAAATTGTCTATTACCGTATGAAGCCGAAATTATGTATACTCTTATTACTAATCTTCTTATCCTTTTCATTAATAATGGAGATTTCGTATCTGTCTGTCTTAAGCTGAAACTATACTTATACTGCTATTAATTGTATCAATGTATTTCTACTATTTTTCTTGGGATGAGGATTTATCATTCGTATTATTTAGATTATTTGGACTATTGCTCTCATCTTGAGTGTTATTTTAACGTTTTGGTCGATGTAACCTCCAGCATTCTTCAGGTGTCTCTTGTTGGACTCGGGAATCTTTCTGTTAAACTCAGGAATCTGCACGGATGGAGCCCTTTATTAAATCCACGGGAGTAGCATGCTCTCATATTGTCAGCCGTGATAGAGTAGAAGGCAATTAATTTGCAATTGTATTCTTAGAATAGCCTGCCTTCAAAATTAGATCTTAAACTTAAAAAAATGCTATTTTTGAACTAAATTTAAGTAGTACTTTATCTGTTACGCCAGGGAACAAGAGCATGGATTAGATAAAGAGGTATGTACAGATTCGCGAAATTCCGTACAAATTCGCGAGTTCGGCAGAAAGAAGTTTCAGTTTCGACAATATACACCGGTGTTGTAAGTCAATAACGCGGTTAATGCGGTACGAGTTTGGAGCAACTTGCTTGTGCTCAAGTTAGATGCAGAGAGGTCGAAAGGTTAAGGCTAACAGGCTTTAAACTCATTGACACATGTTGACAATGCGTTACCCTAGCATGCTAGCAGGAATCACGAGGCAGGTCAGTGCATTTTCAGTGCAAACCGGTTTAAGGGTTGTTACCGCCCCTACACATACACTTAAAATAAATTGACGATACACACGCGTTTCTAATCAGATAGTTTGAAGACAGTCGAATTGCATTCAATTAGTTTGTTGGAACAGAAGATTCCGAGAAGATGAATGACTTCTCTTGGGTGTGGGCGACGAGATAAGGGTAGGTGGCTGATAAACCGATAGCGCCGGCAGGAACATGGTGAATACTCGGTGGATGGCGCTGATCATGCTGGCTTTGGTGTTGATGAAGATCATGGTGGTAATGTTCTCGACGTATGACCAAATGAAGTAGTCCAGCGGGTTCAGGTCGGGGGAGGAGGGGGCAGTGAGAGCCATGGCAGTCCTTCTGAAGCCAAGCCTGGGGCTCTTTGGACATGGGCAGGCGCCGAGTCCTGTTGCCACGCACCAAGGGATCAGCACATCCAGGTACACAGTGGTGTTTACTCTCAAATCGACTTCGAAGATGTGAGTTGGCATGATGCAGCCCTCACGTGAAATCACACCCATGAGTTGTACAGCGACGCATCGGAGGATCTCGCTTGTTGAACATTGTGTCACTTTCAGACATGATAGAAGGCTCTTATTGCTTTGGGATTTATGCACAACTGGCCAACTAATACTTTTTCTATCAAGCAGAAAATTGAATCGTGTCTTCTTTTCTATAGCGACAATTTTATCGTTTCACCCAGCATTATTTCGCAAATATCTCAATCAAGTAACGGAACTTGAGTAACCTTTCTTTTTTCTATCTTATTCTCTCACTCTAATTCTTTCTTTCGTTCTCTTTCTCTTTCTTTCTCTCTCGGTTTCTTTTTATTAGAACGCAACAATGAGAACAAGAAACGAAAGTTGAGCATCATTCTCATTTTCTCTCTATCTCTCTCTCCCCCTTGCTTTTTTCTTTCTAGTAACGCAATACCTTTAACAAGAAACGGAAGTAAAAGAGTTTTCTTTTCATCTCCTTCACTCCGTTTATAATTCTCGCACCTCTCTGACCCCATCGTTCTTGCTATATTTCTTTCTCTTTTTCTCTTTCTATTTTTTAAGCAACACTGGTGACGAGAAACGAACGTTGAGTTGTTTTATATTTTCTCTCTTTCACTTTCTCTTTCTCATTCTCTTTCATTCTCATTTTATTGCTTGCTATCGCACACTATCTTTCTCAATTTATTTCTCTCTCTCTCTCTCTCTCTCTCTCTCTCTCTGTTTCTATCATTCCCCTTTTCCCGAAACAACAATATAAGAAACTAAAGTTGAGTAGCCTTCTCTTTTTCTCTATTTCTATCTCATTTTTTACTGTTCCCCTCTTTTTCTCTTTCTTTCCTCTCCTTTTCTTTTTTTCCGTTCTCGTTTCTCTCCTCATCTCTCTTAAATACAAGAAGCGGTGAAGATATTAGAATATAAACGGCTCTCCATGACTCCTTTTCTTTATTTCGTGTGTTATTACTCTGTTGGCTGTCGTCCATATTCTTAACAGTGGGGAATTGATTAAAACACACACACATACGCACACACGCAAATAAAAACACACACACAAACATACACATATAATGTTCCATCACGATGGAAATATTCAACCAAGATCCTAAATTTATATTGCTAATCGAAGAATCCAGGATTAGCTTGTGCCAAAAGCCTTCAGTCTCCAAAAAGCTTTGCACAAAGAAAAAAAAAGATTTATCGTTTCAAATCACAAAGAAAGATATTTGCATTTCATTCGAAGTAATTTCACCTGAGGTTATTATTTTATATAAAAAACCCAGATTGATTCTGTGTTTGTATCGTTCAAACGAGGTTGGAGAATATGAATACTTGTCTTTCAGAAAACGATGCGGTGATAGTGAAGGCAATTACAGTTGCTATGGTATCGTACATATGTTGATAGAATAAACCCAGTCGAATCTGGTCCGGTGCATCAACCACTATTTTCTTTCTATTGGGAAGGGTAAAATAAGGTCTCAAATCTAAGGAATATCAATCAAGTTCAAATCCGTCCCATTGCCGCAATGGTGCTTGCTTTCCAAATACTTTAATAAAATGTGCTCCGACGAACTAGTATGATGTAAATATTCTCGATTAATCCAACGAACAGTAAAATCTCACATCTAAACTATAGAGGTCTTCTGATGTTAGAAAGCTTTCTCCTCTGAAAGTCCCCCCACCGAACTGCTTGATTCTGAATTGACTTACTGTATCCTGCTTCTCTGACTGTACTAACACGCAGAACTTTTACTAGAATATGATCAGATATCTCGCTGCTCAACTCCCTACTTAGAATGTCACTGTAAGCATGGTCTGTAATTTATAGTAGCCCTTTTCATCTCAGTGGAAATTTGCCTTGTTTTGAGTGAATATAGATGAAAACAACTATATACTAAATTTTACGTACAGTTCCTGACTAATTTGGGTGTTAATGTTTCGATCATGTCAAATTTTTAACAGATATAATATATTTATATTTCCACGTAGAGCAGACTTCATGCGAGCTCTTGAAACAGAAAGTAAAATATTGTTTAACTTTAACTTATAATAATATTGGAGCCCTCGGAAAATGGAAAATTGCAAGACCTATTTTAGGCCTTTAACTATTTTCCTTTATCATGAAAATTGTTCCAGGCAAGGCATTGAACTACTTGATGTAAGGAGCTAAAATACTAGTTCATTGTCAAAAACTTGCTAATGATGTTAAATAGTATAGATTCTGATTAAATAGCAACAATTCCTGTGTCTTTGTCAGAAACATCGTTAATGAAATTTGTGGACTAAAGAACAAAACATGGGAAGCAAAATTACGAGGTTGCCGAAAATTAACCCAATATCTACTCTCTACTGTATGTCTGTTATATAATTGCTGGCTATATGTTAGCTAGGAAATATATAAGCTAATGTTAATCTTAATAAGGATCGTACTAACTGCAGATCGAAGTTTGAGAAATAAACGAGCTCCAATGGAAGATGGACAGGAAGTGATGTCATTTTAAGGTTAGACGTATTTAAAACATAGGGGAAAACAAAGATACGTAAGTTGACATGGCGTATGACGCCACGGATATTGAACAGGAAAAAGAAACTGATTTTAGTCCGTTTGTCTGGAGAGAATATTGTGATTGTTAAATGTAAAATTTACTTGCATCAAAAACGATCACGTGTCTTCGCGTCTTGTGGGATTCGGCTACTGAATATTAAAAAAATAAAAATGGCAACATCTAGTTGATTTTAAATTCAATATTCGCGCGAACTAACGCCGAATTCTCGCTAATCGTATGCAAACTAGACGATATTAGGCTGTATATGAGCAAGCCGTTTAAAGAACAGGAGAATTCGGTTTTTAAGAAAGGCGAGCTGTGCACATATGCAATGCTGAGGCGTGACGTATTGTTTGAAGCTGAGGAAATAATGGAGTGCTGTTAATTTTTATAATTTTCATTGTCCATGGGACGTTGCGCAAGGAAAATCTATAGCAATGCAGGAATAATTGAAAGAAAACCTTGATAATCGCTAAGAGCGAAATGCCTATTCGTTTATCATTAATAAGATAGTTAACTAATTAATTAAGAGAATGCTAATCTCTCTCATATTAAAGATTTCTCTTCACAAATAAATATTAAAACAGCCCGGTTTCTTTATTCTCCTTTTCTACTCACATATAAAAATATTCAACGCAAATAACATTTTCATGAATACAAAAGTACCTATCTAGTAACAAAATAGATATGTGTAATTTACACTGAAGTCGCTTTAGCTGACGTAACTGTTTGGAAATGGTTTGTAAAATTTTGAGAGTTTAGTCTTAATGAAAAAGAACGCCTAGGTAGTCCATCATTTACAGATGACGACCAAAGGGAGACATTAATTGAAAATCACTACATATTTACACAGCGCGAGAAGTAGCAGAAAGTCTTACTATATTAAAATACGCCGTTCATAAATATTTGATTCAATATTTAATTTATTTTTTTCGTTTCAGACGCAACTTCCGGAAACTTCGGCCGCCATTTTCATGCTGGTTGCATAAACTGCCGAAAGATGCCAATGAGATCATGTAATTAGCTGTGAGAAGACAAGTTCCAATGAAAACGTGAAATCTCGACTCCCATATAAAAGTCACTTTGTGTATGTGTGTGTGTGTGGGCGCGTGCGTGTGTGTGTGAGAGTTCTTTCCTCATAGGTTCCAAAACGGCTGAGCCTATCTTGTGCAAATTTCACACAAAGCTAATTTATATATCTGGTAGTGTTCTTAGATATGTTTTGTACAGAAACTCATCCGATAAGTATCGAAAATATCCGATCTTTAAAATAGTCTTTCTTCTCTTAGAGATTAAAAAAGACGAATTTCTACAGGGGAGTGTTTTACGTTACCCCGGCCAAGGAAAATATTAAAATCTCAGCAAATCATTTTTCTTATCCCCCCCCTCAGGTTTATTGTCACCTGGAAATATAGCTCAGTGATATAGTATTCGACTACAGATCGAATGATCCCCTGTTCAAGCCAGGATGTACCTGACCATTTTATTTTAATTTTTTCTTATTAATGAATTCAATTTACGATAAAAGAAGAGGCACCAAATTTAAAAGCATAAGTAATGTACGCATGATAAATATGCACCCTACTTTTGGCGCCATAAATGTAAAGTAAAAGTGTAAAATATCGCAATTCTTTGCATTTCATGGAAATTTTTATATTATTCGATAGCGCGTGGCACCATGCGTCTGGTTTTATCATTTTTTGTGTGACTGTTATCTCACACTATATATAACCCTGTACAATTTTTATGATTAATTTTATTTGTGTTTCTGAAGGCATCATCAGAATTGCCATTACATATGACTCCATTTTCTACCGTTAATTTATGTCTTATTTCTTTGTGGGGTCTTTTCGCTTTAGCACAATTACCCTGTGTTTCTTTCTTTTTGTTTTAGATGTTATTCTACTTAGCGTTGAATCATGTTGTGTTTTTGCATCCATTCTATCTAAGCACAAACCATCAATCTCTCCCCATAGTAAGAATGGATCTTCAGATCCTTCTGTTTTATCTTTTGACTTTTTCTAAAATCGCAACCTTGATAAATCACCTACGTGTGGAATTGAATTTGATTTGAGCTATTCTATAGCAACGTCAAATGCTATTAATCTTATTCATCATCTTAGTATTTTCGATGCTATCACTTTGCGTGATTCTTGCATTAGATATGAACTCATAGGTTCCGAAACGGCTGAGCCCATCTATTGCAAATTTCACACAAAGCTAATTTATATGTCTGGCAGTGTTCTTAGATATGTTTTGTACAGAAACTCATCTTATAAGTATCGAAAATCGAAGAAATCCGATCTTAAAATAGTCTTTCTTCTCTTATAGATTTTAAAAAAAGAATTTCTACAGGGTAGTGTTTTACGTTACCCCGGGCAAGGGAAATAATAAAATCTCAGCAAATCATTTCTTCTTACCCCCCTCCCCCCACGTATATTGTCATTTGGAAATATAGCTCAGTGATAGAGCATTCGACTACAGGTCGAATGCTCTCCTGTTTAAGCCCGGGTATTTTGTATCATTACTTCTCCAAAGAAAATCTCATAGTCTTATCGCAGTTCACATAATAGTCAATGCTTCTTCGCTAAAATTAATGCTCATTAGCATTTTTGATGATTATATTATTGAATGCCATTTTGGTTGAAACATTCCAGATATCCAACGATCGCTTACGATGCTTCCGTTCAGTTTCGAAAAACAAAGGATACCCCTTTAAGAGCAGTTGCGCATGTAATTTTGTGGCAGAGATTGCGCAATTACAACCACACCTCTCCTGACACTGTTTGAGTCCAGGGGCAAGGACAAGTTCAGGACAACTGGAAACAATGCCAAGATAAGCGGAGAGCACATACAGTACCTGGAAGTCCCAAAATGTCACCCGTTTGGTACTGAACAGGTTCAACGTTGCTTAACTTCGGTGATCTATGCTCTTTGTGGAATCAAAACAGACTGTTGCAATATTTTCTTTGCCATTTTTGTTGCTCTTCTGACTAGTAGAATTCAACATTTTTCTCTGATTTGCAAACTGCTCAATTAGGTCTGTATATATTAATAAATATCGCTTGTGGAAATTTACCAATCTTCAAAACGTCTTTTTATTATAAGTATAAATATTTTATTATTTTTTCTATTAAAGCTGTTTAAATGATAAAGCTTCTTTAGGAATTTAATGTTTTACTGCCGTTGTTTATGTATTTCTTTTATTTTTTATGCCTTTATTTTTATGGAAATATTTCCAGGCAAGGCATGACGCCATCTTATGTAAGGAATTAAAAATACCACATCAAGGTCAAAATCTTGCTATCCATACTATAGCCAACATTTGTTTTCTTTATATTTTACTAAAAAAATACTTTGTGCTCGTTAGCAGTCTTGATAAATATATTATCGGATGTCCTTTTGGTTATAACTAGGGCTGTGACAACAGCATATTCTTTTCATTGTTTTGACTCTCGAGTATCTATCCGTTGATATCTTTTATGTTTTGTATATAGAGTGAGGTGGTTCTCGGTTGATTAATTGTGTCTAATTGTGTCGGATATAAACTCAAGAGTCAAAACGATGAAAAGAATATTCTGTTGTCATAGTCCTAATTATAATATTTCATGTATCCAATGTTCGTTCGTATCTTTGATTACTAAATGCTTTTTGAATGAATATTAGTTTGCTTGCCATAATTAACTTCAAACTACGCAAAGCTTTTTGTTGCTCTTCTGATCAATGGAATTCAACGCTTTTTTTTAATTTGCAAATAATTTAGTTATGTTGTGTTCTTTGACTATGATTACAGCAGTGCCACGGGCAAGAACGATTATTATAATTAATTGTTTAATTATTTAGGTTAAAATGATATTCAGATGATTTAAAAGAAAAGAATGTTAATTAAAATATTTATGCTAAATATTTAACTGGGGATTTTTGGCTCAAAAAATAATGTTATGAATAGAGGAAAAACATAAACAAAGTTTTGTATTTGATTTAGTAAACAGCGATGTGGCTTATGTAACAGACAAGATTGCCTACTTTGGCTGACGTAAGAGACACGTAAGTCAGGAGAAATCAGAATTAGGAGTTAGTCTGTAACGGAAAGTCGAAGAGACAAGTTCTGTAGTTAGTTAGCGGATAGGAGTTGTCACTTTGATCCGATTGAAGCAACTACGGATCAACTAAGGAAAATGTAAGGGAGAAGATTAAGAGCTGAAAACTCCGAGACGTGGAACATTCGGAAATAAAGATCTGGAAATGATTACGACATTTTGAGAGTTCCATTCGGAAGAAGATGCCTTCATTTCATGTGCCTGCCGCCAGTGGAAACGGGGACAATGAATATAGTAATCTCAGTTTCAAGGACACAAGAGTCTTTGTTATTGTTAAAAACGGTCCGTTCATTGTCCCGTTCGTTATTGCCATGAATATGTGAAAATACTCACATACACATAGAAAGGCTATTAAATATACACGTAACAGATCGACACGTGCAGACACCAAATATACAAAGAAACGTAACTGTCCTCATAATTCTAAGCACTAGACGATACACGAGCATCTATTACAGAAACTTGTAGACCTTATATACACTAG